>NW_024412377.1:68033989-68193186 GCF_014898765.1 Herpailurus yagouaroundi
TGAGCACTGGGTGTTGTATGGAAACCAATTTGACAATAAATTTCATATATTGAAAAAAAAAGAAGATGTGGTATATATACAATGGAATATTAATCAGCCACAAAAAAGAATGAAATTTTGCCTTTTGCAATGACATAGATGGAGCTAGATAATATAATCCTAAGTGAAATAAGTTAGTGAGAGAAAGACAAATGCCATATGATTTCACTCATATGTGGAATTTAAGAAACAAAAGAAACAAGCAAAGGGAAAGGAGAGAGAGAAACCGCAAAACAGACTCTTAATTATAGAGAAAAAACTGATGGTTACCAGAGGGGAGGCAGGTAGGGGGATGAGTAAAATAGGTGATGGGGATTGAGGCGTGCACTTGAAGTACTGAGCAACAGGTGATGTATGGAATTGTTGAATCACTATAATGTACACTTGCAATCAATAAAACACTGTATGTTAACTGGAATTCAAACTAAAACTTAAAAAATAATTGGTAAAAGAAAGAAAAATACAACAATAGAATATATTAGTAGGTGTTTTGAATTATTTACAAATTTATGACACCATTTTTATTTTCTTGTACAATCTCCATTTCAGAAAATGTTAGAGGAAATACTTAAATGCCACTGTACTTATTTACATTTATAATTCAATTCAAACGCATGAAACTGATTTTATGGGGAATTATTCTTTTAAAAATTTTTCTGCAAGAACCATTGGCTCCTGATCCACTAAAATTAATAAAATATTATTTATTGTATTATAAAATTAAGGACCAAAATATTTTCTATAATTTGTCCATTTATTTTGCTACTTATGCATTGCTATTTTCCCTATTACATTTAATAGGTAAAAAGATATTTTTTAAAGGAAAAATGTTTATATTTTAGTAACTTTAACTGTACTTTCCCCTTCTTTTTGAACAAGAGAACTTGCATTCTTTTTTTAAGTTTATGTATTTTGAGAGAGAGGGAGAACACAAGAGAGAGGGAGCAGGGGAGGGGCAGAGGGAGAGAGGGAGAGAGAATCCCAAGCAGGCTCCACCCTGTCAGCATGGAGGCTTGATCTCACCAAGTGTGAGATCCTGACCTGAGCTGAAATCAAAAGTCTGACATTTCACCAACTGAGCCACCCAGGTACCCTTGGACCTTGCATTGTTATTTTACACTCTGCCCCACAAATTTTGTAGTCGGACCTGCTCCCTTGAGTGGTGACCCCTCCATGAACACACTCAATATCTCCTGCCTTTAGGACAGTATTTGCCTTGAACACAAAGAATTGAAGAAACTTAGGGAGCTTGACTCTCTTAAGTGTCAGTATTAGGTCTCTTTGATGATAGTCTCTCTTTGATAATGACTTCCACTTTGTTTTCAACATCATCTTCTCTATACCTTGGTTTTAGTGCCTGGGTTTCTGCTCTTCTTTCTAGCTTCATTCCTAACCACTTTCTTACCCCTACCCCTTCACAACAAAGGAGAGACTATTGAGACACCCTCAGTTGTTGGTACATGAAATGAGGCAGTTTGGAGAGGCTCAGTGTTGAACCAGAACCATCTATTTGAGTGGAACAGGTTCTGAAAGAGTTGACTATTTTGCTATAGAAATCTCAGAAAGACATGCCTTTGTATTCAGATGTATGATCCCTGGTTGTCTCCATCCCTATTTTCCCATTCTTCATCAGAATAGACCTTTGAGCAGGGCATATGGCTGCCGAGGAAAAAACTACCTTTCCCAGCCTCCTTTGTAGCTAAGTGTGTCTCTAGGACTCAGCCTGATCAATGGGGTGTATGCTCAGACTCTAGCAGCATTAGATGAATTCAGCAGCACTAGATAGCAGGTACATGCTTTTTTCCCCTTCTTCCAGGATTCTGCCTGAAAAATGAATATGATGTCTGGAAATCCAGCTTAGCAGAAGGACAAAGGGATGGTGGAACATAAAGTTAGAGCAAGTTTTTATGATTCAGAAAAAAGCACCCATTCTGTAAATCCTTTATTACCAGACGCCGAAAAACTTCCATAATAAATTCAGTCTGTTCTATGAGAATGGCATTGTTTTAGGACTGTGGAGTACACATTCTGCACAACAAAACACAACTTGGTCTAGAAGGAGTCTGGGCCCCTGAGGACCTCATGGAACAAGGTTTCAGTACCTGCCATAGTTACTTAAATCTGGACTTTTATATATGAGAGAATAAACTTTCTTATTCAAGCTATAGTTATTTGGGGTTATTTGAAGCCAAATCTAATCTTGATATGATGACCCATATTGCTCATCACCATTTTAATGTGCTCTAGTATAGTTGCTTCTCAAATCTTTTTTTTTTTAATGTTTATTTATTTTTTGGAGGGGGGAGGGCAAAAAGAGGGGGACAGAGGATCCCAAGTGGGTTCCACACTGACAGCAGTGAGCCCGATGTGGGGCTCTAACCTACAAACCAAGAGATTGTGACCTGAGCAGAACGCTTAACAGACTGAGCCACCCAGGTGCCCTGCTTCTCAAATCTTAATGTTCATATAAATCACCTGGATATCTTGTTATAGGGCAGGTTCTGATTCAGCAGGTCTGAGGTGGGGCATTTCTAACTAGCTCCACACAGATCACCATTTGAACAGATCATCATTTGAACAGCAGGTTTTTATGAAACCATATATACTGATATCTCTGCTTGAGTTAGGAAGAGAGAGACATCTTGTTGTTGTTGCTGTTGTGTTTTTTAGTTTCCGTTTTTAGAGCAAGAGAGTGGGGGAGACGGGCAGAGAGAAAATGCAAGCAGTCTCAATGCCCAACATAGATCCCAGTGCGGGGAGCCCAAGGCAGGGCTCCATCCCATGACTTTGGGATCATGACTTGAGCCAAAATCAACAGGCAGATGCTCAACGGACTGAGCCACTTAGACACCCCAGAAGAGAGACTTCTTTTAACTTTACCAGCCATTGTTGTAAAGAGGTAGATTATTATTTTTGAGGTCTGATGAGAAAATACCACATTATACATTTCTCCAATTTAGAATCCTTTTAAGATGTTTTCTCACAGTGTAACCTGTTGACCACTTGTGTAAAGAAATTGGTTAGAGAAAAACCTTTCTAGGGGGAGGGAGTTTGTTAAAAATAGTGTTGTCCTCTCAAGGCAGCTATTAAATCAGAAAACCTGAGGATGGGATCTCAAAATCCATGACTTTAACCAGCTGCCCAGGTGATTCAGATGCACTGTAAATTTGAGAACCCTGCCTCAAGAGAAAGGAAAGGCAGGCAAATGAAACTATAAGGGCTTTGGCCAGCAAGACTTCTAAACATGTCCACTGCCTCGAAGAAATGCATGATGACTTGGTGAGAATGGGAAATAAATGCAGACTAGAGCCTGGAAGTCCCTAGGAGCTGGAGAGAATAAGCATGTCCATGGACTGTTGATACAAAGCCAGAACAGGTAAACCCTGAAGGAATGTTGACTAAATGTCGGTCACTAGTATTGGGAGCTAAAACACTCACACTGAAGCCATCGTTTTGATGCTGATGTAAGAAGAGGAGACCCACCTATAGGCAGCAGGTAAGTTTATTTTACTTGATGTCTTGGGAACACAAAATAAATTCAAATAAAAAAACAAATTTAGAACAACAAATTTCAGTTCCAAGGACCAGATTTTTTTTTTTTTTTTAATAGAGCGAGCAAGTGAGTGTGAGCTGGGGAAAGGGGCAGAGGGAGAGAGAGAGAAAAAAAATCTTAGCATAGAGCCTAAGTCGGGGCTCAATCCCACATTCCTGGGATCCTGATCTGAGCAGAAATCAAGAGTCAGATGCTCAACCGACTGAGCCACCCAAGGCATCCCAGGACCAAATTTCTTTTACAATTTATCGTTAGCCTTTTGCTTATTAAAATTGAAAAATTACTCCTGGAAAATGCCTAACAAATCTACATTTTGTGCAACTTAGAAAAAAGATCTTGCAGAGCGGGTTTAGGAAGAGGAAGTATTTTGAAGCCTTTATAAAGCATAAAATGGAAACAGAATTTCCCCTTTAACTCTATTATTACTAGGTTTTGTACCAAATGAGTGTGGAGGTGCAATTTATCTGTAATAAAACTTTGTTCAGAGACAGTCAGAACTTTGCTTCATCATTCTTGAGGATGAACAACTCTCCTTCACTAATGCCTCCCCCCCCCATTCCCCACTATCAACCATTTTACCTAGTGACCCACAGCCCTCCAAATCATAGAATCTGAGATCAAAACACCTAGCATTCTGATCAACTCTCCAGGATTTGAATCTAACCTACAGCCTGTATAAAAATGGCCCAGGCTAGTAATGGAGACTTTCTTTTCTCCCATGCAGTTTTCACTTTAAGGAGGAAAATCCAAATTTATCTCCTCATATATTTTACCCCTTGTATGTCGAACTTTTGAGGGCTGCTTCTACATGACACCTCTTTAAATATTTAAAGAGAACAATCAATCTACCTTCTTTCTTCAGGCTAAATATCACCAGTTTTTTTTTTTTTTTTCCATTTAGGTTGTAGAGGACAGAGGAACATTTATCTCCTTTATTATAGCTACTGTATGTCTATTAATACAACTCAAGGTCATATTAGTTTCTTTTTTGGAGGGAGAGTCACATGTTGACTTATATTAAGCTTGCAATTGAATAAAATATTCATGCCTTTTCCACAAATGGTTCTGGGATATCACTGTCTCTCTGTATTGTAGTTTTGCAGTTTGGTTTTTGAGTTGGTTGAATTTCGTCCCTTTTTGTACCATTCAGTATTCTGGGATCCTAGTTTTTCGTCTGTTTCTTCCTGTCACTGCATTTGCTTTTTCTCTCAGCATCATGATCTGCAAATATGATGACCATGAGTTTGATATTTTTACCCATGTTGTTGCATAGGCAATATTCTGTGCTCCATCACTGGAAATCTCTTTTTAGTATGGCAATCACCCAGTAATCAGTACTTGAGGGTCACTTTTCTAGTTATAGATTCTTCTACATGTCCTAGTATCTGGTTCACATCTTTCTAACTTGACTGCAAAGATCTTCTGGGAGATTTTGCTTAATTCCTTTATACTATCTGGATGCACTGTAACTATAACATTTCCCTAAGTCAGTCCTTTAACTCTATTAAAAAAAACAACAACAGGGGCGCCTGGGTGGCTCAGTCGGTTAGGCGACTGACTTCAGGTCAGGTCAGGATCTCACGGTTCTTGAGTTCGAGCTCTGCATTGGGCTCTGTGCTGACAGCTCAGAGCCTGGAGCCTGCTTTGGATTCTGTGTCTCCCTCTTTCTCTGCCCCTCCCCTGCTAACACTCACTCTGTGTCTCTCTCTCTCATAAATAAATATTAAAACAATAAGTAAATCCAGTCTATTTTATATCAAAGTCTTTACTTATCCACCTGGGCTGGGACAAGTGAGTTGATGGTAGTGAGCAGATTGTGAAGAGCCTTGAAAATCATGATAAGGGGTGAGGACTGTTTTGCAAACAGTAGGGGATTCCTGCAGGGGAGCAAAGGAGCAACATAATTACATGTAAGTGTAATGTATCCAGATGGACGGCAGCTGCCCAGGTGTCTGGAGAAGCTGACATCCAGAGGTCTGAGAAACTGAGGGTATATCAGAATAGGGCTAGCATGTGCCTAATATATCAAAGAGGGATGAAGCCAAGGCCGTTGGTTTTTGGTCAGGGCACATTTTCCTAACTGAAATGATGTTCTTGAGACATTGCTGAAGCTTTTTCAAAATCAGAGAGGTTGTAAGTCTACTTGCTTATATTGAGCCACAATCTTACTCCTAGCTACTGCCTCCTATTTGTTCTGCTTCTCTCTTTATGAGCAACTTTGAAAGTTTATCTATTCCTCTTTCTGTATAAGAACTTAAATATTTTAAAACCATGCCCATTTCCTTTTACTCAGGCCAAACATTTCCAATTTCTGTACTAGAAATGTTACTGACTTAGCATTATCTGAAATAAGGGAGTTAGTCTCTTATGCAATATACCTTATTAGAAAAATGTAAACGTAAATTTAATTTTCATTCTTTATTTTAATCTTATTTTTGAGCCAGTAAGTTTCAATATGTGAAAAAAATTCCCCTGAAGTATCTTTAAGATTTAAAAAACCCAGATTTTAAAAAAGATGTGAACGATACCTCCCTAATTTTCCTTGCTTCCAACCAAGGTTTTCATGAAATAAAATCTCCACTAAATAGACTTTTTGGAAAATGGAAAAATTATGATTAATTGAAATTTTTTGCCTGAAAAATGTTTTTTTCGTTGTTTTGGCCTTTAATGTTGAAAACCATTTCCTGACATATATATGCTATGAAGATATACTAGAAAGAGCATAGTTAAGTTCTTTCCAGTTCATGAATTTTGTAGTAGATTCTGCTATCATCCCACTTATTCATGGTAGAAGCAGTTAAAAAACAATCTGTTTTTTTCAGACTATTCTTTACCAAAATAGCAAGAGTCAACCAGGAGGCAAGTAGAAACAGGTGAAGGAGATAAAAGGGAGAAAGATCTCTTGATTTCTTCGCTGGAGTGAAGGAGCTAAAGGGATTTAAAGTAAGATTACAAAAGGGACAAAATAGCAGCCATTGATGGATAATGAGTTTAGTGTCAGGATGAGGACTTTAGCTTTGACATCTTAGACAAAATAGAAGCCACTGCAGTTCTTAAGGTGAGAGGGAATTAATTACAATGTCAGGAAAAACAACTGGTTGGCTCTGTGCCCATGAACCAAAGCAAGCCAGATCACCTGGGAGCCTGCAGTAAACTGAAGTGAGATGTTAAAGCATGCATTTTGATGGCGGTGAAGATAATGACAGAAAGGAGTAGAATTTGTTGGACAAAGGAGAGAAGTCATTCTGTATATGTTAATGGTGCATTATGGGCTGGTGCCTCAGAGTTGTTCTTCATCTATCGACACCAGATCAGGGGTTCTCGACCTGGCCCTCTTGGCATTTGGGGTTAGGTAATTCATTATGGTAGAGGGCTGTCCTGTGCCTTGTAGGATGTTTAGCAGCAGCCTTGGCCTCTACCCACTAGAAGACAATAGTACTCTGTACCCCTCAGTTGTAACAAACAAAAAAGTCTGCAGATATTGCCAAATGCCCCCTGGGGTGCGGGGGCAAAATCAACCTAGCTGAGAACCAACCTGCCTTAGACCCTTCATTTGGCACAACCACCCTGCCATGTCCAGCCCCTGGAGAAGCTGTGCTGATAGTCAGCATTTTTTTCTGCTCATTAAACTACTACCTCTGACTGTCAAAAGAGAAGGAAAAAAAGGTTGGAAAATGGAGAAAGAGGACTGCACATGCTTTACAGTTTTATTATTTTGTAAAAATAGTAAACGTCTTATGAACTAAAGTAGGATTTACTTTATTGCAGTTAGAAGGCTTTTCTTGCCCTCGTTTTCTGTTTAATTCCTTCCTTTAGCCCATATTTTCTGCTTAATTATTCTTCTCTCATTTCTTGAATTTTGCCTTTTTACTCTGCTTTGATGTTTTTCCAATTTTCTGAAATCTCTGTATTTTATTTTGTGACTACAAATCATTTTCAGAAGCACAAGAAGTATTAATGAAGAACATCAAACAATCTTATTAGTACTATATCACTTTTAGTAGCTTAACTCCACATTAAAAAAAGAATCACAATCATTTCAAGTATTTATAACCTCATTTAAAAAACTAAGTGTAGATTAAAAACAAAATTGATTACAAAGAAGTGGTGAGTTGAAGCCATTATCTTTTATGTGTTTTTATTTTAATCAATAGGTATCATTTTCCATGGAATTATAATTTTCGGTGTTTTACCATCTGTATTAATCTCTTGCTTATGGCTGATTTCTTTTTTTTCTTTTTTTTAATAATTTAACTTTATTTTTTATTTTTTAAAATAAATTAATTAGTATATAGTGAAGCAATGATTTCAGGAGTAGATTCCTTAATGCCCCTTAGCCCATCCCCCCTCCCACAACCCCTCCAGCAACCCTCAGTTTGTTCTCCATATTTGAGTCTCTTTTGTTTTGTCCCCCTCCCTGTTTTTATATTATTTTTCCCTTCCCTTATGTTTATCTGTTTTGTCTTTTAAAGTCCTCATATGAGTGAAGTCATATGATATTTGTCTTTCTCTGACTAATTTGCTAATTTTGCTTAGCATAAGCAGTTCCATCCATGTAGTTGCAAATGGCAAGATTTCATTCTTTTTCATTGCCAAGTAGTACCCCATTGTATATATATACCACTTCTTTTTTAAAAAAAATTTTTTTTGCAACGTTTATTTATTTTTGGGACAGAGAGAGACAGAGCATGAACGGGGGAGGGGCAGAGAGAGAGGGAGACACAGAATCGGAAACAGGCTCCGATCCATCAGCCCAGAGCCTGACGCGGGGCTCAAACTCACGGACCGCGAGATCGTGACCTGGCTGAAGTCGGACGCTTAACCGACTGCGCCACCCAGGCGCCCCTCCACTTCTTCTTTATCCATTCATCCATCAATGGACATTTGGGCTCTTTCCATACGTTGGCTATTGTTGATAGTGCTGCTATAAACATGGGGGTGCATGTGCTCCTTTGAAACAGCACACTTGTATCCCTTGGATAAATGCCTAGTAGTGCAATTGCTGGGTCGTAGGGTAGTTCTATTTTTAGTTTTTTGAGAAACCTCCATACTGTTTTCCAGAGTGGCTGCACCAGCTTGCATTCCCACCAACAATGCAAAAGAGATCCTCTTTCTCTGCATCCTTGCCAACATCTGTTGTTGCCTGAGTTGTTCATGTTAGCCATTCTGACAGGTGTAAGGTGGTATCTCATTGTGGTTTTGATTTGTATTTCCCTGATGATGAGTGGTGTTGAGCATATTTTCATGTGTCAGTTGGCCATCTGGATGTCTTCTTTGAAGAAGTGTCTATTCATGTCTTTTGCCCCTGGATTTTGCCCATGGAAAACAAATTCACTGGATTATTTGTTTTTTGGCTGTTGAGTTTGATAAGTTCTTTGTAGATTTTGGATACTACCCCTTAATCTGATATGTCATTTGCAAATATCTTCTCCCATTCTGTTGGTTGCCTTTTAGTTTTGTTGATTGTTTCCTTCGCTGTGCAGAAGCTTTTTATTTTGATGAGGTCCCAGTAGTTCATTTTTGCTTTTGTTTTCCTTGCCTCTGGAGACATGTTGAGTAAGAAGTTGCTGTGGCCAAGATCAAAGAGGTTTTTGCCTGCTTTCTCCTTGAGGATTTGGATGGCTTCCTGTCTTACATTGAGGTCTTTCATCCACTTTGAGTTTATTTTTGTCTATGGTGTAAGAAAGTGGTCCAGGTTCATTCTTCTGCATGTCACTGTCCAGTTTTCCCAGCACCACTTGCTGAAGAGACTGTCTTTATTCCATTGGATATTCTTTTCTGCTTTGTCAAAGATTAGTTGCCCATACATTTGTGGATCCATTTCTGGATTCTCTATTCCATTGATCTCAGTGTCTGTTCTTGTGCCAGTACCATGCTGTCTTGATGATTACAGCTTTGTGGTATAGCTTGAAGTCTGGGATTGTGGTGCCTCCTGCTTTGGTTTTCTTTTTCAAGATTGCTTTGGCTATTAGGGGTCTTTTCTGGTTCCATACAAATTTTAGGATTATTTGTTCTAGCTCTGTGAAGAGCTCATGGCTGATTTCTTAAAAATAAATTCCCTCTGTAGTGGAATTAGCATTAATTCCATGCTCTTCACAACTCAGTTTTCAATGATCCTCATTTCTTTGTGGTATGCTTTTTCCCCAAGAGATGTAAATCTTCAATATTTTTTTTGCTCTTTGAGGGACAAAGGTTTGCTAGAGTGTAACGTGACTTCCCCACTACAGCATTTCCAGGTGTGGCTATTGACCATTATCATGGGGGCTGGGGGTGGGGGGGTGTTTTGGAGAGATCATCCACAGCCTGGTTGGGACCTATTAGCCTGGGAACTCTAACCTGTACTCCCATTTCCTCAACTGCCCATCCTCTGCATTTCCGGAACCCTGATTTTTTTCCCCCCAAGAGTACTTAGTCCTACTTAGGAGATCTATCAACCAATTATAATGTTTGCGACTTACTTGGATCTCAAGTCAAATAAACTTTTTATTTTTTTAATTTTTTTTATTAAAAAAAATTTTTTTTTCAACGTTTATTTATTTTTGGGACAGAGAGAGATAGAGCATGAACGGGGGAGGGGCAGAGAGAGAGGGAGACACAGAATCGGAAACAGGCTCCAGGCTCTGAGCCATCAGCCCAGAGCCCGATGCGGGGCTCGAACTCTCGGACTGCGAGATCGTGACCTGGCTGAAGTCGGACGCTTAACCGACTGCGCCACCCAGGCGCCCTTCAAATAAGCTTTTTAAACACGCACATACATCCATGAGATAATTGGGGATATTGAATACTGCCAGGATATTTGTTGATGTTAGAGGCTGTTCTTGTTTTGTTTTAAAGGAGATAGAATTTTATTGAAAACACTGCAAGGGAGAAGTGGGCAGGACAGCAAAGGAGAGACTACCAAGAGGCAGTGGTGGAAGGCTGTAGTTAAGGGGGGAAATGTGGAAGTATGGGAACTCCTTTTTTGGTACTTATGGTGGGTTGTAAGTAGCCCATTGGTCAGCTAGGGCTTATGGATATTCTTGAAGTGGGCCACCTAATGAGCCTATTTGCATTCAGCCTGGTGGTCACTGTGGGCCCTTTTACCCTACTCAGGTTTCCACTGCTCAAGTCTGTTGACTAAAAGTGGCCTCTACATTCCCCCCTGACAGATCAACAATGACAGATCTTTGGCATTTGGGCAGAGGTCTCATCTTAGGAGCTGCTTCCTGCTGGACGGCAGGCGGGCAGCTTGGGCGGTGTGATGCACT
This sequence comes from Herpailurus yagouaroundi, assembly GCF_014898765.1. Classification (NCBI taxonomy): domain Eukaryota; kingdom Metazoa; phylum Chordata; class Mammalia; order Carnivora; family Felidae; genus Herpailurus; species Herpailurus yagouaroundi. Next base: position 68,044,829 of record NW_024412377.1, read on the forward strand.
GTCCATCAGCTATAGACTGGAGCATGGTATTATATCAGTGCCGGTAGGCAATTTGAAATTACCTGGTAGCCAGGTGCATGGAATTTGGTGGGGGGGGGGGGGGAGCAGTCCTCTGATGGTATGGACTGGAATCCTTGTGAAATCATCATTTGTATATGGAATTGTTGGATTCACTCATATGCATAGGAACATATTTTGCCTGTTGATGAAGATGGCAGCTAAATCCATGGGAACAAAGGAAAAAATGCAGGACTTGAAAGAAGCCAGGCGGCTAAGAGTTGGCCAGCATTAGGAAAAGATCCCAACCAAGTCCATAGTGTGTGCAGATTTGCCCTGGACGAGAGGCTGCTGCCAATTGAGCTATATGTTGGGAACAGAGGCCTTGGGGGGATGGAGTGGGAGAGGAGAGAAGAGGAGAGGAGAGGGGAGGGGTCCTTTGCCCTCACAGGCCTGCATAGTCCAACCTGTTCCTCTCAGGCCTTCAGACACTGGGGAGCTGCCCTGGCTTGAGACCTTCAGTTGTCTGAGGAGTACTAGGGTTAGACTGCTGAAGGCTGAAAAGAAAGGAGAAGGAGGGAAGAATACCTTTGAAGGGCAAGGGGGGGAAATCCCTCACTCTTTAGGGCAAGATTTATCTAGTGGGTTCCCCCTGGGGCTTTGGATCCTCTTTGAGGCGTAATCTCCGCAGGAGGTAGTCAGTTCCCCAAGGAGGAGTCGGTCTACTAAGGGAGAGTCCTGAGAAATTCCTGGAGAATCTGGGGAGAGTCCTGTCCAGGCAGGCAAAGGCTGCCCATGCGGTGTTAACCAAAAGTGGTGTGACCTCATCAGGTGGAGGCCAGCAGCACAGGCAGTGAAGGAACTCCCCAAGGAAGAACAAAGGAGATGGAAGTTTATTGAATACACTGAAAGGGGGAGTGGGCAGGACAGCAAAGTAGAGACTTGTTTTTTTGAGATGTGACAACTGCATCATGGTTTTAGTTTTTAGTAATCTTTATCTTTTAAGGATATGTTACTGATATATTTATAAATGACAGCTGGATTTACTTCAAAACAATGCAGGGGTGGGGATGGGGAGATGAATGATGTCAATGAAAGGAGATGGACCATGAGTTAATTGTAGAGCTGGAAGGTGGGTACATGGGATAGGGTTTATTTTCTCTCTTCTTATGTCTGTGTTTAAAATTTCATTTTCCACAAAAAATACACACCATTGTATTTAATGACAGGAAAAGTTAAGGGAAAGAAACACAGGATGCAACCACCTCCTGGTGGCTAGGTACTTAGGGAAGTGACTTCTTTCCAGCCTGTGGGGATAATCTTGATTGGCTTAAGACAAGTTTTATTTCCCTTTCCAGTGATTGACTTAGGCACAGTATGTGATGTAGTTGTTACCTGTGGGGTAAGAGAAAGTTTGTTGGAGGCTTTAGGGAAAGTTTATCTTACACCGAGGAGAGAAACATTAGCCGAGATCCCTCTTCATCCTTTGGCTGTGGTTGTGAATGGGCATGATGTCTGGGCTTTTTATGGCTGTTTTGTGACTCTGAGGGGTCTAGCCTGAGAACAAAATGAGAGAGACACGGAGGATGGCAGAGCAGAAAATGGAAATTTCCCAGATCCTTGATGACCTTGTTGAGCTACTGAAACAAACAATACTGGATTGTCCTTCTGTCTAGATTTATTACATAGAATAGTAAATGTTCTTATTTTTCTTTTTTTTTTTTTTAATTTTTTTTTCAATGTTTATTTATTTTTGGGACAGAGAGAGACAGAGCATGAACAGGGGAGGGGCAGAGAGAGAGGGAGACACAGAATTGGAAACAGGCTCCAGGCTCTGAGCCATCAGCCCAGAGCCCGACGCGGGGCTCGAACTCCCGGACCGAGAGATCGTGACCTGGCTGAAGTCGGACGCTTAACCGACTGCGCCACCCAGGCGCCCCGTGTTCTTATTTTTCTTATTGTTGAAACTATTTTAAGTTAGAGTTCGATTTCTTTCCTTCAGAAAGCATTCTAAGTAGACTATGCACACTCTGTAACACAGAAATTTTACTCTCTTTAGGTATATACCCTAAAGAAACTCTTGTACATGTAAGCCTCTTGGAGACATGTTCAAGAATGTTCATAATAGTATTTTTGATAACAAAAAACTGGATACATCCAGTTGTCTATTGGCAGTTGAATGGATTAATGAAATCTGATATATTCACATAGTGGAATATGATACAGCAATAGAATGAGCAAACTGCAGCTCTGCACATCAACCTAGCTAAATCTCACAAATGTGTATTGATTTTTTTTGTTTTTTATTTTAATGTTTATTTTTGAGAGAGAGAGAGAGAGAGAGAAACAGCACAAGTTGGGAAGGGGTAGAGAGAGAGGGAGACACGGAAGGAGCTGTCAGCACAGAGCCCGACATGGGGCTCCAAATCATAAGCTGTGAGATGATGACCTGAGTGGAAGTCAGATGCTTAACTGACTGAGCCACCCAGATGCCCCTCACAAATGTATATTGAATGAAAAATGTTGGACAAGAAAGTTTATGTGTAATGGTGTGATTACATTAAATGAACAAAATTAAAAATACATTGTTTGGAAATACATATATATCTAAGTAGTAAGGGTATAAAGTAAAGTAAGTGAGCAGTTATCCCCTGAGAGAGTGTTTTCCTTTAGAGAAGGTTGTTAGTGCAATTTGGAGGAGCATGTAGGGTGTTTACAAGGTACTGGCAGTGTTATTATTCTTTACCTGCATGGTGGTTTCATAAGTGTTGCTTTGTTATCTTAAAAAATGCACATCTGTTTAATTTGCTCTTGTATATGCATTGATGATATTTCAATAGATTTTTTTTAAGTCTTAGCCAATACAAATAGTGTTGTGTATTAGAAATGAACTGGATATGGATTTAAAAAAATGTAAATGAAGATTGCTATTTAAATTAGTCTTGCTTTGAGCATTTCATTATCATTATTATAAACTGAGCTTTTGTTTCTGTAAATGGAAGAGCTGAGATAATGGAATCACTTCTGGACATTTTCTGTTTTTCCCATCAGATATCACCTCATTCTGCCTTTCCTTCTCTTTTTCAAGCTTACTGTCTATTGGCCTGGAGTACAAACCACGTGAAACTTGTGAATTTGAGCCTGGTGTCATAGAAACTTCTGTAGTAAATACAGCTATAAGAACAGCAGGGCCTATTTGAAAGCCCCAAAATAACATCATTAGGCAGGGCCTCAGGGAAGAAGTTCAGTCTCCTTGAGTTGACTGCCTTCAATTCTCAAATTGCCCTCTCATTCTGAACTAGGTTTTGATCCATTTTAAAATCTCTTGTTCTTGGTGGAATGATATTTTGGTCCCAGGCTTGTAGCTTATGCTTCAGAGAGTCTCTCTGAGACATTGTCACTCTGAGAGATTCATTGAGTATTTAGGGAAACATCTATTCAAGAACAAAGGAAAAAGTACTTGACCATTACTTCTGTGATACTGATTTTTTTTTTCCTCTTGTAGATTAGTTTAGTGGAGTTTACGGTTGGAGAATGTCAGAAATGTTCTGACTACGTCAGTTTTATTACACAGATTACTTTTCTTTGGCTCACCTACTTATACATATTGTCATTTTTTCTTTTTTTAATGATAGAAGTTTAGAATAATCTCTTAGGTAAAGACAGTGAATGAAGGGGTTTTCCCAGGCAAAATAAAGTGTAGGAAAAGGACTGTAAGTGGTTTAAAAACAAGTTTTGGTCATCATTGGTCAACACTGGGCCAAAAGAGTCATGGTTTGGGGATAAAAGCACTGAGCTACTGAGACAACCTGAGCTTTATCCTTATGGAGACAATGTGGTGTGAATTGTGCCACCTTAGTGAGAATTTGACTCTACACTTGACAGGAGCCCTAAATTAAAGAAGCAGGGCCTTCCATTTCTAGAGGACTATCTCAGTTTCCCTCCCCTTTTTCCTTAGGATTTTAACTAAGTGCTCACAGAAACTCAAACTCCTGCTAGAATTCTACATGCTTTCAAAATCCATGTAGAATGAAAACAAAGACATGAGCTCTCCTGTTGATCAATTCCTCACCACTTTATTTACGAAAAAAACTTTTTTTTTTTTTTTTTTTTAGTTTACTTACTTTGAGCAAGAGAGAGCTCACACGTGCATGAGCAGTGGAGGGGCAGAGAGAGAGAGAGAGAGGGTGAGAGAATCCCAAGCAGGCTCCATGCTGTCATCACAAGCCTGATATGGGGCTCCATCCCACGAACTGCAATATCATGGCCTGAACCAAAAACCAAGAGTCGGATGCTTAACTGACTGAGCCACTCAGGTGCCCTTACCACTTTAAATCATCATTTGGCACGTTTACATTTTTGCTTAGTCCCTAAAAAGCGTTCAAATTTGGGACTTCTAGTTGATAGAATCAGGAGAGATTAGGGAATTAGCAGTACCTGATGCTTCCTGAAGTGCAGGATTTGCAACCAGAAGAAATTATACACAGGAAATACAAGGCTACTTGAAAATCCTAAGTGTAGAGTAAATAAAACAAGTACTTATTACTGTAGAAATATGATAGAATTGGTCATCTTAAAATCTCCTATAAACCCTTTATATTAAGTGAACAGAAAATGTTATAGGTAAATTTAGAGTATTTTGAGCATGGTTTGCCATGTAAAGCAAACTTCAGATGTTATTTAAAATGTTATCTCATTCTACTGTTAGGTTAGGAAAGCTTTTCTAAGTGGAACATAGTATTTCTTGCTTTATCAGTAGAAATACTGATAAAAATACAGTAGTTAGTTCCTGATTATTAACGTTTGTTGTCCTTTTCAAACTTAGATTCAGTGGGCCCTGGTTGCTGACTGATGAAGTGTACTCTTCTTGAGTGGGAATAATTTCTATCCTCTTAAAAGATCATCTATGGGGGCGCCTGGGTGGCGCAGTCGGTTAAGCGTCCGACTTCAGCCAGGACACGATCTCGCGGTCCGTGAGTTCGAGCCCCGCGTCAGGCTCTGGGCTGATGGCTCGGAGCCTGGAGCCTGTTTCCGATTCTGTGTCTCCCTCTCTCTCTGCTCCTCCCCCGTTCATGCTCTGTCTCTCTCTGTCCCAAAGATAGATAAACATTGAAAAATTAAAAAAAAAAAAAAAAAAAAAGATCATCTATGAGAAGCAAAATGGTGTAGGTAGTGCGGCGCTGGGCTGAGAGCCAGGTGGCCTTGGTTCTGGCCTAACTACCTGTGTGACTATAGAACAGGCACATACCCTCTTGGGTCTGTTGTTCACCAGCAAAGTGAGAAAGGTTGAAACAAAATATCTCAAGGTTTATAACTAGAAGTTCACAGCAACATGTCAATGGGCAGAAATCTAAAATACGACCCCAAAATATGAGGACTTGTGCCATACAAATGCTTATTGTCAACATGTTAGGACTCAATAAACGTAAAAAAAAGTCAAAATAATCTCCAATGATATTATCAGTTGATTTTTAAAAATCACTTTATATTTACATAACTGAAGGACCAGTTTTTCACCTTCTACGGTTGCTCAACTTTTTTTTTTTTTTTTTTTTTTTTTTGAGAGAGAGAGAGGGTGCAAATGAGAGACAGGCAGAGACAGAGAATTCCACAAGGGGCAGAGAGAGAGGAAGAGAGAGAGAGAGAGAGAAGCAGGGCTCCATCTCACCAGATGTGGGACTTGAACTCACAAACCGTGAGGTCGTGACCCCAGCTGACACCAGATGCTTAATAACTGAGCCACCCAGGTGCCCGACACTTTTTTTATGTAACTTAAAAAGCATTTAAACTTTTAAACATCACACAGACATCTACTCCTAAACTATAAACTTAAATTTATATACAATGAGAGTGAGTCAGAGTTAAGTGTAAATTCCATTTTAGAATTCAAGCTGGTTCCATTCCTGTTTGTCACAGCCACTTTGTAAGCTACTTGAAGTGGGCTCTAGACCTTTACCGATCTTCGTCTGATCTTCCGTATTCTTACCTGGTCAGATCACTTAGTACTGTACTCAGGTGCTATCATTCTCAAAGATGAGGTTTTTGACCCATCTCCTGAGTTGTTTTTCTCGGTGATGATGGATTTATGATAATCGATCTACATCTATTGCCATGCCCTTGGGAACAATGGCACACATTTTTTAAAGGTCTTACTGTGGAATTAAGTCAAACCGCCTGACTTCTATGCCTCAAACCAACCCTCCCCCCCCACTCCAGCATTCATCTATTGAATGTGTTAAAATGAATGAGTGATTAGTTAAGTACTTAAGAGTGTGAAAATTCAGTCTGTAGCTGTGATCTGCTTGGAACAGCTGAGGTACAGAGTAGATTCTCAGATTTTGGGATGTCAGCGATGAGTGAAATTTCAGAAAAACAAAAATTGGGGATGCACACAGGTTTGCTGACTTGATTTTGCTAGGTGTAAATATTTAAAAACCCATAGCCACCATTAACATTAAGAGAAGTCATAATTTTTATAACAGAATGAACTTTTTGTACTAAAAAGGTTGTAAGGATAATCTTGCAATATTAGTATCAACAAATTTAGGATTTTTAAAAATGTTTGTTTTGAGAGAGAGAGAGAGAGAGAGTGAGAGTGCAGGGAAGGGGCAGAGAGAAAGGAAGAGAATCCCAAGTAGGCTCACACTATACATTCAGACCTCAACATGGGACTTGATCCCAGGTACCCATGAGATCATGACCTGAGCAGAAATGAAGAGTTGGGCACTTAACCAACTGAGCCACCCAGGAGCCCCAACAAATTTAGCTTTATGAAAACTTGACTCAATCTTGTATTCATCTAGCTTTCCAAAGCAAATGTTGTAATCAATATGCAAATTCCTGTAGGGATTTTGATTGGAATTACATTAAATTTAATTTATAAATTTAAGGAGAGAAAGAACTTTAAAGTTGAATCTTACCTATGAACATGGCTTGTTTTTTCTAATAACTTAATTCTCCTTGACGCTTTCAGTATAATAACTGCATTTTTTAAGCTTAAAAATCTCTTGTGTATTTTAGGCAGTTTTAATTGCATACTTTTGAGTTTGTGTTACTTTTTTTAAACAGAAAAATGAACAAAAGTTTAATGACATGTATACTTCCTGCATACATGAGAGAGACCCAGGAAAACTGAGTAACTTCTTTTTGTTAGTATTTTGAATGGGATTTTTCCCCCATTAACTTCTAATGAGTTATAAAGTGTAAAAATAAATATTAGTGTTGGAATATCACTTTGAATCCAGCAGCTTTGCTGAATTAGCTTCTTCACTTTAAATCATTACGTTTTGTTTTTCTTGGATTTTTTTATGTAGTAAATTATATCATCTATAAATGATAGTTTTATTTTTTCTTTTCTAATCTTTAGATCTTATTTGCTTTTCTTTTGCATTGGATAGGATAGGTATTTAAATTCTTATAGATGAGGAAAATTAGCTTTATATATGTAAATGAGAAAAATGGTAGCATTAACATTTGTCCAATATTTTAATTCTGAACAATTTATAAGGCTATATATAAAACTTAGCAAAATAGAGTATGTCATATTACTATTGCTTGAAACAAGATGTTTTCTCAATTCTGCACATAAATTTTACTACATAATGAAAATCATCTCTTATTCTTAATTTCATGAGAATGCTTCTAGGGGTACCTGGGTGGCTCAGTCAGTTAAGCATCTGACTTTGGCTCAGGTCACAATCTCATGACTTGTGGACTCAAGAGCTGTGTCCAGCTCTGTGCTGACAGCTCAGAGCCTGGAGCCTGCTTCGGATTCTGTGTCTCCCTCTCTCTCTGCCCCTCCCCTGCTCACTCGCGCATGCTCTCTCGCTCTCTCTCAAAAATAAACAGTAAAAATTTTTTAAAGATTAAAAAAAAAAGGATGCTTCTAAAGTTTGTCTCTACATAAGATGTTTTGCTGTTTTTTTTAAAGCTCTTCTTATGGAAGTTTTCTTCTATCCCTACTTACCAGGGCTTATTTCTTTCTTTGAGTCATGAATAATTATTGTTGCATTTTTATCATGTCTTACAAAAATCCATTGCAATGATCATTTTATGATCATTTGATATGGCCAAATGTATATATCTTGTCCTTTATGCTTTTCTTGTGAGTTTTTAAATCTCTATTTTCCTCTACATTTTCTAATGATGAACTATTCTTACAAGTCTATTTGGTCATGTTGTATTTTGTTATATAAAGCTACATATATTTAGATACAAAGTTAGACTTGCTTAGCTAATACTTTTTTATAATTGTTGCATTTATGTTCACAGTGAGATTCGTTTCTTATTTTCTTGAACTGTCTTGATTTGGCATAAATATACTAACGTCATAAAAATCAGCATTTTTTTTCTCTTGTTATTTTCTTGAAGAATTTATATAAGATAGGAATTATCTGTGCTTTTAAGTTTAATAAAGTTATATGGTTCTGGCTTTGGGGGAAAGGATATACTAATGTTGGATTTCTTTAGTAAATATTGACCGGTTGAGGTTTTTTAAATTACTGATTGTTCAATACTGGTAGTTCGACATTTCCTAGAAGATTTTCCATTTTATCAAATTTTAATATTTGGTGACATTAAATATTGTAATACACCTGTATTATTTTGTCAAATCAAAATTATGTATAACATTACCCCTTTTCATTACTGGTATATTTAATTTGTGTGCTTCCCCTGCCCCACCCCCCACTGTTATTCAGTGGATGCAATTTCTTTTTTTTCCTCTCTGGGAAATGGAAAATTTCTTTCTAAATCTGATATTCTGCAATATCACTACATTGCACACCAGTGTATTTAATTGGCATTTCAAAAACGAAGACTCAAATCTTTCTTCACTTCTGGAAAATTCCCAACTATTATCTTGGTAAATGTTGAGGAGAGACTCGATTTTATTCTTTATCTGGAATGCCTCTTAGAAGTGTTTCACACCTTCTCATACTTCCTTTCATTTCTCTTAATGAAATCAAATATTTTTCCTATTCAATTATTTTTTTCTGTTTGATTCCGAAAAAAAAATGTCCTTAGGTTTCTCTTCATATTCTATTTTCAATTGCTTTTAATATTTCTTCTATTGAGCTTTTTTAAAAATTTCATTTTTATATTGAGAGTGAGGGAGAGAGAGAGTGCTCTTGCATGCATGAGTGGGGGAGGTGGAGAGGGAGAAAGAGAGAATCTGAAGCAGGCTCCACACTCAGTGCAGAGCCCCACTCAGGGTTCAATCTCACAAACCATAAGATCGTGACCTGAGCCAAAATCAAAAGTCGGGTGTTTAATGGACTGAGCCCCCTAAGTGCCTTGTCTATTGAGTTTTTTAATATCAGTGTACCATTTTATAACTTTCTGTTTCACAAAAAAAGATTTCTTTATATCTTGGAAGACTTAAAATGTACTCATTTAAGCATCCCTTACTCATTCTCTTACTTCTTTGCTGTGAGTTATTTCTGTTGTCTATTATCTTGATGCAGACATTCTCATATGTTTTACCATTCTTCTCTGTGAGCTCATTTTCCTAGGGCATTATCTTCTCTTTGAGCTCACTCACAGATACCCTGGATTGTGGAGATTTCCCTTTTTAGCTTTCCTTAGGGGCTTTAAATATCCCTGAGCAAGCTCTTAAGTTTGTGTTTGACTCTGGATTTTTTGGACTTAGATAGTGTTAACTAGGCCTCTGCAATCATGTGACACATATCCAAGATTCTGGAATCACATGGCTTGAATAGATGATTTGCTTATCAAGTCCTGTTTTCTTGCTTGAAGACCAACCAGTTTTTCACCACAGGGGTAAGACAGGTAATTCTGACTCTTATCCTCAGGTTGGCGTTAACATACACACTCTATGGCTCTGTTCACTCCCAGGATCTGCCTCTTTACCATGGGTTGCCAGACTTCAGCTCAAAATGACTACAATTCTGGCATCTGGGTATTTCTCAGTATTCCTTTCATCCACGCTATGTACATAAATATAAGTGTAGTTTAATATATTTTATTTAGTATTTCTAGTTTACTTGAGTGCAAGTGAGGATTTCAGGTATGTACTTACTTTGTCCTGTTGACTTAGAAATCTCCACAGTGTTCCCATCATACAAACACAGAAAGAAATTTCTTACAGGTAATACATAACTCATAACTCATAAGGATGAGTTATGTTTCTTACCACAAATCTTAAAACTGAATGTTTTTTTAGCCACTATGTAGTTTGGGTACAATTTTTTGCTCACTTCTAGCACCTACAGCTACAGAGTCCTGACTGAGCTGCATTTATGTGAGATTTTCCTTTTCTCTGACTCTCGACTTTTAATTTGTACTTCAGCATTTAATGAGCTTTTGTAAACTTTCTCATTTATTTTTGTAGAATGAGGTGGCATATAAATAAAATTCTGTATTATAATTCTATTTATTTATATCTGTTAGCCATACAAATCATGACCTCAAGAAGTACAAGAACTGTATTCCTCTTTGAATCTGTAAGGGCGGTGTAGTTCCTAGATTGTAGCTGGTGCTCAATAAATGCTGGTTGAGTGAAGGAATGAAACACCGGTAGTATAACTCTTACTACAACCCTTTACTTATTCTTCCCTTTTCCTTTTGTGTGTCAGCCAGGCAAAGTGCAGGTCTGGTTGTTAAGAGTATCAGTGCATGTGGACATGTATTCTTCTTTCTAGAACAAACAAAAATCCCAGACTCACTGTCAAATATCTAGCCTTCTTCCTCATGTATTTTCTTTGGAAAATTGATTTGTTCTTTGTCATTTATTCAAAAACCATTTTTCAGAAAATTGCTACTTGTCTAAGCACTATGGTAGTCCTCAAGTAATTGAATATGAACAAGGCACAAGTCTCTGACTCAAACCTTGCAGTTTGGTAGGTAGAGGAACACTTGCTGGCAGATATTTTAAGCTCCATTGAGAAGCTGGACTGGCAGGTAAGGTCTGCTCAGAAGCCTGAGGGGGATATACATATGGATGGGGTTGGGGAGGAAGACAACCATGCTCAAGTCACTTTGTAGGAAAGGCTCCTACTTGGGCACAAACAAGAAAGAGTTAAGGGGATGAAGTCTTTGTGTTAGAAACCAGTTGATAGAAGGTCCTTGAATAGAATTCAGAGTTCTGCAGGCAAGAGTTGAAAAGCCGAGTCTAAGTATAAAGTCAAGAAATAGTTATTTTTGACAATTCTTAAACGGCAAAAGTAGGGTTTCAGAGGTCAGCAAGATGCCACAAGGCATGCAAACTAGAGGCTAGAGTTAAATCTTTGGAACAGTAATGCAGGTATTACTGTCTTTTGTTTGGGCCTGACGTCTTGGGTGTTAAATATTGTCATGGACTGATTTATGTCCCCAAAAAATCCATATGTTGAAATGGGAACCCCCAGTATGATTGTATTTGGAGAAAGGATGTTTAAGGAGGTAATTAAAGTTAATTAAGGCCATAAGAGTGGGGTCCTAATCCAATAGGAGTTGTGTCTTTATAAAAAGAGGGAGAGACACCAGGGATGTGTAAACACATAGGAAAGTCAATGTGAGGATATAGTGAGAAGGTAGCCATCTGCAAGCCAAAGAAAAAGGCAAGAAACCAATCCTGTCGACAATTTGGTCTTAGACTTCTAGCCTTCAGAATTGTGAAAAAATAGGTTTCTGTTTTTCAAGACACTTAGAAGTATTTTGTTATGACAGCATTAGCAGACTAATATACATACTCTCTTTTTCTTAAAAGAATTCTAATCTGCTTTGGACAGTAGGTTAGTCTTTGCCATCTGCAACATTTTGCACTTACTCAGTCTTAATGGTCACCAATATCCATCAAAATGTATTTTTCAAAAAGGTATTGTACATCTTATTCTTGCCCTCTCTCTGTTCCTAGCAGGAGATGGGCACAGCATGGTCTGAGGGCAAGGCCCCAGACAGTATGGGGAACCAGCTTCCCAGCTTCTAGCTCTGTGCAAACACAGGAAGCATTAATTGCTTATGGCCTCCCTGTCCTTATTGTAACATGTGTGGAACCTGTTACTTTCCATTTTGCATATTGATTATTTCTTGCTTTGCATTCCTGTTCTCAACCTTTCTTTATCTTTTGATTGTGTTTCTCTTCTTAACTCTTTAATATATATTTGTGAGCTGAGAAGAAAATGTTATTCTCCAGTCTAACACTGCTTTGAAGTATACAGAAATTGTCATTTATTAGAGAAAGTCATTTAAATAATACTAAAATGCATTATTTGGGGTTCTTAAAAAATGTCATTCTTTGAAGTTTTATGAAGTGAGAAAAAAAAATCAAACCAAAATGTATCACTACCAAGCTATGATAAAACTGAAAACTTTTGCCAAAGAACACTTGCATAATGAAACAGTTCCTTTTCCCATTAACATAATTGTTTTGCATTAATAGATTTGTTAGTAATGAATTAAATACTGCATAGACCTTTATTTTTCTTTTTTTCTGACCCAGAGCAATAGTCTGCATTCCTGTAACTTTCATTTATTGGTTCTAGGCCTTCATCTGGATCTGGGCATAAAATGTGAAATCTCTCTTCTACCTGACAGTGCTTCCAATATCTGAAGATGATCATCATCTTCATTGATACATCAAATGTGCCATCAAAGAACCCATTTTTTTTTTCACTTTGGCCAAAAACTGTCATGAGACTAAATCATGTGCTTAGCTGAAAGTTAGATGTCAATTCACTTTAATTAAATTCAAGTTAGTGAGATGTGCAGGGCTCTAGAGAATAATGTCACAGTTCCTTAGCTGGCTCATACCTCGCTCTCTGTCCCTAATCCATTCTCAACTTGCTGACATTTCCACAGGTACTTGTGCTTAGACTTCAAGGACATGAGGCTGAGACTTCACATCCCTTAGTAGTGATTATTTCAAAATATTTCCCCTAAACATGTCATGTGTTCCCACATTGTTGTGCATTGCATATGTTGGTCCATCTACCTAGACTGTCCTTCTTCCTCTTGACCATTCTTCAAAATTCAGCTCAAATCTAGGGAAAACTATTCCTTAACTCCCCCAGGCAGAGTTCATTGCCCCCAATTTTCTGCTCTGGACACTGGTTCATGTCCTTCTTCTATCCATTATGTGACTTAAATGTCTGTAAGGGTTTTGAGGGCAGAGACTCTGTCTCTTTAAAATTTTGTATTCTAGGGGTGCCTGGGTGGCTCAGTCAGTTGAGTGTCTGACTCTTAATTTCAGCTTAGGTCATGACTCCAAGGTCATGGGATCAAGCCCCATCTGGGTCTCTGCACTGAGCATGGAGACTGCTTAAGATTGATTCTCTCTCTCTCTCTCTCTCTGTCTCCCTCCCTCCCTCTCCCTCTACCCCTCTCCCCTGCTGGAGCATGCTTGCTCTCCCTCTCTCTCTCTAAAAAAAAAATTATATTCTCAGTAATTTGTTTATTGAGTTGACCCTCAATAAATATTTGTGGGGCACATGTTGCCTGAAGAATGAATGCATGCTCAGATAAAGCTTAAAAACTGCAAATTTTTATAAGACAACTAGTCTGATTGAAAAAAAGATAGTAATGGTGGAGTTTCCCAGTAATGAAGGACAAAATCTTCAGGAACAAAACTAATGGCCTCAGATGATTCTGTACCCAATCATAGAGTGTTCAAAAGGAAAATCATTGAGTTAGTCCCAAGGCATATCATGGCCATGGCTGTCTGCCACAGAATGGCCTCATAGCACACCAGCAACTGCTTCTGCCTTGCCTTTCTGGGAAGTTCATACTTGACAAGGTTTTGAGTTACACTGCCCTGAATTAGTCACCCCCAGGGTAGGAAGTCCCTGCTTCCTATCCTCTAAGTATCAACACATGTACCTGTATTATGACAGCCCAACTTGTAGTTTACTGTGGCTGGAATTGGGCTAATCATTTATCATATCTTTTATTAAATGACCCTCTTTTTCAACCTTTCTTCATGCTGCTTTTCCTTCATCATGATTTCCTCTCTTCTTCCTCAAATGACTTTTCCCTTTTCTCTTGCACTTGCCCTTTCCCCTCCTTAAAATCACTTATATCAATAGGCTTTACTATCAAACTGAGGCATAATTTGGGATTTCAGTGCTCTGGGTTTGTTCCAATAATCATCCCATGCTACTTCCTTGTCTCATTTACCCATGCAAATTAGAGAAATATCCACAAGGAAGAGTTTTTGCTTTACCGTAGCCAACTAATTTTAAATGAAATAAAATCTATACTCTTAAATCAACTCTTGTGTTCCAGAACAATATCAGGGGCCCTGTGAAGATAAAAAATAAAAAAGTAATATTTTTCCATCAAAGAACATGAACAAAATCAGATAATCCCAGAGGTGCCTAGACAAGGAGTATCACCCTTGGAGCAGACAGAGGCACAGATGAATCTTTCCTTTTTTTTTTTTCCCCCATATTCTTGCTTCTGCCTAGCTGGCAGGCTGCCCTTAGGTTGTGCAATGTGCAGACCAGGTGTCTCATACTGAAAACAGTAGGGCTTCTTTCCTTTCTTCTCTCCACTCAAGAGAAACCTTTGGGACTATGATTAGCAGTACAATATGTCTGTGAAGAGAAAGAGTAGGAAATTATTTCAGCGGATAGTAAATTAGGAGCTATAGAAGAACGTGGTATACATGATCCAGACCAGATCCAGGTCTTTAGAGATAGTGTGATTCGGGTAGAGGTGTCATGAAAGAGAGGGGATGTAGGGTTTGGGGAAGAGGAACTCTTTGGAACCAAATGGAAGGTGTCCTTTGGCACTTTTATGCCTCAGCCTGACCTTGGGATGGAATTATGTCATTGCTCTATCATTTCAATTATTACTCTGAAATGTGTTATACACAAATATAGATGTGAACCATTCTAACAACTCCAGGATATTTGAAATGGAACCACAAAATAAATGGACATAATTTGGAAATTTTTGAGATTTCAAGTACTGGTGAGGATGAGAAGCAGTAAAGATGGGGATGTTTTTATATTATTGAGGAGAGTTTAAATTGGTACATAACTTTGGGGAACATTTAGCAACATTTGGTGAAATTGAATACTCGTGTAGCCTTTGACTCAAACATGTCACTGCTAAATTTATATCCTAACGTGGAGGTGGGCAAAGTTTTTCTGTAAAAGACAAGATAATAAATATTTTCAGATTTGCAAACCATCTGACAGAAATTCAGATTCTGTCACAACTACTCAACTCCACCACTATAGTGTGAAGGCACCTATAGACAATGTATAAACAACGAAGCATGGTTGTATTCCAATAAAACTTTATTGACGAAAACAGATGGCAGGCCAGATTTGGCCCACAGGCATGGTTTCTGATCCTGCACTAAAGAAACACTCAATAGTATACACAAAGGTAAATGTACAAAAATTTTCAAAATGGCGCTGTTGGTAATAGAAAACAATAGAAACAACCTTAATTCCATCACTAGAGAAATGGGCAAATGAATTGTTACATATATGTTCAATGAAATGCTATAACAGAATAAACAAGAACCGTATATCATCATGGATAAATCTCACATAATGTTTATATAGGAAGGATGCAGACATAATTATACAATTTAAAGTTTTAAATATAGAAAACAATTATATTGTTTTGAGACACATGTAGTAAAAATACAAAGACATTTTTGAGAAAGACAAACACGAAATTTAGGATAATGATAAGCTATGTGGAGAAAAAGGTAGTGCTGCCAGGGTGGGACACATTGGAGACTTAAACTGAGATTTAATGTTTTATTTCTTAAGCTCATGGAGGATAAACATCTGCGTAAATGAGTGCTGATTATATTATATCCTAGACTTTTTGTATGTCTCAAATATTTTATGATTGAAAAAATTTCTAGGGGTTTTAATTTTGAATGCCTTTGCATTGAGCTGCAGCTTTTGACCTGATATGCAGCTGCAATTACCTTATCTCATTCAATGGTGTGGCCCACATGGTCAGTCCGGGGTGTTTGATAGCACATTTAACATAAAAACATTTGTGCTGGACGATGAAAATGCTTTCAATAGCTCTGGTCTTTCAGCAACACTTTGATTTGTGATTGGAACAGGTTGCTATGGAAAATTGCTGGCTGAGAGGAGAAAGGGTTTTTAGGATTTTGTTTTTTCGTTTATTCATTTTTGTACTTTACCATGACTTCAGTTTTCTTGACTAGATTCCATGGTTTCATTGTTGTTCTCTGTTTGTTTGGTTTTCTTTTTCTTTGAACATTCTAGTAAGAGATTCACCAACAATTTTTGTCCTTTATTCCACATCTTAGTTGGATGAGTTTAGGTCACCAAATCTTCCAAGTTAGGTGACTTTCTTGTTCTCCAGAGAGGATGAGACAAATTGGAAGTGCCTTCTACATGGGGAATTGATTAAGTTCAGATTTTTCCCACACTGGGAAGATGCTGATTTGGATTCATAGTCATGATATGAGTCAGCCGCAGCTGGGAACATATCGTCCACTTACAGTGAGCTGTTCCATACTTGGGAAAGGTGACAGATAGACGGGGCAGGAGAGAGAAGTATTGGATTTGTTCTAGTATTTAGGAATTTTTTCCATAAATACATGCCTTGGACTACCACTCACTTTTGCATGGCCCTTAGGCACAGCTGTCTGGGAAGGACTCTTGTTTTTGTCTGTACTGGGCACAGAAGACAAATGGTCTTTGAAGTTGATGAAATTGAAATATCTAGGAGAGATTCTAGCCAACTGATTGTTGACATAGAAGTAAATACCATCAGGGCATCTCTAATGTAGCCTATATAGGCAGGATTGAGTTACAACAAAGACTAGAAGCATATAGTTTGTATGGTTGTTGTGCTAAAACAGTGAGAGTTAATTTCAGTGTGAATTGGCCTGTGTTTATTCAGCACACTGCATTCTATTTTCTCCACAGCTGTTCACTGCCATACATTTCTGATCCAAAATACAAAGTTGTCCAAAAATTGTGGAACACATTGACCTGATCTTCCCACTAGGGAAATAGCATTACAGGAAAGATGAGATTATTAGAATAAGGCTTTTGTGGGAAATTCAATATTCCTGGATTTATAGGAAAGATTAGTTTCCTACCTCTCTCTACAGCAATTTATCTTAATTATTAAAATCTGAGACTAACAAATGTGTTTCCCAACAAATGTAACTCTGATATTCAAAGAATTTAATAGGACTCTTGAAAACTGAAATGGCAGCAAATATTGAATTAGAAATTATGAGTAATGAGAATGAGGGTCATGGGTATGGAATGCAGAGTGTAAACATACTAACTGGTAGTAAATTTAGTAGAGGGGTCTAGGAAAGTCTCAGCAACTTATGACAAGATATATTTAAAAAAACTCAAGAAAGAAATGTATTTAATTACTTATAGATGTACATGATAAATAAAATATGCTGTCAAAATATTGCTTGCTAAGATGATTTCCTTGAAGGTATGTATTAAAAAAAATACCAAATTAATGCACTCTTACAAGAAGTGATTACCTTCTAGAAGGAGAAAGAGTATAGTGTGTTGAATAAGAGCCTGGTGTTTGTAGCTAGGTTCTAACCACTATAGATACCACCTTGCTAGTTTCTCTTTGAAATTTAGTTTTTGCACCTGTAAAGAACAGATTAATTACTTATATTCATTATAAAGATTTAATAAGATACTATAAAACAGTGTAATTCCTGGCACTGCCAATCAGCACTCAATTCATATCTGTTATGATTACATTATATAATTGTCATGTCACATTTCTTATTAGTAGAACTAAGGTAGACAATTTAGTTCTTAATTGAAAGAGCAATCTGAATTAATGAGATCTGAATTAAAGAAGTTTTTCTCTAGCAAGTTTGGCATTTTGGATCTCCAAAGACAATGCTTTAATTAATTTTAAGAAAGCATTTTATTTATGTATTTATTTTTGAGAGAGAGAGAGAGAACCAAAGTGGGGGAGAGGTAGAGAGAGAGGGAGACACAGAATCCAAAGCAGGTGCCAGGCTCTGAGGCATCAGCACAGAGGCCGACACGGGGCTCAAACCCATACACTGTGAGACTGGGACCTCACTGTGAGACTGTGACAGTCAACTGACTGAGCCATCCAGGTGCCCCAGGAAAACATTTTAAAGTAACTACTGTGTATAGTCAACTATGAAATCTTATGGAAGAAGAATTAAAAAAACAGGGATTTCCATAGTTTTACATTATTTCTTTGAATTTATACCTTTTAAAATGTCAAAGTTACGCTTGTTGAAAACATTAAAACTATAGAATGTGCTTCTGAATATTACAAATAGCCACTGCCAGGAGTGCCTGGGTGGCTCAGTCATTTAAGCGGCCAACTTCAGCTCAGGTCATGATCTCACGGTCTGTGAGGTCGAGCCCCGTGTCGGGCTCTGTGCTGAAGGTCAGAGCCTGGAGCCTTCTTCAGATTCTCTCTCTCTCTCTCTCTCTCTCTCTCTCTCTCTCTCTCTCTGTCTCTCTCTCTCTGTCTCTCTCTGCCCCTCCCCTGCTCATGCTCTGTCTCTGTCTCAAAAATAAATAAAAACATTAACAAACAAACAAAACACAAATAGCCACTGCCATAGGAGAATTAAAGTTTATTAGCTAAATTATGTTTTAGAAAAGTATTTGGAATAATAGTGCAGAGATTAGCATTTTCTTATTCTTCGTTACAAGAACTTTTATGTTTCTCAGTTGGTTGGGTTTGATTTTGCTTCCCAGTGGGTTGACTATAAAACTCGGAAGGACATATGATTGGAAGGAGAAGCAGAAATAATTTTGGAAGAAGTTGGGCTATTCTTTGGGTGGAGGTGGGATCAATGGGAATTTATTTTCTCATTGGGCAGGAGAACAAAGAGGAAATACAGTGCTCTCTGAACAATTGTCAACCCCTTAAAAAATGAGCTCTGGCAGAGGCAGTACTGAGGCACCTCCATATGCCTTCTTCACAAGGAACTTTACTGGAAAGAATGAGAATAGAGCTGGAGGAAATGACCAATTCTACATGACAACTGAGAAGTTTTCAGGGGACTATCTTTTACTGTCTCCTGAGAAATGAATGCATTGTGTGTAAAATGAAAAACTGTATTTCATGGTGGTGTTATTCAGATCACCTAGGATTTAATATGATTGGCTATTGTTGATAATGCTGCTATAAACATCAGGGTGCATGTGTCCCTTCCAATCAGTATTTTTGTATCCTTTGGGTAAATCCCTAGTAGTGCAATTGCTGGATTGTAGGGTAGTTCTATTTTTAGCTTTTTGAGGAAACTCCACACTGTTTTTCCAGAGTGGCTGCACCAGTTCGCATTCCCACCAACGGTATAAGAGATTTGCCCTTTCTCCACATCCCCACCATAATCTATTGTTTCCTGTGGTATTAATTTTAGCCATTCTGACAGGTGTGAAGTGATATCATTGTAGTTTTGATTTGTATTTCCCTGATGATTAATTTTGAGCATCTTTTCATATGTCTGTTAGCCATCTGGATGTTTTCTTTGAAAAAATTGATGTCTTCTGCCCATTTTAAAACTGGATTATGTGTTTTTTGGGTGTTGAGTTTGATAAATTCTTTATATATTTGGATATTAACCCTTCATCAGATAGGTCATTTACAAATATCTTCTTGCATTCCAAAGGTTGCCTTTTAGTTTTGTTGATTGTTTCCTTCGTTGTGCAGAAGACTTTTATCTTGATGAAGTCCAAATAGTTCATTTTTCCTTCTGTTTCCCTTGCCTCTGGAGACATATCTAGAAAGGAGTTGCTAAGGCCGATGTGAAAGAGGTTACTGCCTATGCTTTCCTCTAGGATTTTAATGGTTTTCTGTGTCACATTTAGGCCTTTCATACATTTCAAATTTACTTTTCTGTATGGTGTAGGAGAGTGGTCCAGTTTTATTCTTTTGCATGTTGCTGTCCAGTTTTCCCAACACCTCTTGCTGTAAGGGCTATCTTTTTTTCATTAGATATTCTTTCCTGTTTTGTCAAAGATTAGTTGAACACACAGTTGTGGGTCCATTTCTGGGCTTTCTATTGATCTGTGTGTCTGTTTTTGTGCTGGCACCATACTATCTTGAACACTAGAGCTTTGTAACATAGTTTGAAGTCTGGAATTGTGATGCTTCCAGCATTGCTTTTCTTTTTCAAGATCGCTTTGGTTATTTGGGGTCTTTTGTGGTTCCATACAAATTTTAGCATTTTTTGTCCTGGCTTCTGTGAAAAGTGCTGTTGGTATTTTGATAGTAATTGTGTTAAATGTGTAGATGTTGGGTAGTATAGACATTTTAACAATATTTGTTCTTCAAATCCATGAGCCCAAATGTCCATCAACAGATGAATGGATAAAGAGGATAGAGTATATATAGTGGAATATTACTCAACCATAAAGAATGAAATCTTGCCATTTGCAACAACATGGAGGAGCTAGAGATTATTATGCTAAGTGAAGTAAGTCAGAGAAAAACAAATACCATATGATTTCACTCATATGTGGAATTTAAGAAACCAAATAAATGAACATAGTGGGGGGAAAAGGGAGAGGGCAAACCATAAAACAGACTCTTAACTATGGAGAACAAACTGAGGGCTGCTGGAAGGGAGGTGGTGGGAGGATGGGTTAAATGGGTGATGGGTATTAAGGAGGACACTTGTGATGAGCACTGGGTGTTGTATGTAAGTGATGACATTAAATCCTACATCTGAAACTAATATTACACTGTATGTTAACTAACTGGAATTTAAATAAAAACTTGAAACTATATTTAAAAAAAGGCCTTACATGAAAGTTACCTTTTATTTTTTTTAATTGTTTCCTTTGCTATGCACATTTTTTTTTTTTTATTTTGATGTAGTTCCAATAGTTTATTTTTGCCCTTGTTTCTCTTGCCTCAGGAGACCTATCTAGAAAGAAGTTGTTCAGGCCGAGGTCAAAGAAGTTAGTGCCTGTGTTCTCTTCTAGGATTTTAATGGTTTCCTGTCTCACATTTAAGTCTTTCATACATTTTGAACTTATTTTTCTGTATGGTGTAAGAAAGTGGTCCAGTTTCATTCTTTTGCATGTTGCTGTATAGTTTTCTCATCACCATTTGCTAAAGAGACTGTCTTTTTTTCCATTGGTATTCTCTCCTGCTTTGTTAAAGATTAATTGACATATAGTTGTGGGTCAATTTCTGGGTTTTCTCTTCTGTTCTATTGATCTATGTATCCGTTTTTGTGCCATTACCATACTGTCTGGATCACTAGAGCTTTGTAATATAACTTGAAGTCCGGAATTGTGATGCTTTCAGCTTTGCTTTTCTTTTTCAAGATTGCTTTGGCTGTTTGGGGTCTTCTGTGGTTCCACACAAATTTTAGGATTGTTTATTCTAGCTCTGCATAAACCTTCTGCCCAAAAGAAAAAAAGAGAAAGTAAAGAAAAAGAAACTGATAAGTACAAGCAATTGAAAAGTCATATACTTTTCTCCTGAAAACATCATTGTGCTTAGAGCAACTTTCAACTAACATCTTCGTTTCATTAAGATGTAAGTTTAATAAGTAGCAACAAAGAAAAAAAACGGAAATAAAAAAAAAGCTTTAACATGAGAGTTCTTTAAAATCCATAGCTCTATACATATATAAATTAATATTGTGGGGAACTTCAATGTAAGGCCCATACTTAACTCCATACACATTTGTCATTTGTATTTTTGGAAGTACTTTGTCAAGGTTCATTTGAGGATCTTGTTTTTTTTGGAGCAGCTGGTGGCATAAATTCGATGCCTATTTTGTGTTGTGTGTGTGTGAGTGTGAGTGAGTGAAAGAAAGTAAAGTAAAAAGGAAACTGAATTAAGTTGACAAGATCTCACCAATGGATGATTAGTAGAATTGGCAATTCTATATTGGTAAGTATTCTCACTAACTTTTACAAATTTAGTTCTTACATACATGTGTTATGTCACATCACAATCTTTTTGAAGAGTTTCCTCTCCCCCACTCACCGTCCATTTTGTTCGGGTGGGGCTCACACTGGCTAACTCTAAGGAAGAGGATATATTTCAAGTCAGATTAATGACCATATCATTTGTCCTTGGTCACTGTGATTGGTTCAGAGTTGGGGACAAGATGTAAGGTAAGCCAATGCTATCTAAATAGGCTTGCTAAACTGGTTTAGATCATTTCCATCTTTTTACAGAAACCTTGACTGAGAATAAAGCAGATACTGAGGAAAACAGGGCTGTGAAATAGAAACACAGTGTACTAATGATATCATGTAGGACCCTGGATCCAACTATTCAAAAGCCAAATTCAGCTCTTACATTCCTAGTTATATGTGTCAATGATTTCATTTTTGTGGTTAATTTATTTTGAAGTTGGTGGCTGTCATTTCCAACAAAGATATTCTTTTCCATTTTCCTCTCTTCTTCCACCTTTCCTTTTACATTTTCCTTCCCTTTCCTTTTTATCCTTTCTTCTCTTCCTTTCCCTCTTACTTAAGAGGTCTTCAAAAGAAACTACAGCAAATAGGATCAGGTCATACAAGGCACTGAAAACTAAGATAAATGTTGGACTTTATCATGTATATCCTAAAGCTATTTTATTTTGGAAATACATAGCATGATAAGAGTTGTACATTAGGATGATTATTTGGGTAGAAGTGCATAGTAAACACCGATAAATGAAGAGAATACGTACATGAAGAGTGATGAGGGTGTTACCTAAACTTAAAGAAAGAGTTATTGCCTTGGTGTGTTAATCTATTGGGATAGGGATGTAGGAATAGATACAAATAATAAAAAATTTTAAGAGAGACATGGGTGGAAATTGCTAGCTAATCAAATAAGAGGGATAACGGAGAGTTGAAGATGATTCCGAGATATTGAGTATATAATGATTGGGACTTCGATGCAACAAAGGATTATTGTAAATAGAGAAATGGTAGGGAAGGTGAATTCATTGAAAGTTGAGTTTTGTTCTTGCTGAATTTGAGTAAGGACATGAAGAAACTGGTTTGGAACCAGAGACATCATTGTTGAAAATAGCAATTTGGAAGTCCTAATCAAAGGGATCCTTGATGTGGGCTAGAAGAGAATGTTGTAGGCAAGAGAATGCATTTCACAGAAAGAAGCGTAACTGAAACCTAGTGTATCCTGACTAATGGTAGCTGCTATTATTGTTGAAGAGTGAGCAATAGTAGGGTGCTTTCTTGATGTGGTATTGAATTCACCAGGGGACAGAATTGAGATGCAAAAGGGGAACCAACTGTCAAAGCTGCATAGAAAGTGGAACATGCACACTTGCTGTTATTCAATGGCACAAACTGCTCTGCAGCGAATGAAAGACACCTGCAGTGTTGTAGATGTAGTACAGTGCAGCCAAGACACCAGGAAAAGCAACAGAGCCTATTTTAGACACTGTTTTTAACCAGCATCAGAGGTCTGAGTAATGACTCCGTCACATGTGATCATGACTCTCACTTATCAGATGGGAATACAAATCTCATGAGACTTTTTTAGGTGAAAAAATTCAGAATGTCCACAGTTGAAGCAAATATGAGTAATTTTTATCTTAGTGTTATCTGATGTCATTCTCAATAACAATATTAAATGATATTAAGCATTTTATGGTAAGCATCAGAATTAAAATTTTATTAACAAATAGCTATCAAATACTGGCAAACACTTTTTCCTAAGATGATTACCGTAAGAAAATAAAGAAAATGTCTGTTGTGAGGATAAGTTAATAAAATGATATTTATGAGAAAAAGATAATGCCTTATGGATTTGATCCCTGAGACAGGTACTCTTAACACAAAAGCGAAAAAAAAAAAAAAAAAAAAGGTAGTTTTGTAGTTTTGTTACTTTACAAAATGTTGGACCGAACATTACCAAGAGTCAAATCCTGAGTCCACACATGGTGCAGATTAATCAGTAGTAAGTATATTATTGTGTCCATATAAAAAAAGTTAAATATCTTTAGGAAAGAAAATATAGAATCTATGTAGACAATAACATAATTGAAAGATTTACTTTCCATTGATTGGATTCTCTTAGGCCAACTTCTTAAATTACTTCTAAGACATGTAAGCCATGCTCCAGGCCAGAATCACTGAGGCTTTTAGCTATTAATCCCATTCTTAGATGTCCTGTCATAAAGTTCTAATACCAGCTTTGTATTCATTAATTGTAAAAAGTATCAAGTACTAAATTGACCCCCACTTCCACCTCCAAATTTGTATGTTGAAATCTTAACCCCCAGTACCTCAGAGGGTGACGTATTTGGAGATTAGGTCTTTAAAGAGGTAACTAAGTTAAAATGAGGTCATTATAAAGGACATAAATTTAATATGATTGGTGTCCTTATGAGAAAAAGAGATTAGGACACAGACACACATAGAGGGAAGACCCTGTGAGGACATAGGGAGAAGACAGCCATCTACAAGTCAGAGAGAGGTCTCAGAGAAACCAGCCCTGCTGGCACCTTGATCTTGGACTTAGTGTCTAGAATTGTGAGAAATAAATTTCTGTTGTTTAAGCCACCCACTCTGTGTTATTGTGTTATATATAAAAGCCCTAGAAAACTAGTACAAAAAGGTATGATTTTGAGCTTTCACTCCAGGTATTAAACTCCTGATTGTAACAAGATAATTAAACAATCAGACAATAAGCCTGATAAGCCAGATGATTTTTTATTGATTTCCTCCTTTATAATTTGCAGTTGTTTGGGAAAGGGAAGTTTGTCCATTTATTTGCTTGTAACCAGAGGTGGCTGGGATCCCATAGTCATTCTGGTTTTTCCCAGGAACAACCTTGAGGCAGGAATCCCTTTTTTCCTTATCCAAAAAAAGAAATTGATGTCATAAAACAAAAATGTACATTCTGGTGTACTTTGGGTGGTCTTCCCTGGGTAGGCAATTCTCTGTGCTCTCTATATTGTCAGAGATGATTGCTGGGAGAAATAGGCACTGTTTGCATGATTCCACTGGCAGAGGACAACTGGAGGCTCATGCCTGGAACTCTTGACTTCTGTCCTATGTGCCTCTTTCCTTGGCTACTTTTTGACCTATAACCTTTCACTATAATAAATAATAACCATGAGTATAATGGTTTTTGCTGAGTTCCCTGAGTCTTCTAGCACTGTGTTGAACCTGAGGATGGTCTTGGGGAAACTCAAACTTGAGACTGGTGCCAGAGAGGGTCTTAAGGACCCTCTGACCTTGCATTAGGTTTTAAAAGTGAAGGTAGTCTTAGATACTCCTAATTCTTTGCACTAGGTCACTCACCTTTTCTTTCTATCCTGGAGCCAGGGCCCATCCTGAGGTGCATTAGCTGGTGGTGGGTGGTAGAGAAAGCCACACCTGTTTTTGTTCTATAAGATGAAAGGGAAGGGAGGTATATGTCTACTGAGCTCTTTTCTTGTGGGCCTGGAAGATTAGATAAACAAAGAGACTCTGATCTCCTTGTCAGTAGAACCTCATGCCTGGTGATAGTTGCCTGTCATCTCTCTGCTATCTGGTGGGCTGATGGGATAGAGGGCTTGGAATTTTTTTAAAAGTTTATTTATCTTGAGAGAAAGAGAGCACAAGCAGGAGGGGCAAAGAGAGAGGGAGAGAGAGAATCCCAAGCGAGCTTGGTGCTGTCAGTGCAGAGCCTGACAGGGGGCTTGAACTCCTGAATCATGAGATCATGACCTGAACCGAAATGGAGTCTGAACCTTAATTGACTTAGCCACCCAGGCACCCTTAGAGGGTGTGACAATTAAATCAGGAAGTGGAAAAGGGAGTGATAACTCCCAGTTCAATAATGGTTTTTGTTTTATTTTTTCTTTTATCTCCATTCTTAGACTAAATTTTGTTTTTGCTATCTCACAGTTCTCTTTCAGGTGAGGTATATTCAACACCTTTATTATCAAAGGGTGGATTCCTTAAATCAATTTTTCAGTTTATATAACAAGTAAATCTACTTTGGAGGAGTAGTTTTGTTATGAAAACCTACTATGCTTTTAGAGTGGCTAGCAATGGGAATTCTTGGAGTGAATTAATGCAGATTTGGATATACAGTTGATTTTCATTGTTGCAGTTATAGTCTATACTGTACTCATGTTATGTTTTATAAAGCTGCCATATACACTGAATTAGTGAATACTGAACCATTGCCCCTAGGGAAAATACATGGTTAGTTTACTGCCAATGACTGGTCATAGCATTATATCAACTGATCAATAACCTTGTTTTATGTATGCTTCTCTGTAAAGACACCTTATTTAATATACTGTTGATTCAGTAACTTTGACCTCGTGGCCAATAACACTACAACTTCTGCCTGAGAGAAGCTTATCTAACACATTTTTTTTCTCCCTTAAGCACATCACAGCCTTCTTGCACTCAGGAGCACTAGAAGCACTTTGACACTACTCTTGGGCCCTTTTAAACTGTAGAATCACTGACAAAAGGCACAAAACTGTGAAAAATGTGCACTAAATAGATCATGAAAAGAATACTTACTTACAGTATGAGAGCTGAAACAAGAAGGCAGAACATTGCATTGTTTGACCTCATCTGGGAACTTGCACATGGAGCAACTCAAATTTTTTGCACTCGATGCCTACTAATGACTGCAAAAGTCCTGCGAGTATTGATTTTGGGCTTACAAATAGATTTTAGCAAGTAGGCAAATTCACAGATAATGAGGATTGACTATCATCTGAGGAAAATGATGATTGTTCTAAAATATCTTTAAAAGGAAATTGGTACTTTGGTTATGATGTTAATGTCTCTGTAAGAAATGAGAGCTTCTTATATTTTTCCCCATCATTCCGAAAGGGATAAGGCCAGAATCCCTATTCCTATGACCTACCTAATGTGTCAAATGTGTGCTATGAGAAGTCCTCAGTCTTGGTAAGGAATTTGGCTTGTTTGCTAGATGGTATTCCATGTGAGGATCCATGGACTCTCTATCAGGAATAAAAGTTATTGTGAGGAGAGAGGTAGAAAAGGAAAGAAGAAGATGGTTTCTAGGCACTATTGATTAAAAAACAATCTGTGAGTCTACTTAGATAGATTATGACTAAAGTAGTAAGATCAGAACCTCTCCAGTGATGGACTGATCCGGACTGCTTTTCCAGCTATTGTAAGGCATGACAGTAGGGCTCCACTCTTTTTTCCCCCCAATAAAGACTTTACTTCTACATATTTGTAATAGAGATGCCATCGTCTTTCTTAATTGCTTTGCCAGAAGGTTCTGCGAGTATTGTTACAGTTCATGGATGACCTCTGAGCTGCTGACTGCAGTAGATTGAGTCTTCAATCAGGAACAATAATAATGGTAGTGAGTACTCATGGAAAGCTTTTTATGCTCTAAATTCTGTTGTAAGCCCTTTACATTTTTGAAGGCATTTCAACCTTATAATAGGCCTTTGAGGTTAGAAATAGTATCATTCCCAGTTTTTGGATGAAAAAAATGAGGCATAGTTTAGGTAATTTGCTCCAGAAGACATGCATATAGTAAGTGACAGATTTAAGACTCAAACAAGGCCATCTGCTTACAGAGCTCATACTCATACTGTTCTTTCTCAAGGAAGAAGCAAACTTAGAAAATTTTTAAGTTCAAATTTCACTTGTCTAGATGCTAAGATTAACTTTTTTAAATTGAACTAAAAACTGTATAATCTATTATAAAATAAAACAAAAATGAGATGCAGTTACTGACAATATCTCACAGTGTAGATTTGGGTAGTTTGGGTTTATAAAGTGTTTATCCAACTTTAGTGTTGGATAATTAGTGTTCAGTAATCTGTATTACAGTAATACAGTAATACACTAATACAGTAATCTGTGTTAGTGTACAGTAATCTGTACCCGTATGATAATCCTCATGTGCAGCAAGTAGAACAGGGAGAGGATGTAAGGATCCATTTGTGAAGGTCTTCATATTACAGACAAGGAATATGGACAAAGGATTGGAGTGCCCAGTGAAATGGATAGTGAGAGACAGAAGTCTAGTGTCCTTGGGGAGGATGGCCAGGGAGGAGTGTGTTACTACAAGAACTCAAAGGCTACGGCCAGGGTGACTGGTAATCTAAGAAGGGCTGGATAGACACAAGGCCAGAGGAAATACTGAAGGAAAGCTGAGCCAGAGAGGAGTCAGAAGCCAGAGGGGCAGATAGATGTTGAGGTTAAATTACATGAGCAAGACAGGGAAGCCAGAAATGGCAGAAGTCAGCATAAGGAGCATTTCAAAAGGAAGGACTGAGAAGTCAATAGCAGGTCAAAAGTCAATGGTCAGTTTTGGACAACCTAAATCTTAAACAGGCAGGTGAATTGGAGCTGCAGAATGGTGGGCCCAGTGAACCCACAAGGGGTGTGGATAAGAGGCTGGTGTCAACCCGGATGGAGAGCTACCTGGTAGGACAGGAGGAAGGGCAGATGGGGCACAAGGATGGAAGCAGAGAAGCCAGAAAAATGTCCTTGACACATTTCTAGATAGAATCAGAGACCTGGGAAGAGGGTATTCCTTTGTTTGGGGAAAATAGATGGGTCCTCTGGTTACCCAGGAGTTCTATTTTATAATTTACATAGTTGCCTTATCTTTAACCAGAGCGATGTCTCCTAGAACTTAGTTGCTTTTGGGGGGAGGAAGGATGTTTCATGTTTCTTTCCTCTGTGTGCAGTTAAATAGCTATGCCTTATGCTGATACTTTTGCCCCGGGTAATGTATGATTTTGTGGGGAGAAGGGAGTAAGTGTTGAGAGTTCTGTGTAGGAACTTTGTATTTGAAAGGGAGAGTAGGAATGATCATTACTTTATGCTGGGGAGGAGATCAAAAAAAGCGTTTAAAAAGCTTTTGAATTCAACTTTGATTCATTCGTTCAGTGAATTGTGGTTGAGCTCACTTATCACATGGAGGATTCTGCTGTGGGAATTACTCTAGTGAGAAAGACAGATATGACCCCTGGACTCCTGGAAGCTACATTGAGTTGCTAAGTTAACTGAATAAAATTGTCTTCTTAATTTTTGGTGTCCTTTAAAACTGAAAACCTCAGAATGTACTGAAGTATAACTTCTAAGCTCTGCTGTAATTATGCCATGAATGATAGTAAGACTTTCTTTCTTTCTTAATTACATAAGACCACTCTCTTCTTCTGCAGGTAGAAGGTACTATTCTCCTGAAGGGACATTACTATTGCCAGTTATCTTGTAAAAAAAAAAAAAAAAAAAGTTTGTCCAAGAGTAGAAAATGAAAGGGAATTAGACCCTGGACCCTAGGGAAGGATAAACAGTTCTCTGGGGCCTCAAGTCTAGGTTCCAAGACCAAAGAGTCAAGAATACTTTCATTGGTGGGAATAAGTTGGTTTCTGTCCATGGAATCCGCTCTTGGATTAGTCAAGGAGACACCTGGATGGGCCTAGAACTGATGACGTTGAAAGGAACCATGGCTAGTAGGATTATAATTTACTTTGTTTGCTACATTTCAATGACTTTTCTATGCTCCTTTAGTAGAAAATTTGTCAAAAGTTGTCCTTTGGTCTCTGCTCTCTCTGTAGAGAATTAAGAGGATAATTGTGCATTTGGGATGCAGCTGTGAAGGCAGCATGGCAATGGGTACTATACTGGATTGAACAGTGCCCCCTTCCCCAAATTCATGCTATCTCCAGAAGCTCAGAATGTGACTTTATTTGGAAATAGGGCTATTGTCGATGTAATTAGTTAAGATGACCATACCCCATAATTCAGTATGACTGGTGTACTTAAGAGGCACAGCGACAGACATGGAAGAGAATATGTGGAAGACCGGGATGAGGCAGAGATCGGAGTGATGTGTTTATGAGCCATGGGGTACCAAGGATTGCCAACAACCACACCAGAAACTAGGAAGAGTCAAGGAAGGATTCTCTCTTTGAGCCTTCAGAGAAAGCATGGTCCTGCTGAGCCCTTGATTTCTGACTTCTAGTCTATAGAACTATGAGAGAATGACTTTCTGTTGTTGAAACCACCCAGTTTGTGATCCTTGATTATGGTAGCTACAGAAAACTACTACAGACTCTTATTCACATGTGCCTAGAACATACCATTAAAATGATAGAAAGAGGACTATATTCCCTTCTTCTAAGAACCATAAGAGACTCTTAAAAAAGGGTTTATGCGATCTGAAGAGAAACTAGAGCACGAGAGAGAGACTCTTAAAAACTGAGAATAAACTAAGGGTTGATGGGGGTGGGAGGGAGGGTAAAGTGGGTGATGGGCATTGAGGAGGGCATCTGTTGGGATGAGCACTGGGTGTTGTATGAAAACAAATTTGACAACAAATTTCATATTAAAAAAAAAGATGTACATTTTACATTTCTGAAAAGGGGGTGGGAATTACAATTATAGCCTACATTTTTAATGTAATTGTTGCAGGAATAATCTTACCTCAAACAAGACAGGACCTTATTTTCCCCCCACAGTTCAGTTAATTTTTATTTTATTTCATTGATGTGGCACACACTTAAGATGTCCTCATTCCCTCACCCCCTAAGATTTATAGCTACATTTCAAAGTACATGTGTAGTAAGTACTACTGTGTGGAAGGAGGTAAAGCTGCATTTGTCTGGGCAGCATCTTTCCCTGCTGGGAATGTCCATCCTCCTCTCTAGGTATCAGTCCTTGGTCTCTGTGGGTCTGTTGAGATTCTCTGTTCCTTTGCTCCTGGCCTTCCAGGTCTATTGGTATTCTTTGGTAAGTGCAAACCATGCTAGGTTATAGAGATCTCTAGGGTGTTGTCTAAGGTCCTATTTCCTACATTAAGTAAACAGCTTCTCTCTTTTAGTGTTTGGGGATTGGATAGAATATTTTTTTAATCTCTACCTTTTTGCTGTCACCTCTCTTCCATGTGGTTATGAACACAGCCTGGTGGCTCTGAGTGTAAGGTAGGGAAGGGAAAAGTGGGGAAATATTGGTGGGAAATTATCAGTTAGCTTTCAAAAATGCTGTACATCTACATTTCTCTTCTAGAAAAATAATTACTAAAATTACCCCCCAAAAATCCTATAAAAGTCCTCTTTCTTTTCTAGGTGGCCCTCTCAAGCTCCTCCTACTCACCCACATCACCATGCTTTGCGTCTCCATCCAGAATGTGTTCTTCGAGGACAGTAACTCCCACAGGCAAAGCAGCATCTGGCTGTGTGGGTGATCTATTCTTCAGCCTCTCAAAGTTGTGTAGGTAAGTCTCGCTAAAGTTACTGCCTCCTCCATCTTGGGTTTGCTGCTTGTTCCCCCCATGATGTTCTCTGTCCTTCCAGGACAGTCCTACTATCTCCAGGTTTCTCAGGCACCTGCACTGGCACAACAGTCCACTTGGAATAAATCTCTGTTGGGCCTCACATAAATCAAATACTAAGTAGCTCATTGCTTAAGGCAGTAGGCAATGTGGGCTGGCTCCCATCCTGGAACTACAGGCACATTTTCTTTCACCTGAGAGTCCAGGAAAAGTCTCAGAGTCACTCATGTCTGGCTCAACGGAGAAGCTAGACTAAGGCAGCCAAGGTCTGTTCAGGTCCTGTGTGATGCCATTCATGGACCATCTCTGGTTTCTGACACCATATCTAAGTCCTCCCTAGCTTCTAGAGTAGTAGCTGTGAGTTCTCTTTGTGAGCGCAGTCTAACATGCAATATCTGTTTTTCCCTCAAGCAAAGAAAAATGAATGTTACAGGTGCCTTGAAGCTCTTAGAGATTTTGGAACTGTGCAATAATACCCTTCATGGGTTTGCTGACCATTGGATATGCGAAGTTAAGAAAGCTGTAGAAGAGAATCTCTCATGTCACAGAAAATAAGGAACTTGGACAGTTCAGGGTAATGGATGTGGGTGAGAAAGAAGATAGCCATTTTATCCTTGACTCAGATGGAAAGGGCTAACCACTTAAGGGGTAACTAACAGAAGAAACCAGGAAGGAGTCCAAACAGATTTACTAGCCATTAGGGCCAATGTATAGTTGTAGCTTCAGAATCCCATCCTTTTGAAACTTGACCACTCAAAGATTACTCCATAATTAATCAATTTATTTTCTTTGGGGGATCCCTTTTTAGATATCAGATACTTTCCCAAATGACAGCATATCTCCATTTGTACTAAGGGGACTAAGAAAAGGATTTATGTCCTTGCTTGAATCAATAAAAAAGTAGTCTTCTTTCATGGTTGGTGGGCGGGCATGGTGAAACATCAGGAATCAAAGATAGAGAGCTATGAGGATGGAGGGGGAAGTAGGGCTCCTCACATACCCACTTGCATACATTTCTCTTCATAAATCTCATTTTTGCTGAAGGATTAAATAATTGCGGGTTTGATTTTTAAGAGGCAAAAGAGTGTAATACTAAGAAGTTAGAGGTATTCTGGTCATGTCACATTTGGCCCAACTCCAGAGCAGAACCATCTACCTTATGTGACAATGTCTGGTTGGGGCAAGTCCTAGTGAACTGCTATGTGATCTTCCTACTTATTCAGGAGTGTGGGGCTTGCTTCACTTGATTTGTGGGCTTAACAGAAGGACACAGTCCAAGGACTGGCACTACCAGTCAAGAGAGCTTGGCATCCTTGGCTCTATTGGCTGCATTGCCTGCATCATCAGTGAATTATTTGAGTTTTAACTAGCATTGGTGTGCTCATTTGGGGTCTTACATACCAGATATCAATATTTCAAAATTATCTTTAAGAGGTTTTTTTCCATATACCAAATATTTGAGAGGAAACATTCATCTGAAATACTAAACATTTTAAACGGGGGAACAGATTTTTTTTTTTTTTTTTTTTGCATAATGGGAATGAAGAAACTAATCTTTTTGGAGAAAAGCACTTTCATTTTGAGTAAATGTGCATGAGTCCTATTTTGCTACTGATTGCACATTGGTAATTCTTGACTTGTACCATTTCTGACTTGTAATCTAAGTCTAAACTTAGATACTTTGGATTACTCAGATAGTGGATGTGACTGTGTCTCTGTAGGATGGTTATGGTATTTTGAGTATAGTGCTGGATTATTTTGATCATTCATGCTAATACATTCATTCAATGTATTGTGATGAGCTCTTTCTCATCCACACTCATGTTTCCCTATGTTCTGAAGAAAATTTATATCCCAAGCAATGCTTATAGGTATTTTTGTTGAGGGGGAAGGAGCATGAAGGGGACAGTTTATGGTCACCTTAAACTTGAGAAATTCTGGGTTAAACAAAAGTGAAGCAGGTGTCTTTGTTGAAAAACTTTTCTGAACTGTTCAATATGCTGTGTACATATTTTGAGTCTCTAGTTTTCCTCTCCTTTTTTTTGGTAGAATATCCTTTAATATTATTCAGGATCCTTTTTATGTCAGAGAGTTTGGGAAACACTAGTCAATTCTAGGGATACAATGAGATGCAATTGTTTAATCATGACCAGAGGGATTTTAGCCTCTCACCAGAAGGTTGTGAAAGTAAAGCCCCTGGAGCAACTGTTAGCTCCTTTTTTGGAAGGCCTGATGAGAAAGATGTCTCTTTATCTCAGATAGCATTATATAGACTTTTAGAGAAGGAAAACGAACCAGAGGACCTGTAACTCTGTGGCTTTGGAATGCTGTCTTTTAGAGCATTTTATTAATTAACATACCTTTGTCAGAAAATGTTAGACCGAATTTTAAAAAGTATCCTCACTATCTACTGTTGTACAACAATTTCCCCATATGTAGTTTGTTAAAACGACAAAGGTGTCACAGTCTCTGTGAGCTGGGAATTCAGGAATGACTTAGCCGGATTGTTCTGGCTAAGAGTCTCTTAGGAAGTTGTAGTCAGGATGTAGGCAGAGACTGCAGTCATCTTGAAGCCTGGCTGGGACTGGAAGGTGTGTTTCCAAGATGGATCACCTACATGTCTCTTGGCAGGTGACCTCAGTTCCTCACCACATGTATGTCTCCTTAGGCTGCTTGTGTGTGTTCATGACATGATGGCTAGCCTCGCTGAACATGAGTGATAGGGGGAGAGAGAGAGAGTGAAAAGGAAGCTGTGGTGCCTTTCAAGATCTTGTCTCTGAGGTTGTATACTGTCACTTGTGCTTTATTCACTTAGAAGTGAGTCACTAAGTCCAGCTCACACTCGAGGAGATTTAGGTTCCACCTCCTAGAAGGAAAAGAGTGAAAGAATTGTGGACATATGTTAAAGCTACCACAGGAGGTTTAAATAACAAGGACATGAGAAGAGGCAAAATAGGGCACTGCCTAGACTATTTAGTTCAGCACATCAATGCCATCATCAAGAATCCAAGTTGTTTCCATCTTCTGTTCTGCCATGCTTAATGACTTGGCTTTGTGTTCAGGTTAGTTCCCAACATAGTTGTGAAATGACTGCACAAATACCAGCTGTCCTGTCCACTCACAATATCCAGAAGAACAAATGGATTGCATCTTCTTGGTGTCATGATGTTTGCATAAGGGAACCTTTGTTGGGAGCTCTCCGTGGCTTTCTGTCTTGCTAGTGGGTCAGAACTACATCATATGCTCAAGACTAAACCAATCACAGACAAGAGGAGGGAGATGGCCACGAGTGTCTTAGGTAGACTTTTGTAGACTCAGGGTCAGGACATGTGCCCTGAGGTGGTGGACCCTGAAACAGATTAGAGTTCCCTTTACAAGGAAAGGCAGGAAATGACTACTAGGTTGACAATGAACAGGTAGATTGCCATGGATCTTGCACCTCCCTCCATAACAGTCTTCCAGTCACCATGCCATGCGTACAGGACAATGTCACCTCTTTTGTAGAATATAAAGGCTTGGGGATGCCTGGGTGGCTCAGTCGGTTGGGCGTCCAACTTCGGTTCAGGTCATGACCTCACAGTCCATGAGTTTGAGCCCCGCGTTGGGCTCTGTGCTGACAGCTCAGAGCCCGGAGCCTGCTTCAGATTCTGTGTCTCCCTCTCTCTCTGCTCCTCCCCTGCTCATGGTGTGTCTCTCTCTGTCTCAAAAATAAATAAAAAACATTTTAAAAAATTAAAAGAATATGAAGGCTTATACTTTAGACAGAAGATCAAATCTGGGGAACCCCGCAGTTGTTGTTTATATAAAACTCATTCTAGTTAAAAGGTCTAAAAAAATGAGAAAATATAATCTCAAAAAACATCTTTAATAATATTCAGTGTTGTTGGAAGAACAGGTTAGAGATGAAACTAAATTCACCACTCACAAGAGAACTATTATACCAGTGGGGGTAGGGGTAGGGCTACATTTCTTCTCATTTGGTGTTATTAACAGAGTAAAATTTGCCATTTGTCCTCATGGAAGCCTAACACTGAAAGCAAAGTCTTGAGCTGTGTATTAAATGGTCTAGTATTGAATTGGCTGTCTTATATGTTATTTCTCCTCAGTTTCAAACTTCTCAATGCTCTTGCTAAATTAGAGCCCTGCATAAGGCATTGCTCTTGCTTCTCTATGCTCCTGAGACCTGCAGAGCTATTCAGGTTTTCAGCATTGCTCACCCAAAGTGAATCTCTGCAGCATTTTGTCATGTCTCAGCTTCAATCCGTTTTAGTAATTTCATGGAGTTTTTACAACTGCTGGACAACTGCTTGAGACAAATTCAAGGGAACTGAAGGGAGAGAATAAAGCAAAAATATCTGCCCTTCTTAGGAGAAAGGCTAAACTTGCTTACTGCAGAGGAATTTGGCTAGGTGCTTTGCATTTAGTATGTTTTTCTTACTACTTCCCTTCCTTCCTTTCCTCATTCACTCATGTACTTATTTAGCTTTGAGTCTACCTAAGGATTTCAGTTTCTAATCACTCAAGGAGCAAGTGAATGACTGGGAGTAGAAAACATTGTTTGCCACACAGGAGTTACCATGACAAATGGAGTAGCATAGGAATTCCAGTACACAGAATTAATTCCCTAAGGATTTTGCCAGCCCTGAAATTGTGTAAAAGTTGCTGTACAGATTTCTTAGTTCCTATAGAATTCTGTCAGTCATGCACATGTTAAGAGAAAGAAAGATTAAAAAAAAAAACCAATTTGACAAAATCAGGGAATCGAGCTTAAAAGTGTCTAAATATTTGTGGCCAGCACAAGCTCCTTAGAGCATGTGGTGGGGAAAGGCCCTTGACCAGAGGCCAGACCTCTGTAGACGTGGGTTGCTGTTGTTGGCTTCTGAGGCCCTGAGGCTGACCACCAGGGTAGGTGGAGGACTAAGGACTTCTTGATTCCTCAACCCATTGGCTTTCCCCATTAAAGGGCTTTGGCAAAATTCCGTACTGTCTTAAAGTTTGCCTTGTTTGGATTATATATTTGCTTCAAAAGGCATAGCACTTTATAAAATATTCATATCATTTCACAAGATTATTTTGCCAAGATTGATTTGGAACTAAAGGCGTTGTAGGACCCCATAAAAAGTCTGTAGGACCCACAGCTAGCTACCTGTTCATGGTCAATCCAATAGCCATTTTCCTCTCTTTCTTGCAAAGGAAACTCTAATCTGTTTCAGTATCTACCCAGGATAGATATGCTGATCGCTCACTCAGGAATACATCTCGATCTATATAAGTCACTCATGGTAATTCTCCTCTTGCCTGCGATTGGTTTAATCTTGATCATGTGATGCAGTTATTTCTACTTGCAAGACAGCAGAAATAAGTGTATCATCTAAAATATCATTTGCTTAATGATCCTTTTCCTTTTTTTGTTGGGGGGGGGGTGGGATTAGGGAGAAGAGTGTTACCTACTCTACCATATTGGCCCTGATTGGCTCTAATTCTAGATACAAAACATACACATTTATTACATCTATCCTAATGGAAAACAAGTGTATAATGATTTAAAGAGTGCCATGTTAGACAATGTTCCAGAATAGGTGTGCGTGTGTGCATGTGTGTGTGTGTGTTTTAAACTGGGACACACATACTGCAGGGGATATATGAACATTTTCCAGACAGTATGTAAGCTAGGATTGTTTTAAGGAACAAACTTCCATTCTTTAACTTCTAAATGAATTCTTTCTTAAATTGGCCACCTAAGAATATGTCTGTAATCTATAGGTTCTCTCTTCCCATCTCTCCTTCTATAGTTACCTCCCTCCCACTTTATTCATTCTAAATTTGACTCTGATGCATTGTTCAGGACTATCAAGGTGCCCAAGGGACAATTTGAGACTTCACAGCTCATAGGGAGCATTGTGTGTGTGTGTGTGTGTGTGTGTGTGTGTGTGTGTGTGTGAGAGAGAGAGAGAGAGAGAGAGTGCTTCTAATAGAAAAATCTTAAGTGAGAAACATGTTATTTCATCAGGTTTCAAACTAAAGTCAAGACTCCTTGCTTCCATTATATGTGTTAGAATTGGAATTCAGAAGTCAGATGGTTAACCAGGAACACAGATTAATACATGCACTTCAATTAAAATACAATGTCAGATATTTTTTTTCTGACAAAAATTAAGTCTGTTTTGCCCAACGGATTTGAAAGTGAGTGCTTTAATTGCTATTTTCCCCCTAAGGACAGACAATTTCTATAAATTAAAAAAGCTAAGTCTGAGACTTCAAGATTTTGAGGAAAATCTATTTAAAGCATGTATATTATATTCCAGAAATCACAACCTTTTCAACTATTTAAATTTATGATAAAAATTCTAGATGTTAAAAATTTGTGGGGTGTAAATAGTTTGCAAAATTCTTTTAGGGGATGTATGACTAAAAGTATTTGAAGACTTGTACTCCAAAATGCCGTATTATGTCAGATGGAGAGGGATAGGAGTAGACCGTGGCAAAATTGTGAACTGAGGAAGCCTCTGGCATTTATCCCTCCCTCTTTCTCCACTCTAACTTTCCCCTGGAGAGTTTGTTTTCAAGATTTCTGGCAGCAGGGCTTACCCAGTCCAGAGCCTCCAAGGCTGCAGATATCTCCATAGTTCTTGCTCTTCATTCCATTCTGGGTTTCATTCCCTCAGAGCCCTGACCTCCAAGAGCATCACTTGACTCATCTTTTAAACTAGTCTACCAGGTTATATAATGGACATTGGACATTCTTTTATGACTGCCATCATGTGGTTTGGAAATTTCCCCATCATTTGGGTCTTGATTGTATGCTAAGCTTGTCTCCCATGATAAAATCTGAAAGCTCCAGATACTCCCTTTTCCAACTCCTCATAGTAATAGACATCATCACTTCTAAGCACTTGACACATAGTAACTCATTTAATCCTTAATAATCTTGTGAAGTAGATACTATTAACAAATTGATGCCGTTCAGGAACCTGAAGCACAGAGAGAGAAAGTAACTTGCTCATGGTCACACAGCAGGTAATTTGAAAAGCCAAGATTTGAACCCAAGGAATTTGATTCCAGAATCTAAGTTCTAAGTCACCATACAAACGTACATGGCCGAAGTTCAAACACATATAATCACTGCAGACTTTGGTTCAAGAGCTGGTATTTAAGAAAAACAGTGATAAGATAGTCCACCTAGGACTGGGAAGAGCCACTGTCCACTACCTGGACTCTCTAAGGACAGCAGTGACCATGAGTCCAGGTCTGGCTCAGAGTGCTGACCACATAGAATGCAGCTTGGAAAACCAGCAGGGTAGTTGTGAATCACTTCTAGAATGTGCCTACGATTGTGGCTTTGGCCATGCAACTGTCTACCTGGTTCTCTCTCTCTTCTGATAGTCCTGAGAAAACTTTTCCTCTTTCTTTCTTTCTTTCTTTCTTTCTTTCTTTCTTTCTTTCTTTCTTTCTTTCTTTCTTCCTTTCTTCCTTCCTTCCTTCCTTCCTTCCTTCCTTCCTTCCTTCCTTCCTTCCTTTCTATCATCTGTCTATCTATCTATCTATCTATCTATGTAACTATATAACTCTTTATAATTACATTTAGAACTAGATACTATATAGAATATATAGCTCCTATATATTATATTAGCCAGAATAGGCTCCTATTGCTTACAACAAAGGACCCTGATGGTGAGCTTTTAAAGGTGGGGGGGGGGGTTCTTTCCTTATATTCTTTTTAGCTTCCACCAACATCCCCTGCCTGGATCATGTGCTCAAAACACATTTGTTACATGAATAATGAGCTGATGGACAACAAGGTGTTCATGGGTGATAATAACTTACAGGGGCAACTCTTCTAGGAATATTAGCATCTAGATGAAGCCCTTAATGTCCCAAGGCACTGGTTGTAACCTACTAATGGGCCTTGAAATCAATTTAGTTGGTTGCTGTTAGCATTTTAAAAAATGAAATGGATTCATTTGTAACAGAAAACATTGGAAAATAGAGTGCAACACAGGTAGGAAGAACAAATCTTATTTTACCAAATGTTTGCTTTGATTGTGTTTATGTTTTTATTATGTATGAGCCTGTGTGTAGGCATATGTTGGGTTGTGGGGTTACTATGGGCTAAAACTGATTGAAAACCATGGCCATAGGGTTCATGTGACTAATAGTGTGTTATATCTTCTGACAGAAGAGCAGTGGGAAGGATTGAGAGATG
Source organism: Herpailurus yagouaroundi (assembly GCF_014898765.1). Taxonomy (NCBI): domain Eukaryota; kingdom Metazoa; phylum Chordata; class Mammalia; order Carnivora; family Felidae; genus Herpailurus; species Herpailurus yagouaroundi. The sequence continues at coordinate 68,084,214 of NW_024412377.1, forward strand.
GTGTTCTGAATTGCCTTAATGATTGTTGGTACCACAAAATACGAGGCAGGTCCAAGAAACATGTAAATATTTTCTCACACTGTAGTAAGGTGGAAAGAAAAGGCCACCATTCACTTTGCCCCTCTCACTCCCCTGCCACACAAATACCTTTTTTTGGCAAGATGAATTATATCTTAATCATCTATTCTAGAATACAAAGTAATTACACCTGGGTGAAAGGCTAATAAAACTTATAAACTGGGGTACCTAAATAGTTCTGTTCTCATACAATTTTTTTGTATATAATTACTAGTATATTTTCAAGTATAAAATATTCATAGTAATATACCAGTATATCTGTATTCCATGAATTGGCTTTCATCTACTTGCCCTCAGCTTCATCCACATGTGTACCTCACAACTTAACAGGGTGTGTGTGTGTGTGTGTGTGTGTGTGTGTCTGTGTGTGTGTGTGCGCACCTCTAATGAAAGGATACACTTAGGTGACCAGTCTTATGTTCCTAACCTGAGTGTCCTTGGACATGGCTGCCTAAAATTTGGGAAGGCTGTCTGTAGCGAGGGGCATGCGGCAGAAAGACACACAAAAGGCATCAAACCACTTTGTGTGACATGGAAGTGTGCTGGGGAGAGAAGCACTGACTGAGACCCAAATGCTCTTGAGCCAGTTCCCAAGACAATGCTGTGCCCTTTTCCTTCATCTGCGATTGCCTTCTTTGAAGCTTTACCCAAACCACTCCAGTCAGTTTTTATTTGGCTAGTGTCTTAGGTCAGGTTCCCTAGAGGCTGACTCTGAGAAGAGAAATCATGGGCAAGTAATTTATTAAGGAAGTTCTCCCAAGGGAAGCAGGAAGGAAGTGGAGAGAGCACTGTAAGAGAAGAGTGTGAGGTGTGATTTCAGGCCAAGTCTACGGAGGGTGGAGCTCCCTTGACCAGAGACCAGAAAGCTGGACTTTTACCATCCTGTACCAGTCATTGGCTTAGGACTACTCTGGGGGAATGCAAACTCCCAGGCATGTCCAGCTCCCTGTGTGTGTGCATCTCAGCAGCCTGAGCAGGTCCTCAAAAGAAAAGTCATGATAAGGCCACAGAAAGCAACAGCACAACAAAACCAACACAAAGACACAGAAAAGGTCAAAGGGATCCAAGGGCTTCATGGTGGATTTGTAACATTTACTATATCCAGTTAGATTGGCTATCTGTGCCTATACTTAAAAGAACTTTTTTTTCATGTAGAATGATTTGATATTTGTTTAATATTTGTATATATTGTGAAAGGATCACCACAGTAAGTCTAACATCCATTACCATATATGGACTTTTATTAATGCAGATGCATAGTTGAAGAGAATAAGTGAAAGTGAAAAGCAAGATTTTTACAACAATTAGGAAGGCTACTCCCAAGAGTGATGTTGGGCACATTCCTAGTTTATATCAGAGAAGACTACACATTTAAGCTTCTCAAGTTTAACTAACTATCTAAGATGGAAATGTTCTGCCTTAAAGATGTATTCTTTAAGCAGAAGAAGAGAGGCTGAGAACTCTATTTTTCAATAACTACTTCTGCTAAAGACCTACTGATGTCTTGCCTACATGGTTCTCTATGGTGATCCTTGGATCTGAAGTAAGAATATTTCCCTTAGCCTCGTGCCTACTTTTGCACTTGACTGCTATTTCCACTTCTATTTTTTCCTATTTATTTTCTAGGATACTTGCATTCACTTTATCCCCTAATTCAAGCTGGGAATCCTTTTAGTTTTTAAAAGTATATCTTGAATTTAAGATGCCCTCATACATCATTAGGTAACTTTAAAAGCTGGTATTATTTCAGAGTGGAATCTGTTCTACTTCTCTTATCCTCTCATACCTTGTTAATCTTGTGTAGTGATAGGACCATCCCTACTATCAGAGCAGGAGATGCTGAAAAGAGAGAACTGAGAAATTGCCCTTTTCCTTTTGTGAAGTAGAAAAACCTGTTCTCAGTACCCATCATTTCTCTGCCTTATTGTCCTATTAGTTTCTTCTTTTGGTTTCTGGTTCTCTCCCTTCTGGTCATTTGGTGTCATCATCTTATTCTTTGGTCATATAGGGTCCTGAAGTACAGTCTCACCTCCCTGTTAATGTGGGAAGATGCCTATTTAAATCTTAAACCTCCTTTTCTCCCATTACAGTGTCCTACCCTGACTTCTATTTATACAAGGTCATTGTTGCTGCTAGGAGATAGCTTGATGCTTTTGTCAACTAGTTTGTAGTAATGGATTAAAGACAACATATTAGTCCCACCATCTCCCCAAAACACCTGCAGATTTAAGAGGAATACTTTAATAGGACTCTCTCAATGAGGCAGTGTAGTGTAGTAGAAGGAATGAAGTCTTGGATTTGAAATTAAAGTGACCTTGGATCAAATCAATCTCTTTCTTATTCCCTAGGAGATCATCCGTAGTTATGTAACCTCTCTGAATCTGCCTAACTTGCCTTTATAAAACTATAAAAAGGGATCCCAACACTTACTTACCTCCCATATTTTTGGGGCTATTTAATTAAAAATTATAAAGCGTATCTAAGTTAGTGTCTGATAGGTAGTAGATGTCTTATATATTGCAACTAATACATTAAAAACACTGTAAACCAAATAATGCTGGTAATCTTCATGAACAAATATTTCTTAGGCACTTTGTACAGAAAGAAAGAAATACAAGTGGTACCTCTGAAATTAGATTCTATTTCATCTATGCACTATACCAGGTGTTTTATACTCTATTCACCCAGTAGGCAACTCTTCATTTATTTGTTAACTTACTTATGGACTTAGTAGGTACAAAAGGCTGGGCTGGGTACTCTGAAAGATATAAAAAATGGGTACATAGTCCCATGTTGGCTTATAATTGAGTGTGGCGAATCAAGTCTTTAGGCATTTTGGACATTGGAAAGGCAAGATATTGATCCTCTTTGAAGTTTGTCTGTGAAAGTTCAGAGTCCAAGAAAAGAGACAAATCTGTATCTTTTAGGAAAATTGAGGAATAGATCATTTTCAGATACATAGAATAGATTATAAGTCAAGCTCCAATGGTAAGGTCAGTAACTGGACACAGTAGATAGGCAACAGATTAGTAGTCAAGGGCATCAGGAGAACAGGGGAATGTGCGGAGTGGATAAAGAGGCTTAACAGGTAAATCATGTTCACCTGAAATGTGGCCAGGCAGACCCTAACCCATCTTGGGTTTAGCCACTTGTGGGAGTCACACCACACTGAATGAGGGAGCCAGAGAGAAGAGTATGATAAACGAAGAGAAGAAGGAAAAAGCTGACGAGTGTTGTCATAGCAACTTATACCAATTCATGAAATGGGAAGAAAAAGTGGACAAAAAGTGAAAAGACTGTTTTAGTTTAAAAATTGGATATTCTAGCATAAAATTTGTAATGTTAGAGAAATTAAGCTTACTAGATGTACATCTGTATAAGGTAGATGGTACAGTGCTTACCGTCTGAATTTTAGAGCAGAAAGACTGGAGATTACGTTTGTTCTTGCCACTTATCAGCTGGTTACCTTTGGAAAGTTATTTGGCCTATTCACAACTTAATTATGCCATCTATGAGATAAAAACTAGAATTTGCTCATGGGATAGTTCTGGATACTAAATGAAAGGCTGTGTACATATGTCTCAGGACAGGGTGTGGCACATAGTAGGTAGGCAATGAGTATAAGTTATTTGGGGTTTGGATTTTACATGTCTGTCTGGAGGTCTCCTCAAGCTGATGCAGCCTCTAATATGGTTGTGACTATTTTTATGTCTCTAGCTGTTCATAAAAATAACTTTCAGACACTATGACCAAAGCCAAAAAGAAGTTATGTTAAGCCTGAAGAATAGTAGCACACTTATGAGTCATTTAATCTCTTTGCCATTTCTTTTTCTTTCGTATTTGTGAATTATTTATGGGATTTGTGCTTTTGGGAAAAAGTCCAAACACATCTCCAGCTCACTCAGGCTCCTGGAGGGTCCCTTCAGGGACCAGAAGGATTTCTGCCACATAGGAGGTGCTTGGTCAGGATTTGTCTTAATGAATGGCATTGTAAATGTGGATGATACCAACGCAGATATTTGGTATTTATTGGATTGAACTAGCAATAGGTAACGTTCCTGGGAAAATGCATAAGTCAAAATAAGGAAAGCAAATAGGTCATTTATCCATCAATTTACTCAGAAAAATGTATTGATCAGCTGGCATGTGGCAGACACTGCTCTGTGCACTTGGGATAATCCAGAATAGTGGGTGAAGGGATGATTTCTAGAATACTTGGCAGCCAGTATCACTTGAACGCTAATGAGAACTACCACTAGTGATGGTAGAGGTGCTTTTCTCTGCCAGGTGATGCTCCCCCTGAAGCATCCCGGACCAAGAAGGGGCTGGGGTGGTAGAAGACCATTTGAGGGATACACACCAGTATGTATATAAGGACGAGTCAGAAATAATAATTTTATATTTGGAAACTTGTGTTTTAGAAAGCCAGGTATACTGATGCATTCTGGCAGTGAACAAGACAGGTAAGTCCCTTCTCATGGGGTTTTCTTTTGGGCAAGTTACTCCAATGGCATTAGAGGGCTTCTCTCCTGGGAATGCCTTGTAGTCTAAGGTCTTGTAGTTTAAGGCCAAGTTCCTCCATTCCACAGTCCAGGGCTGTGATAGTGACTAACAGCACCATGCCCAAACCCATACTTGGCAAGCATTTTTATCCTTAGCATCAATCATACTGTTTAAACCTTATCTTAGAATTAAAAAAAAATTTTTTTAGAAGTGGGGGGACAGCAAAGAGAGAGAGTCTTAAGCAGGCTCCGAGCTCAGTGTGGAGCCTGATGAGGGGCTTGATCTCAAGACCCTGAGATCATGACCTGAGCTGAAATTAAGAGTTGATTGCTTAACCAACTGAGCCACCCAGGCACCCCTTAGATACAAGTTATAATTTACCATAAACTTCTTCTCATGGAGGAAGCCGATTCTGAGAAGTCTGTGGGTCCTTCTGAGTTGTTCAGTTCTTAACATCTTTTTGGTTGTGAGGATACCCTCCTACCATTCCCCCGTAATAAAGACAGCAGCCAATTAATTCTCACACATTGACTGTCTCTGATATTCCCTGTGAGAACTCTCATTATAGAAAAAAGATGATTTAACTTACCCTTATAGAGAAGTGACAAGTTCTTTATTTAATCTGTATTTATAAACATTTAAAATGCTTTTATGTCAGAGACTAAAATTAATGTTATCTTTCTTTGGTACCAAGAGTGAAAATTCAGGGAGGTATATAGACAATCAGAAGTGCAGATGGTTTTACCAGGGTATAATCAGGATAAATTTGGCTAGCCGAGGATAATTGAATTTAAGGAAATGGAAAATATAACATTAGTCTACGAAAAATTCAGTCATTTATATTCTCTTGTAAATGTGCATTATATGATAACAGTAAATCATATGGTGCCTGCCTGAGACTTACTAATCAAGTCAGTCTTAGATGTGGAAAGAAGGAAATCACAAAGCTGTGGCCCAGACATTTAAATTATAACTGCCTACCTAATCCACAAAAGGAGGATTTTATGTTTAGAATTGCAGGGATGATAATGCAATGATGGCAGAGCAATCTGTATCCAATTGTGCCTCACATGTTCATCACAGAACTGTCAGATGAATTGTTACTGTTAGATCTGTTATCTATCTTTGATTGGAAAGACTGAGAGAACATAGCTTGGTATTGAGGCTCTGGGTGGAATTTGTATCAGAAACTGAAAATGACATGTAGATGGGATATATTTGATGTGTCAGCCCTTACAGAAGGATAATGGGGATTTGCACAAATATGCTTCTCTGCTGTAATCTCTGTTCAAGTATCTCTGTTGTCTTTTTGGTGCTTTTAGATCATAAAGACTTAGAAGCCACTTGGGCTGGAAGTGGCTTCACATGGGAAAAGCAAATTTACCATTCATTTCATTATCCAATGATATAGCAAGCTGCTCAATTCAGTGATAGAGAAGCTGGTCATATTTCATTTTGTAAATGCATAAAATAACTCTTTAATATATAATCCTTTAATTAAGCAATCTTCAATGTAAAAATCAGTGTTGTTTAAAATACTAATAACAAAACCAAGCCCAAATGAGCACTTTGTTGTTCTGCTCTTAATCAGGGAAGAAACTCAGCTCTATCTTCTTGCACCATCTCAGTTTTTCACAAGAATTTGTCTTTCTCTCTGTGTGTATATAGAGGGGTGGGAGCTAGGAATATGACTTAAAAATTGGTATTACTGACAAAGGTAAGGAAAGCAAATATTATACAGGTAAAAACAGACACAACCTCAGTAAATTTTTAAGAGCAGTTTTAAGACATATAAGAATTCTAAGTTCTTTGCTTTTAAACCATAGGCTTATATAATTCCTAAATATTAAGAGATTATTGGGGACGTGGAGGTGGGGTGGGCTAAATGAGTGATGGGCATTAAGGAGGGCACTTGGAATGAGCACTGGGTGTTATATGAATCACTGGGTTCTACTCCTGAAGCCAATCCTACACTATATGTTAACTAACTTGAATTTAAATAAATGAAAAAAAATAAAAAGACTATTAGTAGATGTGTTACCCTAATTTTTTTCCCTAAACAACAGAAGTACTTCCCTATTTGTAGAGGTAGGTAGATGAAGTGATTTTACTGTCCCCTCCTCCTCTTCCCCGCCTCCCCTCTTCTTCTCACTCCCTTCATCTCTCTCCTTCCCTTCCTTTCTTCTTCTTTTAATTTAACAGGTATTTATTGAGAACTTGTTATGTAAGATATAATAGTCTAGGTATTATGAAGTTAAAACTTTAGGATCACATGATAATAATTAATACTTAAGTGCTTATTAGACTTTGGTTATTGCAATTAGAAAACATATTTCTATGAAATCACCTACAGACAGGAGGGCTAAATTGCTTATTAATTTTCTTAGATTGATTTGTACTTTTGTGGCATTTTAACTTTGCAATTTAATTGATCCTTTAAGTTAAATTATGTCACTACTCTGCCTGAAATTCTCCAGTAACCTCTATTTCACTCCAGTAAAAGGCTAAGTTTTCACAATGGCTGACAAGGCCCTACACGATCTGTCATGTTGCCTCTCTAAATTCATGTTATTCCTTTCTCTCCCAAGATTATGGAACGCAGCCAAAGTTGTGCTTGGAGTAAAATTCATAGACTTGAATCTCCTCACATTAACAAGAAAGGATTTTAAATTGTTAATTAAGTATTTAATTCAAGAAACAAGAGAAGAAATCAAGCAATCAAATTTCACTAATCTTTGATTAGTGGGAATGTGGGTAATTTAATTTTCTTCTTTGTACTTGTATGTCATTTGCTACATTTCCATAATAGCATATATTATTTTTTAAATCAGTAAAAAAATATTTTTTTCAGTGCAGAATAAAGAGTTTAGGTTAGCAAAAGGGAGTCTATTAATAATGGAGAAAAAAAGTTAGAGTAAACCCACTAAGCTTGGAAAAAGAGAAGATAATTCAAGTTTCAAAGTCTGTCCCACTGTTTGAGTCATAATAAGACTGTGAAGTAATCATGGAAAAGTTAGGATGCCAACAAAGAAGTCTCAGGAAGATATCAGCTAGGACAGAGATAAGCCAAGAAAGCAGAAGGAAAAACAGCATGTTTAACACAGAAGGCAGCCACATTAATTTTGTCAAGCACGGGAAAATTAGATTACAGAGAAGGAACACAGGAAAATATGTCTGGGTTGAGAACCAGCTCAGATTCTCTTCAGGAAAAAGTCAAGCAAGAGTTCACTTTTGGTGTCATGTGGTGTGCGTTAGACTGTAGAATTCACTGGCAGAGTACTTATTTTCAGTACTGGACTCGTTGTCAAAACACTTATGTTCCAATTATGTTTTTAATATTTACCAACATAGGACCATGGCCAGATCATTGACTCTAGTTGGACAACAGTTTCCTTATTTTAAAATAGATATACAAATATCTGCCTTTCCCATGTCACAAATTGTGGTGAAAATAAAATTTCATCAGCGCAGGAAGTGCTTTGAAAAATCACAGTGTGTCATTAGAACATAAGATTCTGTTTATTTTTAACAGTGGTGTATGCTGACCTCTGTTAGAGCCAGGTTTGATTCTAATGAAATGACACCTGTCCTTCAAAACCAATACTATAATCAAGAATTCAATAATACTAAATGACATGTATGATGATAAAATTTACTGAATATTGAAAGAATAGATGGTATTGGGGCACCTGGGTGGCTCAGTCGGTTAAGCCTCCAACTTCGGCTCAGGTCATGATCTTGTGGTTTACGGGTTCGAGCCCCATGTGGGGCTCTGTGCTGACAGCTCAGAGCCTGTAGCCTGCTTTGGATTCTGTGTCTCCCTCTCTCTCTGCCCCTCCCCCCTCATGCTCTGTCTCTCTCTCTCCTTCAAAAATAAATAAACATCAAAAAATAAACAATAAATAAAAGAAAGAATAGATGGTATTTAATTGTGGGTTCCTGGACTCTCAAGGAGGAACAATAAGGAATTATATTGTGACCCAAACATCTGCTGTGAGTTCCTATCCCTGCCCTTTGCCCCACCCCAGTGTCTAATAGATTTACACTGAGTTTTGCATTATTAACACTTTGAACAGTACACAGGGGTATTTGCTCAAGATTTTTTGGTGGAAAACAAAGTACAAAGGTCAGTCTATTTGTTAATTGATGTTAAATGAGGCTAATCTTAGTCAAATGAAATGGGGAAATCAGAAGCTATGGGAGGCAGGACATAAAATATGTAAGTTATTCCTCAGAAAATGAGCAGATACTCTGGTTTAAGTGGTTGGTGGCCTTTCCTGTGTTGATTATCTAAGTTCACGCATAGACATCTGGATATTCGTTGTTACTATATTTGTATATGCTGGTTGATGATCAAATATACAAACTTTATAGACTCAGGTATCCAAATGGCACTGGTACCTGTTACACAACTTCATTTGGATGTTCCAGAGGCATCTGAAACTGAACATACCTAGAATAAAATTCTTGATTTTTCCCTCAAAAATCTGTTCTTGCCCTAGTCTTCTCCATCTTAGTAAATGACCACCATTTACTCAATTGTTAAGCCAAAACCCAGTTACAATCCTTGATTCTTTGGTTGCTCTCCATCTCTAAAATGTGTTGTGATCACTTCAGTTTATCTCCTCTGCTGTGACTACTCCAGCATCTTGCACACACACTTTTTCAACAGCCTCCCACTAATCTCCCTGCTTCCTCTCATGCTGCCCTGCTCGGAAATCTAGTCTCTGCTTAGCAGTGAAGATGGTATTTTTAAAAACATAAAAAGAAAACAAAAATGTTGCTCTCTTTCTTAAAATACTACGATAGCTTTAAGTCACAATTATGATAAGATCCAAAGAATTTACCATGAGCTGTAGCGGGGTTGATACTCATCCAGGATACACTGGTACAGCCATATGGATTATTTACAGACAGCACCCAACCTGATTGGCTGATGTTCATGCCACATGAGGTGTTCTATATTTTGTCTATTACTCCTGCTTCTAAGGCCTTACATGAGCTAGTAGTTCCCAGCTGGAGAATTTCAAATGTCCTAGAGGACATTTGGCAAAATCTGGAGACATTTTGGGTTGTCACAATTGTGGAGTGTTACTGGCATTAGGGAGGGGCCAGGAGCAAAGCTGAACACCCTGCAGGACTCAACACCCCCCTGCAACACAGAATCATCTGGCCTTAAATGTCAATAATGCCCAGGATGAGCCACACTGAGATCACTCTTATCCCGGCCAGCCTCATCTGTACTGCTCTCTCTCTCTCTCTCTCTCTTTCTCTCACTTATTATGCTCCATTGCCTTCTTGGTCTGCCTGGCAAATGAATACTCCCCCAGGAGTTCTCTATCATATTATTTGTTTAATTTTTTTTTCATAACACTGAAGCTGTCTGATGTTACCTTGTTAAGTTATTTGTTTTTTCTCAACCACTCTGACCTCGAATGTAAGTTACATGATAGAAGAAAGTATTTCTCTGCCTCAGCGTGGAGAGCAGTGCCTTGATATTTGCTGTGTGTCTATCTGTCCCTTTCATACCCATCGTTCTCCCCCAGACTCACTTATTTTTCACTATTGCCAATTCCTAAGCTCCGCTCAATCCCCAGTCTCTAAAGGGTGTAGTGAGGTTTTAGGATAATATAAGCATATCAGTTTCACACATCATTGGGTAATAAAAGACAGTCAAAAGTGTATTGATTAGTTTTTAGTCCCCATCAGATTGTCTCTGAATTAAAATGACTGCTTTGTCGACATCCCCAGCATCAGCAGCATAAAGCAACTTCAAAAGGCATGATAACTAAAGCCATTCCCCTGAGCCTTCTACTTGGATGATATTCTAAGACTTGTTCACCAAGATTGTTTGCCTAAGCATCCTGTGCTTAACTTGCGTTATAACTTTCCTGGTGATTAAACATCTTACAATGCTATTACAGAAGATCTGATTTCAATTTACCCTGATAGCTGTGTAAATATTGTGATGACTCCTAACTTCATGTGAACAGCCTCCCCATCCTGACCTTGAGATAACTCCACTCTGGTCATAACCTTAAGGCACATACCCACAGGGGTGTCTGTTCTTGTCCATCAACAATTATAGTCTCGGTGCCTGAAAATAAAAGACATTCAGGCAGCCTGGATCATCAGTACAGTAAAGAGCTGGCCAACATTTGAGTTGCTTTGGAATCAGTAGGTTAGTTTGTCCTTGAAATTAGGAAACCAGGTTAAATCACCAAAGTACTTGTAGGGCACCTAGGTGGATCACTTGGCTAAGCTTCTGACTTTGGCTCAGGCAATGATCTCACATTTTGGGAGTTTGAGCCTCTCATTGGGCTCTGTACTGATAGGTCAGAGCTTGGAGCCTGTTTGGGATTCTGTGTCTCCCTCTCTCTGCCCCTCCTTTGCTTGTGTTTTCTCTCTCTCTCTCTCTCATAAATAAATAAACATTTTTTTAAAGTAATTTTGCTTTTGAAAAACTGCTTGGTTTTCCATTTGGTTTGATTCTAAAAGGTCAAATTTCAAGGAAAATCACAACTAAATCCCCCAATTTCACCATATTTAATTTTGCTTCAGCAGGACCTCAAACAAATGAATCAAAAAAATCAAAGCAAAACGAAACAAAAGAAAAAAAAATTGCACAAGGTGTGCTGACAGAAAATGTAAACTGATTTTAAGCCTTAATCACAGAAATGTCCACTTTTCTTGAAACAATAAAATTGTTCATCATAAACAGAGCTATTTATATTGATTATATTTAATATGCTGTATTTGAAGTAAGATAAGCCAAGAGTTTTTCAAAAATTTATTATTATTCTATTATTATTTATAAAACTGGAGCAATTCACAAGTTGGAGTTACTGTATTTTTTAGACCTCATAAAAATTCTGCTCTTTTGTCTCATGATAACTATAAGATTGTAAAAAGAATTGTGAATGCTCAGGCACTCCCAAGATTAAATGGTAAATCAGCTACTTAAATTCAACCCTTGAGATAGATGTATCTTCAGACACCATTTGATGTGGCCTTAATTTTCCATTGTGTTATTTTTTTTAATGTTTGTTTATTTTTGAGAAAAAGTGAGCGGGGCAGGTGCAGAGAAAGAGGGAGACAGAGGATCCAAAGCAGCCTCCGCCCTGACAGCAGAGAACGTGTGGGGGGCTTGAACTCACTAGTGGAGCTGTGAGATCACAACCCGAGATGAAGTCAGACACTCAACCGATTAAGGCCATCCAGGCAGCCCCTTAGTTTTTCATTTTCATGCTCTAAAATGACTGAATAGTTTCCTTGTAAGTTTTTGCTTTGGAAATAAGGAATAAAGTTTCAATAGAAACATTTTTAAATGATATTTGACTGTCCCCTGAGATAATGCCCAGTGATAACCTATAGAGGAGAAAGAAAGTGTTCTGAGAGCTTATCCATTTTGTCTTTGATCGGTGAAACAACTGTACTGCTTCTTTTCTTAAAAGTCTCAGTTATTTTCTTTACTCAACTTACAGTGTACACAGAATCTCCCAGCTGTCCGAGTATTGCCCAAGTATCATGTTTTTGTGTTATTTCCCTATTTAGTTCTGAACTTTTATATGGTAATCACAGTGAAAGCAAAGAGCCATTTTGATGACTGGACAGAAATTATTTGCAGCTGCAGGGCTTTTTAGCCTGTGTTTTGTTTTCCTGGGATTTGGATGATCTCTTCACCTAGACAGGAAGGTCTGGCTGCAACTGCCATATAACGTAGCAAACCTTCTGACTGAGCTGGACTTGCTGAGTCGTGTCATGAGACCTGCTGCTGCGATGTTAGTGGCAAACATAGGGAATCAATAAAGTTGTTTTCCACTGGAGTTCTAGATTTTCTCTAATTTAGTGCTTGGTTCACTTTTTCAGTATTTTCCTTTCATGTAGTAGAAGATGGGCTTGACTTTTAAAAAAAATTTTTTTGGGGGGCGCCTGGGTGGCGCAGTCGGTTAAGCGTCCGACTTCAGCCAGGTCACGATCTCGCGGTCCGTGAGTTTGAGCCCCGGGTAAGGCTCTGGGCTGATGGCTCAGAGCCTGGAGCCTGCTTCCGATTTTGTGTCTCCCTCTCTCTCTGCCCCTCCCCCGTTCATGCTCTGTCTCTCTCTGTCCCAAAAATAAATAAAAGTTGAAAAAAAAATTTAAAAAAAATTTTTTTTTTAATTTTTAAAAAATGTTTTTATTTATTTTTGAGACAGAGACAGAACATGAGCAGGGGAGGGGCAGAGAGAGAGGCAGACACAGAATCCAAAGCATGTTCCAGGCTCCAAGCGGTCAGCCCAGAGCCCAACGCGGGGCTCAAACTCACGGACTGTGAGATCATGACCTGAGCTGATGTCGGACGCTTAACCAACTGAGCCACCCAGGCGCCTCTGAGCTTGACTTTTATTAATAAAAGATTCACTAACCTTCACATCCTAAGAAACCCAAGTCCTCATAGGGTTGACGGAAGCCCAAACCAGTGTCATGGATGGTTGCTCTCATGGATGGTTGCTCTGGGGCAGCCACTCTCCAGAGCCTCACGTCAGTCTTCTGAGTGGTTTTCTTCATATGCACAGAGGAGAAATCAAGTTTTTGAATACATAAGACTGTAGGTACTCTGCATGTTAAAGTCTTGACCTACATTTCCTTCAGGCAGTCTCACTGTGTTCTTTGCAAAAAAGGGAGGAAGTTGAATTTTTTTCAATATATCTCAACCCTCTTATTTAATTTTTAATTTTTCTTTAATTTTTTAACATTCATTTTTTTTTGAGAGAGAGAGACAGAGTGTGAGTGGAGGAGGGGCAGAGAGAGAGGGAGACAGAATCTGAAGCAGGCTCCAGGCTCTGAGCTGCTAGCACAGAGCCCGACATGGGGCTCGAACCCACGAGCCATGAGATCATGACCTGAGCTGAAGTTGGATGCTTAACCAACTCAGTCATTAATTTTTATTTTTTAATCTAAGTAACGTATTCAGCATAGTGAAAAATAAAATTGTTTAGACTTGCTTACAGTCAAAATTTAGAGTGCATCCTCAAGGAGATTCTCAGTGTAAATGGTGCAGGATCCTCTTCATGTTAGAGTGTACAGATTAGTTCCCTTCTAGTTCATTCTGAAATGTGGCTTCCCCCTCCCTTTGTCATCCAATCCTTCTATTCAACATATTTTTCAATAGGATCCCAGGTACCATGTGCAGATCACATAGTTATTAGTAATTTAAATGAGTACTCTCTGTTATTATATTTATTTCCCTTCTTCCCTAATCCCCATTCCCATTCCTTTCCACCTGCCTTTCCCCTATTGGAAACCACAGTGATGTATTCACATGTCCTTTAAATATACAGTATGCAATTTTTATAATATGCACCATTGTGTTTTAGAGTTTTTCATTTATATAAGTGATCTTGTGCTTTTTCATTCTGTTTCTACTTTAGTCACTAAATTTTCACTTACTTTATCACTTTTCTGTTGCTACCTAGTGTATCCTGGAATGCATTCACTCCTCCTTAATTATCTATTTCCCTAAGTTTCTTCTAGCTCCCCACTACCATAATGACCACTGTGTACATATGCAAAGACTATTTGAACACACGTACCCAACAGACCTATGTAAGAAGGAAACTTACATGTATCCCAGGTGTGTAATTGCTGTGTCATAGGCCATGCACATCTTGCCATTTTCTACCTTTGATGTATTTACTGAAACCCATCAATGTACTGATAAACATCACCCTGCTCTCCTTCTCTTTGCTGTTACACATTTAATCATTTTGTATTCCTAAATCTTTATTTCAGTGGAATCTTGAGAAGGATTGGAGGCAAATGTGTGTGCTCAATTTAACATTTGCACTGGAGGTCAACCAATCTTTTTTCCAGTGCATTATAGATAGTTGGAGTGTGGCACAAAGAGAACGACTAAGAGATGGGGTGGAAAAGACATTCCTGTTGATGTTAAGCTGTGTGCAATTGGCCATAAACTTGTCATTGAAACGCATTACCTAAGAAGTGGGACACAGACTAAAAGGAAAACTAAAGGTAGGCGTTGGCAGTCATCGTTGTTTCATAATTTAGAGGCAGTAGACTGACTTTCACCCCAAAGCATGACAATATTTCTGGAACCAAAGGCCTGTTGTCTTAGCTGACCCTCGCCAATAGGCATAGGGATTCTATTCCAAGGTTACTGATTTTCTTGAGTACTACGACAAACCATGCCAATGTTAAGTCCTACAAAGTAAAACAGTTTCAGTAGTTCATTTGACAGGACTTTCCCTTTGATTTTAGGTGGTTTTGTGATTGCTCTAACAAGACACCTCTGGGAATACTGCCATCAAGTACTCAGAATTTTGTTCCCTGGGCCACTCAACTAGGTGGCTATGAAAGGGTTAAATCTGATTTGTACTTGGAAAAAAACTAGAGCAGGACTTTATAAAAAGGTGAATGCTTTGCTATCAGGTCTGCCTACATCCCAAAAGCAATGCCCATGGTCATGTCAGCACTTTTTAAAATTGGAGTTTTCTGGGTATAACCTGTCAGGGACGTCTTTGGTTGGATTTGAACCAAGTGAAAGTGGAAAATAGCCAAGCAAACCCCAGATGACAAGGTATTCAGCTACATTTCAAGGCACTTAACCTCCCTTTTCCCATTCTTTATACTCATTAAAGTGTCCAAAGTACAGGTAACGATTCCACATTGTTCAGGGTGGTTGTCCCACTGCAGTACTGCTCTGCTTTGCCCAAATTGGACTTCTGCAGATCATAAGTCTATCTCATGGGATGAGTGGAAGTGACAGCTTGTAGGTCTTGTGATCTTGGGGACTGAACACTTGATTTGGAGTCATGATTCTATTACCCACAATTGTCTTATCTGTATACTGGAGGTAATGGTAATACGAGTCTCCTTGCTATGTTAAAAGCTGCTGTGAACACCAAATAAAATAATGTAACTAAAGGTCTAAAAGGTTTGTGTTCCTGATGTTAGGGGTTGAAATGAGTCCACAGTGCCCCTCTCCTGGATTCATATGTTGAAGTTGCCAATCCCAGGACCTCAGAATGTGACTACAGTTAGAAATAAAGTTTTTAAAGAGTTGTTTAAGCTAAAATGAGGTCTTTAGAGTGGGCCCTAATCCGAGATGGCTGGTATCCTTACAAGAAGAGGAAATTTGGACACATGATACACCAAGAACACCCAAAGACAGAGGCATGATCATGTGAGGACACAGCAAGAAGGTTGTCATCTGCAAGCCACTCAGTCTACAGTATTTTGTTATGGTAGCCTGAGAAGACTGATATACGTACTTGCTAGTACATTGGAATTAGTCGCTTTCATGTTATTCTCTTCATCCTTCACAATTCCCACAAATACCCATTTAGCATCTATCACACTGGACTAACTACTGGATATACAGAGGCAACAAAGAGACAGACACATCATACTTGCCTTCAGTTATACAGACATATATTTTCTAATAATACCATCCATTCTGTGGTTTGAATCCATCCTTACTATTGCTTACTTTTCAACATATTAAAACTTTGTGTATTTATTAACTATTTTCTCCTCCGGAGTGTAAGCTCCATAGAGCAGAGAGATTTATTTTCTTCAATGCTTTATCCAAGGTTACTAGAACAGTGTCTGGCACATAGTGAGGGATCAAGGATATTTGCTGAATGAGTAATTACAGCTTAGGCCAAATAACATAAAACACATGAACAAGGTGTCATGATCAGGAAGAACATATGGAATATCTAAGGCTCAGAGACAGTCAGAACCTTCACAGTCACAGAGCCTGTGCATGATAGAGGCACTCAAGTGGGAAGCCTGTGGGGTTCTAAGTCTCCTGCTGTTTTCTGCATCTGTTTGCTCTCTTCTAACAGGTTTCTTTACTTAGGTCTTTACAAAGATTAGCTAAAAGCTAAAACTATAAAATAAACTTCTTATTTAGCATATTAATATTTAACATTAACAGGTAGAGCAGCAAATGATAAATTATATACAGATAACCTTGGGCTTAATAGTCAATTACTCACCGTGGCCTTTACCAGGGGACATTTTGACATGGTCTCTGGCTAAGTCTTGGCCTGGGTCTTCTTGTTCAGTTGTCCCCATTCCATATCTCCAACCAGAGTTACCCATAATTTAAACTATCCTCTTTTCTTCCAGTATCAGTGAAGTTACTCCCTGTGGTGGACACCTAAGGGACACCACTCCACTTCTCTCTCCCTTTCACATAGCCATAGCTAGGTCACCATATTCCAGTATGGCTCTGCTTGTGCCCCTGGTCACACTGGGTTGGCCAGGGGGAACTTGGTCATTGACTCAGCTTGGTCTTCAGGCCACAAATCTTCTCTGAGATTTATTCAGTATCTCTTTAGAGTCTACAACTATGAGATCTAAAACTCAGGAGTTCTATCAGCCATGCTTTCCATCACGTGTAACGAGTGATTAATGGAGCCAAGCTGAGGAGCGGGGAGATTCCCAGCAGTGTTCAGGTCCTTGGTCCAAATTATCCCTCATCTTCAGTCCCTTTGCATTCTTAAGGCTGAGTTTTGTTAAATTCTCTGGTATCATTACAAATAAGATTTTCCTTTTCACTATGCTAGTTCTTTTTTTTTTTTATTAAAAAAAAATTTTTTTTTAACGTTTATCCATTTTTGAGAGACGGAGACAGAGCATGAGCAGGGGAGGAACAAAGAGAGGAAGACACAGAATCCAAAGCAGGCTCCAGTCTCTGAGCTGTCAGCACAGAGCCCGATGCGGGGCTCAAACTCACGAACCACAAGATCATGACCTGAGCCGAAGTCGGACGCTTAACCAACTGAGCCACCCAGGCACCCCAACACTATGCTAGTTCTAGTTGGTTCCTGTCATGTATTTACAAAAGCAGCCTAATTAATACAAATTCCAGCCTCCCTGCCTTCAGTGGCTCCAAGTGTGTTTCCGAAGAGCAGGCTTTCTATGCTAATTGCACAGACTTATATTTGTAACATTATTTTAATTTCTGTCTAAAATTTCTACTGCACAGAAAAAAAAACCTGTGATAAACACAACTTTGCCAAGAATTTCACCTTGATGGATCCTGAGTATGGCAGTGGGGAAGGTTTCATAGGCCTTTTTTGGCTTTAGGCAGGAAAAGGATGACCTGAATGTGGTCTGTGAGGATGCTTCATTTCTCGACACAAATGTCACCTCTAAAGATACCCACACCTGCTGCTTTTGTCCTGATGTGGAGTTAGCTGTTTCGTGGAACTTTGTAAACTCGAGAGAATTAATTCAGCAAAGATTGGTCAGTATCTCTGTGTTCCAGGCTCTCTGGTAGTAGTGGGGGTTAAATCCGAAAAAGACAGGTTTGATCCCCCAAGGAGTTCACAGTGCGGCAGGAGAGGCAGACAGGTAAACAAACAGCTACAGTGCCATCTGGAAGGTGTGCTGGGGTGAATGGAGAAAGGGAGGAAATGATGAATTTGCTTAATAGGGTGTATTCAAGGAAGGCCTCATGGAATAGGAGGAGGAATAGGAAGCAGGAGACGTGCTTCAGAAGATGGCCAGAGCTCACGAGACAGAGCAGACAGGCAGCTGAATGCACAGAGACCGTGCAAAGACATAGCAGAGCCGCGGCACGACTGCAGACTGCTGGAGGTTACAGTGAGCGGGACAGGGGAGAGGGGAGAATGGGCAAGGACGCAGTCATAGGAGACCTTTGTACCCTGAATTTAGGCGGTAGATCTCTAACTTCAGTGCATATGAAAGTCTTCTGAAGACATTACTAAAATTCAGACTCCTAGGCCCCATCTCCAGAAATTCTGACTCAGTGGGCTGGGGCAGCAGCTACAAACCCTAAATTTTAAGAGATCTTTCAAGCAACGAATACGTTTGCGGGTCATAGAGAAACACTTTCTTTGAGAGTTACCGGTTCAGAGGATAGGAAGTTGTGAGAAGGTTGTCATAAGCCAGAGCAGCACCATTAGGTTTTGTTTTTACAGTGATTGGAGAGAATGGCTAAGATGTGGAAAACATGGCAGGGTGGCCATGGAGCCTCCTCAGGGTCCAAGAAGAGCTAATGAGGCCATAGCAGAAGAAACAGAGAAAATAGGACAGACTGAGAGATCTGAAAGAAACAGAATTGATAGGGCCACCTGGGTGGCTCAGTAGGTTAAGCACAGTCAGTTAACCTTTTGATTTCTGTTTAGGTCATGATCTATGGTTTGTGAGTTCAAACCAGAGCATCGGGCTCTGTGCTAACAGTTCGGAGCCTGCTTGGGACTTTTTCTCTCTCCCTCTCTCTCTCCCCCTCCTGAATGCTTGCTCTCTCTCAAAATAAAATAAATAAACTTTAAAAAAAAAAAAAAACCACCCAGAATTGATAGATGATAGTATCAGATTAGATGTAGGTAATTAAGAAGAGGGTATCTGGCTTAGCTTAGAAGGATTAGATGGGTTGTACCAGTAACCAGAATCGGCAACATGGTAGTACAAGCAAGTTCTGAGGAAAAATGGTGAATTCAGTAATTGGCATTGTACAAAATATGCCACTATTTTATTATTAGAGAATGAAAATCAACTTAGTGTAATGGTTAAGAGCACAGACTGCTTGGGTTTATATCCTGGTTCTACCACTTACCAGATTTGTGATTTTAGATAAGGTATTTAACTTTTCTGTGTGGTAGCTTCTTCATTTGTAAAATGAATTAAATAATATTTCCTTCCTCACAGGTTTCTCATAAGGATTAACTGAGTTAATGTTTGTAAAACACTTAGAACAGTGCCTGGCAGATAGTAAGTACTATATAATGAATACATAAATAATGAAATCTGGTTAATATTATAAATTTGAACAAACTGGAGAGTCTCTGTTGTTCTTCACTCCTTACTATCATAAGCCTTGTTAACCTCACAAGTTTTATAGCTGGAGGCATATTTTAAGTGAAAGAATGATATTTACTAGTTTCTCATTGTGTTGGTGGATTGTGTTTTCTTTTGTTTTATTTGGGGAAGTGGACAGGTTTGGTACTAACTGCCCAACAGACCATGTGTGGGAATTGTATGTGGTTGGAAACCAAACACCTGCCATTCTGAAGTGCCTTGGGATTCCAGGCCAAGTGGAAGAGAGTTAATAAACGGGTACCCAGGCCTCACTCTCAGTTCAAGCCCCATCATTTCCAGTGGCCATTGAAAGTATACCTGAAAGAAGAAGTAATCAAGTGGAAATTACCTCTTCCAAATAGAAGTATAATCAGAGTTAAGATGATGGTAACATGATTTTCTTCTGAATCATAATATTTTATCTATAATGTAAGGAGATATACTGAGGGGAAAAAGGACTGGGAGTAAGCTTAAAAAGCAAGGAATTTTAGCTGGCAAAGCTTGGCATCCAAAAGCCATTTGTAAGTTATTGTGGATATTCTGAGTGGTGGAATCCACAAGCTTTCCTGCTTATCTAAATTTTCTTTTTCAGATACATTTCTGAAAAGTGATTCTCTCAGCAAAATGTAATAGGGGCAATTCTTATTTTAAATGACAGCTCCTGATCTAGTGGAAAGCATTTTTTATCTCTTTTTCTATTTGTCTTATAAGGCCTATTATTAAAGGATGCTTTTAGGAAAAGTAGTACTTTAAAATTGAATAGTTAAGGGGAATTTTAGGAAGAGAAAATTTTAAGGATTTTTATAGCAAAGAAAGTCACAAAATGAGGGAAAAATTATCCCTTGGCAAAATTTTGAAGTAGGTGAAATTTGTCTTACGTACTTCTGATTTTACTTTTAAGGGAAGTGCTCCTCACCCTTACTTTTGCTTATTATCCATGATTCTCCTTATAAACATAGACTCTGAAAAGGTTCTGATATAACCAGTGTCTTGCTCAAGAGATGAGTGACTGGTAAATGTTAATTGTTTCCCTTTACCTGTCATTTTTGCATTTAACAGAGTTGCTAGTCAAAATTACATCTCCTTCCTTCCTTCCTAATTAAAAATAATTAAAAAAAAATTTTTAATTCCAGCATAGTTAACATGCAGTGTTAGTTTCAGGTGTATAATGTAGTGATTCAACAATTCTATACATTACTGAGTGCTCGTCATGATAAGTGAACTCTTTTAATTTCTTCACCTATTTAAACTTTCCCTCTCCCACATCCCCTCTAGTAACTATCTGTTTTCTATCGTTAAGAATCTGATTTTTTATTTGTCTCTTTTCTTTCTTTGCCCATTTGTTTTATTAAATCCCACATATGAGTGAAATCATATGGTACACATTTCTCTCTGACTTATTTCACTTAGCAATATAATCTCCAGATCCGTCCATGTTGTTGCAAATAGCAAGATTTCATTTTTTTTATGGCTGAATAATATTCCATTATATATGTACCATATCTTCTTTGTCCATTCATCTATTGATGGACACTTGGGTTGCTTCCATAATTCGGCTATTATAAATAATGCTGCAATAAACATAAGAGTACATATATCTTTTCTAATTAGTGTTTTCATATTCTTTAGGTAAACACTCAGTAGTGGAATTACTGGATCATAGGGTAATTCTGTTTTTAATTTTTTGAGAAACCTCCATAATGTTTTCCACAGAGGCTGCACCAGGTTGCGTTCCCACCAATAGTGCACAAGGGTTCCTTTTTCTCCATATCCTCACGAACACTTGTTGTTTCTTGTGTTTTTTATTTTAGCCACTCTGACAGATGTGAAGTGATATCTCATTGTGGTTTTGATTTGCATTTCCCTGATGATGAGTAATGCTGAACATCTTTTCATGTGTCTGTCAGCCATCTGGATGTCTTCTTTAGAGAAATGTTTGTTCATATCTTCTGCCCATTTTTAAATTGAATGATATTGGTTTTTTGGGGGTATTGAGTTTTATTATGGTTTTTATATATTTTGGATACTAATCCTTTATCAGATATGTCATTTGCAAATATCTTCTCCCATTCCATAGGTTGTCCTTTAGTTTCATTGTTTCCTTTGCTGTGCAGAAGCTTTTTATTTTGATGTAGTCCCAATAGTTTATTTTTGCTTTTGTTTCCCTTGCCTCAGGAGACATATCTAGAAAAATGTTGCTATGGCCAATGTCCGAGAAACTACTGCCTGTGCTCTATGCAGGATTTTTATGGTTTTAGGTCTCATATTTAAGTGTTTAATCCATTTTGAGATTATTTTTGTGTATGGTGTGAGAAAGTGGTCCAGTTTCATTCTTTTGCATGTAGCTGTCCAGTTTTCCCAGCATCATTTGTTGAAGAGACCATCTTTTTCTCCTTGCATATTCTTGCCTCTTTTGTCATAGATTAATTGATCATTTAATTGTGGGTTTATTTCTGGGCTCTCTATTCTGTTCCATTGATCTATGTGTCTATTTTTGTGCCAGTACCATACTGTCTTGATGACTACAGCTTTGTAGAATATCTTGAAAACTGGGATTGTGATACCTCCCTTTTTATTCTTCTTTTTCAGGATTGATTTGGCTATTCAGGGTCTTCTGTGGTTCCATATAAATTTTAGGATTGTTTACTCTAGTTCTGTGAAAAATGCTGTTGGTATTTTGATAGGGACTGCATTAAATCTGTAGATTGCTTTGGGTAGTATGGACATTTTAACAGTATTTCAAGTACAGCTCTTTGAATAATGTGATTTCAAACAATCTAGTCAACTCAAAAATAGAAAGACATTATTGTTTTAGAACTGGTGTGCTGAATCCATCTGAATCATCCTTTTTTTTTTGGTTTGTTTGTTTGTTTGTTTGTTTAGAGAGAGAGGAAGAGAGAGGGAGGGAGCACATGTGAGTTGGGGTGGGGCAGAGGGAGAGAGAGAGAGAGAGAGAGAGAGAACACCTTAGGCAGACTCCACACCCAGCATGGAGCCTGCCATGGGGCTCGCTCTCAAAACTATGAGACCATGACCCAAGCCGAAATCAAGAGTTGGACATTTAACCGACTGAGCCACCCAGGCACCCCTGAATCATCCTTTTAAAATCAGTTTTTTAGTAGAAAGTGTTGAAGAGAGCACTCTTTGAGGCACTCTGCTCTGTGACAAGTGGCCAGAAGCCAGGCTACACTGAGATAGGTCTAAAAATGGGCTATAAGGTACCAGGTAGCCACACTTCACAAGTCACTCAGAATGGGTATTTTTGGAGGGAGAAGTGTCTCTCTCCTTAGTCCTAGCTCTGTGTAGTTCTCAGAAGTCTTCCTCTAAAGATTTGTGATCTATGGGGCGCCTGGGTGGCGCAGTCGGTTAAGCGTCCGACTTCAGCCAGGTCACGATCTCGCGGTCCGTGAGTTCGAGCCCCGTGTAGGGCTCTGGGCTGATGGCTCAGAGCCTGGAGCCTGTTTCCGATTCTGTGTCTCCCTCTCTCTCTGCCCCTCGCCCGTTCATGCTCTGTCTCTCTCTGTCCCAAAAATAAATAAACGTTGAAAAAAAAATTAATTTAAAGATTTGTGATCTATATAGACTTCGGGCCTATATATCTATAAGATAATAAATCTGTGTTTGTTTTAGCCGCTGAATTTGTGGTAGTTTGTTACAGTGACGATAGAAAATGAATCCATCTCTTAGTCTCTCCGTCCCTTTTATCATCATTCTCATTTATCTCTCTTCAGTTATTTTTCTTGCCTGTCACATTTTAAGCATTTATTACAAGTTGCCATTATTATTATTAGTCTTAAATGATGTTTGACAGGCAATAAAATAAATATGTTACATGAATTATTATATCTAATTTTCACATTACTACTTGAGGTGGGTACTTTTATTTTCCCCATTTTACAAGTGACCAAACTAAGGCTTAGAAAGAGTAATAGCCCAAGGTCACATTGCAGTTAAATGAGTAACATGACCTAAATACCAGCTGGGAATGCTATATCCCTGGAATCAAGTGAAAATGGCTGGAATGCTGACAGTTTCTCAGCCTATGTAGAGCCAAAGCCCTTCTCAGGGATTTAGTCAGGTACAACTTTTACATTCTTTTTGGTAGTTACTGTGACACAGAAACGTTTGAGAATTATGAGGGTTAACCACTTTCTCCCAAAACTTGCTATCAGGATAAATGAAAATAAGTCTCACCTCAAATTCTGCCACAAAAATGAACATTTATTAAACAGACGTTCATTAGTATAGTGGGCCAACACTGTTAATAAATGAATAATTTAGCAAGTTCTAATACTTTGTCCTTTCAGGTGCTTCAACCACACCTTGTACAAAAGGTTCACTTAGGCAGATATGACCATGTTTCAGAGACAAGATTCTATTACCTTTACAGGTGTCCCAGGTAACCATCAATCCTCCTAAACTAATGGTGGGACACCAGACTTCTTAGAGATCAAACTAGAATGCTGTGAAAGTTAACTTTATGTGTCAACTTGAATGGGCCACAAGGTGCCCAGATATTTGGTCAGATATTATTCTGAGTGTTTCTGTGACGGTGTTTTCATACGACAGTAACATCTTAACATAGATTGGTAGATTGAGTAGAGAAGATTCCCTCCATAATGTGGGTACAACTCATCAAATCATTTGAAGGACTGAATGGAAGAAAAAGGTTGACTCTCCCCTAAGTAAGAAAGAATTATTCCTGCTTCACTGCCTTTCAAATTTAGACATTTTTCCCCCCTGCCTTTGGACTAGAATGGAAAAATTGACTCTTTCTGTGTTTTGTGTCTGTTAGCCTTCAGACTGGAACTACACTACGAGTTCTCATGGGTCTCCAACTTGCTGTCTCACCTTGCAGATCTTGGGACTTGCCAAACTTCACAACTCCATGAGCCAATTCCTTATAATAAAATTTTGTAACACATACATTGAGACACACACACACACACACACACACACACACACACACGTCCTATTAGATTTCTTTCTCTGGAGAACCCTGACTAATATAGATTCCATCCCTAAGGGTGCAGGGTAGGATCCTCTCCAGAATCTTATATCTTGTGTATTAGTTTCAAAGTAATAAAGTATCACAAATTGGATATCTGAAATCAACAGAAATATATTCTGTCATACTTCTGGACACTAGAAGTTCAAAATCCAGATGTCAACAGGGCCATGCTATTTGTGAGACTCTGGGTAGAATCTTTGCCTGTTCTGGTGGTAGCCTTCAATGCATGGCATTCCTTGGTTTATAGCCGTATAATTCCAGTCTCTGCCTCCATCATCACATGGCAGACTACCTGTGTAGGATTCTCTCTCTTCTTTTTAAAGAACATCAGTCATTTTTGGCAACGGCCCTCCTAACTTGAGCATGACTTTATCTTATCTGATTACATCTGCAGCAATCCTATTTCCAAATAAGTTTACCTTCTGAGGTACTGGGGGTTAAAACATCAACATGTGCTTTTAGGGGACACAGTTTAACCAATAATACTTGTTCATGCAATATCTCAACCAATTCACATATAATGACCTTTTAATTTCACCAATGAAGTCCATTTTCAAAAATTCATCATGCTATTTAAGCTTTTAATTTCACCAAAGAAAATCCATTTCTGATGTGCTAATTATCAGTGTCATGCTAAAAGCCTCAGATGTTGATGGAGATAAGGAGAGCTTTAGGAACAAGCTAGCTAACTACCCTGCATGATGCATTTTTAGGTCAATAGTTTACCTCAGAGTTGAAGTTTGAATTGACTGGCATATACACAGTATCACAGTTTCTATGCTTAAGAAGTTTAAAGTAAATCACAGATATTTTAATGTGTTCTTTTTTGTGCTACATCAACTCAGCTGCACATATATATTTCTCCATCAAGAAATTCACTCACAGGGGCATCTGGGTAGCTCAGTCACTTAAGCATCAGTCTCTTGGTTTCGGCTCAGGTCGTGATCTCATGGTTCATGGTTTTGAGCCATCAGCACAGAGCCTGCTTGGGATATTCTCTCTCTCTCTCTCTCTCTCTCTCTCTCTCTCTCTCTCTCTCTCTCCCCCGCCACCCCTCTTCTGCCTCTCCTCTGCTAATGCTCTTTTTCTCTCAAAAGAAATAAATAAACTTAAAAAAAAGAAATTCACCCACAGAAAACATTTTTTGCATTTAGTCAACTTTAGGCTGATTCTTTTGCTCTTAGGGTCTTACTCTTTGCTTCCTAGAACTTCTCAAAGTATATCCCTCCCAAACAAAGCTGTTGCTCCTCCTAAGAAGAATCCTCGTGATTCAATTTGTTCTTCCTCTCCATGTGATTATACTAGATGACCTACACTATTTAACATGAATAACATGTTTTATAGTCATAAACAATAAGACAAATTATAGCATGGCATGCAACTGCTGACAAAAACTTGGGATATTCAGTTAAAACTTGGTTAACAATTATTAACGGAAGAATAGCTATACTTTTCAGTCTTAGAGTTGAAAGGTACATAAAATAATTTTGGTAAAGTCATTGCTTTTTTATTTAAATGGGGTGGTCAGAAATATGTGTATTTGAAATAACTTTAGAATAGTTTCCAGCACTATGTCAACAAATGAAATGTAAGGAAATTCTAGTTACTGTCCTACCACTGAGCAGATGTGCAATTTTGATAAGCCTCTGTGCTTCACTTGCTTCTTCTGATGTTGGTAAACGATCTCTCCTTAACTAATATGAGTATGTAGATTCTTTAACTGTACCTATATCTATAGTACCAGTATCTATATTTGTGTGTCTACATGAGAGAGACATACATATGCAAAGACACTCATTTTTGTAAACTATTTGCTATTGCTCTTATTGTTCCATCTCATGGCTCCCACAATTTTTTTTTTTAATTCTAAGTGAGCTTCTGTGTACCTACAATGAGACCAATATGCAATGACCAGTTGCCACTCAGGCAGAAATTTCTGTATACCTTTGAAAATAGATTTAGTCATTGGCCCACCACTCAAAAACTTTGTACTTTGCAATCTAGTCGCTAGATCCATAGGAGTACTACCCATCATTCGTGTTGAGTATTGGAGGTTTGAGATTGTGGTAAAAAATTGGATGATGCTTCACATCTGCCTGCCATTTAGAGGCTTTGTGCTTGAAGTGTGGTTAAAAGAATGTACCTCTGCAATCTGTCTGTAGAGGCTGTTCTGCAACAGAAAAAGCAAATTCAAGTGCCGTCAGGGGTTAAGAAGCTAACACCTGAAAGAAGTGGACTCAATGGAGACTGTGGTAAAGTTGGACATGCATAATACTTCTAAAAACAGCAATTGTCTCTCGTCTCTACCCAATTGTTGCCAATAGTGATAAGGGCCCAGAGTTGTCACTTAACCCAGTATTTTTAAGTGAAGCTAGAAGTCTATACACTATGTATGAAATTTGCAAGTAATATATTATTGGTTCGACTTCTTTGAAAAATAAAATCCATCTCTGATTTTGGTCCATTTGTTGTGAAAAAAACAAAACAAAACACGTCAGGTTGTAACTGGTGTTCTACACTGATAATTAAAACAAAAACCAAAATCTCCCTGACCATACTCTATTCATCCTGTTTGCTTGGCAAAGAAATCTGTTAACAGTTTAACTTAGAATTTCCTAAATGTATTTCAACATAAAATCTGCTTCTTTGTTGAGGAGGGTGTATGAGGACATGATATCTATAACTTTTTTTAAGCTGTTTCATGTAATATTTGGAGATAAACTGGAAACTGAGATCCTCTCTATGATCTTGGGCTCCATGTTTCTGTAAAGTTGTCCTTTCCTTGATGAATTAAGGCAAAGCCTCAATTTCTATGTTAAACTCTGGGTTAGTGGTACCAGTAGTTTTTTCAGTAGCATCATTATTTTTTTTTTTCCTCAGTGGAGAGAAGAACTAGCACCTCTTCATAACTTTCTTTCCTGAACTTTAGAAGACCAGTGTCAGGGACTGGGCATAGAGGGAATGGAAAGTGACCACTTAACAGGTATAGGGTTTCTTTTTTGAGTAATAAAAATGTTCTGGGGTTAGATGGTTGCACAACCTTGTGAAAGTACTGGAAGTCACTGAATTATGCACTTAGACATGGATTAAATGGTGATTTTTGTTACGTGGATTTTACTTCAATTGGAAAAAAAAGCCTTTGGCACAGGGCCAAGATGTACATTTACCAATAGAGGGGCATGCAGTATTAGATAAGGGTGCCATGTTTTGTTTTCTGAATAGATGGCTCCATTTTTCAAGTTCTTCTGTTGTGATTCTTAACCTCCCTAATAAGCAACCTAAAATTTGCTTGTTGATATTTATCTATTTATGAGTTTATTTATAAGTTTATTTATTTTAAGTGATGGTTACACCCACCCTGAGGCTCAAACTTACAACCCCAAAATGAAGAGTCGCATGTTCTTCTGATTGAGCCAGCCAGGCCCACCTTCTTGCTGATATTTAAATATTTCTTATCTATGCTTATAGGTGCTATAGTCTGAATTGTGAAACTGCCTCCTCCCCCAAATGCACGTATTGAAACCTTAACCTCTAATGTGACTGTAATTGAAGATAGGGCTTTTAGGTGGTTAATTAAGATTAAAAGAGGGCATAGAGGGGGACACCTGGGTGGCTCAGTTAGTTGGGTGTCCAACTTCAGCTCAGGTCATGATCTCATGGTCCTTGAGTTTGACCCCTGCATCGCGCTCTGTGCTAACAGCTCAGAGCCTGTAGCCTGCTTCAGATTCTGTGTCTCTCTCTCCCTGCCCATCCTCCACTCATTCTCTCATTCTCTCTCTCTCTCTCTCAAAAATAAATAAACATTAAAAAAATTTTAAGAGGTCATAAAGGTTAGCTAATCCAATATGATTAGGATTGGTAGTCTTACTAGAAGAGGAAGATCTCTTGCTCCCTTGCTCCCTTGCTGCCTTGCTTCCCCACTCCCTCTCTCTGAATGCACTGAGTAAAGGCCACGTGAGCACACAGCAAGAAGGCAGCCATCTGCAAGCCAGGAAGAGGGCTGTCACCAGAACTGGATCATTCTGGCCTCATCTCATCTCAGACCTCAAGGCTCCAAATTGTGAGGAAATAAATTTCTGTTGTTTAAACCATCCAATGTATGGTATTTTGTTATGGCAGCCCGCCATTCTCTTTCTAACAACTCCTAGCTGAGTGTCCATAGAGAAACCCACAAGAGAGCTCTGTATTTCAAGGCAATGGAGTGCATCCAAAGTTGGCTGGGAGTGGCTATGTATCCCCATAGTGCTTTTCAGCATTAGCTTGTATACATTGTTGAACAGAACTTACGATTTAGGCTGCACCACATGTATTCAGTCTTTTCTAAAAGACAGTTGTGATCAGAGCTGCACATAAAGTGACCTGGGTGTAAATCTGGAAAATGATGGATGGTCTATGTGTGCTTTGTATTTTCAGGGCTTTGTGTCCATGTAATCTCTGTGGAATTTCTATGCAATTAAGTTAGCTTCATCAGTATCAACTGGGATCTTTGGAAGAAGATAGGAACTCTGATAACAAAATAGCCACTATTTTGCAAGGCCAGTATTAGGCTAAGTCATAAGCGTTCACTGCTTCCAAATTTCTTATCATTTCACTCTGTCCTGGTGGCAACATAGCACCATGTGGCCTGTGTTGTGGGCTGCTACTTACAACACTGGGTGAGGCTGATTCCCTCGAGGACATGGTCCAGCTCCCAGTATTACATACTGCCATCCACATATCAGGGTTAAGTCTAATGTTGCTCCTTCCCTGGTGACCTTAGCAATTGAAGAGCTACAATCCTACTGTGGATTTTCAGTGGTAAGGATCACAGATTACAGCAAGGACATGTTTATTCAGCCAGTTTTCTACATGGGTAAGCCAAACAACAGGAAAATTGCCCAACATTCTCCATGGCCACATTCCTTTGTGCCATTGGTACATGTTAAAAGATTTTTTCCCAAATCTATATGTTGCTAAGGACTTTTATTATTCCTATTGTATTAACCTCTCGAGATCTTAGAGCTGCTCCTCCAATCCTGGAGTGTGAAGAAGGGAACACTTTAAGGGCGCCTGGATGGTGCAGTCAGTGAAGTATGTAACTCTTGGTCTTGGGGTTGTGAGTTTGAGCCCCACATTCAGTGTACAGGTTACTTAAAAATAAAATCTTTAAAAAAAAAAAAAGAAGGAAACACTTCAGCATTGAGAAAACTCCAGTGGTCCCTCACACCCCTTGGATGAGAACACACTTTCTATCCATTCACAATAAAACAGGTACGTACACTAACCTGTCTTTCAAAACTGTTTCCCTTGAATATATAATCATAATAACTGACTTTTAAAGTTTGGCATAAAGTGTCACTTTACCAGCCTCCCTTTTGAATATTCAAGATAACTAAGCGAAATTTATAAATTCTTTGCCCAGAGTAGACTTTTTAGCATAGGATTTGTATATACTGTGATTTTTGCTAAAAGAGCTCCTATTCAGTGATATTTTATGATTAAATAAAAAGGATAACCTCCTTTTACATTTTATTTTTAATTTAAATTTTTGTAGATATCATCTTCCCATGTTTTTAATATCAAACAATATGAAAGAGTACAACTTAAACATGCTCGTTCTCATTGCTTTCTTACTTCAGTGACCTATGTCTACCCTTTCAGACAACCATTTAGACTCATTTCTTTATATCCTAGATCAATGTTTCGCAAACTTTTTTCATCATCAATCCACCAAGCAGCCTTTGAAGACATTTTTTTTCCTGATTAAATGAGGAAAAATTTTAAACCCAAAGTTATTAAATATTAAAAAATATTAAAACCCAAAGTTTAATATGCAGATATAGTGTATATCTGATTTTGCACTATGTAACTGTGCTTTATGTATACAAATATTAAGATTTTCCCCCCACCCAACAACTAAGTTTTGCTCTGTTGGCGGTGATATAATGCTTTGAGTATGCATGTTCTGGATGTTTTATGCATATACAAGTAAGTACAAATGCATTCTATTTCCCTCCTTTTACATAAATGCTAACACACTATGCAAACTGTTCTATTCTTGCTTTTTTAACCCAATAACATCTCATACTAAAATTTCCATAATGTATTAAAAGTATCTCCATTGTTTTTTTCATGGGTACCTAGTATTTTATTTTATAAATTTAAATAAATTTACTTAACTAGGATCCTAATGATGATTGTTTAGGTTATATCCAATCTTTTCTGTTTATAAATCATGTTGTAATGAATAGATTGTATATGTCAAATATTGACGTCTATGTTAGACTAAAACTGCCATGATTTCTCTGACAATCGTCTTTCAAAAATTGCGTTCTATGTCCCAGACCATCAAATCTTGGTGAACAATATGACTGCTTGACCAATAGAATATAGTAGACATATTGTGCCATTCTCTAAGCTCATACCCTAAGAGACTTCCTATATGTTAGAACACTTGCTGTTGGAGCAGGTTGCCATGATGTGAAGAAACCCAAACAGTGCTCATAGAGTGGTCCTTATGGAGAAGAACTGAGGATTCCAGTGACAGTCCCAACTGAGTTTCCAGTTGAAAGCTAGCACCAGCTTGCTGGCCGTGTGTCTGAGCCATTTTAGATAGGAATAGCAGATCATTGGAAAGGTCTTTATCTTATTCAGCTTCTCATCACCAATTGACATTAATTATGATTGCTTCTTGAAATCACTGTCCCTCGATTCAGTGAGACTGCACTCTCATAGTTTCTCACTACTCTGGCTACCATTTCTCAGACTCATTGTCTCATCCTCCTAGCCTCAAACTTTAGGTGCTAGTTTCTTAAGGTTTAGTTCTAGACTTTCTTTTTTTTCTTACTAATATTCTCTCTAAGCAAAATTATCTATGCTCAAGTCTTCAATCTTCTGGAAAAGGACAATTTCCAAATGTATACTTTCAGCACAGATCTTTTTTCTGACTTCCAAGCCTGGGTATCCAGCAACTTAACTTCCTACTTCAACCTCTCCATTTGGATGTTTTATGGGGATCTCACCTTCAGCACATAAAAACTGAACTCAGTCTCTTTTTTCCTTCTAGTGTAGTACACTTCCATGAATGGCACTACCACCAAAGAGAGACCAGGAGATCATTCTCTCTCATTCACTCTCTACATCTATTCCATCACCAAATTGCCTTGATTTTAATTCTTATTCTTTATGTTTTTCAACTTTATTTCTACTACCATCATTCTGCCCCTAACCACCACCACTTTCACCTGAATACCACCACGGCTTTTTTTTAAATGTTTTTTTTTTTTTTTTTATTTTTTGAGACAGAGACAGAGAGAGAGCAAGAGCTAGTGGGGGAGGGACAGAGAGAGCAGTGAACAATATGACTCTGAGCCAAGCAGGCTCTGTGCTGATGGCAGACAGCCCCATAAAGGGCTCAAACTCACCAAGCCTTGAGAGCATGATCTGAGCTGAAGTCAGACGCTTAACCAACTGGGCCACCCAGGCACCCAACTACCACAGCTTTTTAACTGGCCTGCTAGGGTTCATTCTTGCTTCTCTTGACTCTCTTTCTACCCATAACCCAATGTGATCTTTTATAATTGAAAATAAGATCATATCAATCCCTGATTGAAAACTTTCAAGGGCCTTGCTGTTGGAATCAATATCAAGATATTTAATATGTCTTCTAATGCCTCAGATAATCTAGCCTCCTGATTACCTTAGCAAACCTACTCTGTGTTGGGATTAGATGAGCTACACTTGGTCTCTTGATTTTTGCTCTCTTCGTTGTTTACTTGTGGCAATTATAAGCAAATAATTATGCAATGGGTAGTTTTATGTCTGTCTTTAATTGATTATAAGCCATGGCTGTCCTATTAGACTAGAGTCTAAGAAAACCCAAGGAAAAGTATTTTGAGTTGTATTCTATAGTGATACAAAAGCTGCTGTGTTCTCATAGGTCTGAAATCTAACCATAAAATGACATTTATATTTGTTATTGCCTCTTTCTGTTATCAAATATGATTCAATATAATAATTGATATAAGGGAGATCTGTAGAAGATACAAAATGGGCACAGAAAAGAATGGAGCTTAATTAGCTCCAGGTAAATCAAAGACTTCACTGAAATTATGCTTGCCTTGAGTATTCTAGGTATGTGGCATCGATTTCTCCTTGTTATTAGCACAAGCATTCCCCCTTATGTATCAAATAGCCACCAGAGTCACTGCCACATCTTTCTTACCCAAGAATCCCATGCATTAGCCTGGGGGCAAAGACCTTTGTAGCCACCACTTAACCCACACAGAAGTTAGAGAAGGAACACGACACATTTGGCTATTCCAAAAGCAGAATCCAAAGCTACCACCAAGGCAGTTCTAATAGGAACACTTCCTAATCTCTGTACCTGAAGTCTCTGAGCTTCAGGTGCCTTTGATATTTTCCACTCTAAGAGCAGTTCTCTTCTAAATGCATTCTAGGCTGTGGTTTTATCCATTATTCCTTTCTAGTTGGTTTTCTTCAGGGATTCCTAATCATTTTGTGATTTTTCTTTATTTTCAGGATTTTCAGATTCTTTTCTGTCACGTTTAGGTATTTAGGGCAAAAGTGTGTTCTCAGAGCACCATCTTGATCCAATATCTGGAGCATTGATTGTTGACAGTTTTTATAAACAGTGAACCATAAAATTATGCATAAGCCTGTTACAAATGTTTCTCAAGTGTTTCTGAAAGACTTTTTTCTTTAATTCTTTACATTGGTATAATGTTTCTGAATACATAAGGATGTTTCATCTGAATTATCTCATTCCTTCCTAAGACAACAATTTTTCACTATGCTTTTTTAAAAATGATGTCTATTGTATGTTGGATGAAGAATAAGAAATACTGTTTAAAATATAAAATATGAACCTTGTTATATATTGCTCTAAAAATTGGCAAAAAAGATTTTTCCATTCTATATAGATTGGAAGCTGAATTTATGACAGATTAAAGGAGGGAGAGGCTGGAATCTGGGAAGCTAGCTAGATTTATGCAGTAATCTAAGCACTATCTGATGAGACCCAGGACTAAAGTGCAAATAGAATGGACAAGAAGGTATAAATGAAAGAAATATTTCAAGGAAACACATGATAGGTCTTGGTGAAATGTTGGATATAAGTGATGGGAAGAGGCAGTCCAAGGGGATGCCAAGGTTTTCAGTGTAGCCTGCAGAAGACAGTGGCATTATCTGTGGACACAGAGAACTCAAATGGAGTGTCTCCTATTTCCCAAGTGCACACACTCTCACACTGGTGCCTTGAAATAGTTGCTATAAGCCTTGAATTTAGTGTAAGGCTATTTCATCTTGGACCCCATTTAAGAAAGTTTATTCCTGGAAGTCCTAGAAGGATTTCATTACAACATCATTTTTCACTTACAACATGATTATGCAACTTGCATGTAATAGGAGAATCAAAAGTAAGGCTCCCGAGTGTTGGTCTGTCCTGTAAATGAGCCTAAAGACCTGAAATCTGAAAGAAAATTTGGTGAGCCTATAGATCCAAACTGATAAGAAGTAAGAATACTAATAAACATGTACAACATTATCCTGAATTAGTTTAGGTTTATGTTCACTGCCCCAAGAAAAATTACCAGGCACTGTTAGTAGTCGGATGACCTGATTAAAAAATACTGGGCAGATAAAGTTGCCTGTGGGATGGTAGATATTTTTGGACTTCTCAGCAAGATTCCTGGAACCATTCTGTTTTCAGCATGGCCGGGCTTGACCTCGTCTTGCAGTCCTTGGGAAAATAAATACCAACAGGTATGGCAGGGTGGGAGAGGGGTGAGCCAGCAGGGGAAAGGCTGTGCCTGGTTCTGGATCCCTAGCAGATCTATGGGTTCATTAGCATTGCCCTTTTAAGACCTGTCTTCCTAGCTTCATTCCGAGTGGCCTCTAAGGAGCTTCAGTTTCCTAATTTATACTAAACAGCAAGAGGAGATGCTGTGGGACACAGCTGCCTGGCATATTCTCATCTCTGACTCAAATATGCTTTTTTCCTTGGCAAAACTTTTTATTCTGAAAGCAATTTCTCCTGTCTAAACTTGTTAGCATTTCCCTTTCTGTGGATAGATCTTAAGCTGCAACATTTCAATTGTGCCTGAGATTTTCTTTGGCTAGCCAGAACTAGTGTCTACCTAGTACTGTGGAGTCCCTTTTTTAGTCTCTAACAGCTAAAGACTAAAATCTTTGCTCAAAATGACTCTTTCTCAGATAAGGGCTTTTTTGTGGGTGAGAGATAAGGGAGATGCTTAGTATGCTATAATTTGAAGCATTCAAAATGACCTCTTTAACTACTTTCAGCCCCAAGAATTCACATTCTCTGTCAGCTATGTTGTCAGAAGCATGTAGGCAGCAGAATTGACCCCCAGAGCTGCAGATGTTTAGGATATTTTGTCCAAAGTTGGTCATTTATTTTTCAAGACCAGTCCTTTGGCTGGTCATCCATATGTGGCCTTTTACTTTGTTGAAGGTTTCTTGGTGGGAAATGGGAATGAAGATGGAGTTTTTTTGTGAGAAACATTATGACAAAAAAACGTTCTTCTGTGTACTCTTGTTGGTGTTGGATGCTCTAGAAATACACATCATAAGTGTAAATATAAGGGTATGTGGAGCATTTTGCAGTAATGGTGGGGAAGGCTAATCTACATGACCAGATTGAATTCTAATCTTTTAACTGTCTTTGGTCTTGGCTAAATTATTTAGTGTCTTTGAGATTCATTTTCCTCATGTGCAAAACAAATGATTCAGAACTTAAGATTCCCAAAGTCCCTACTAGCTCCCAAATTCTTAGAAACTTTGCTAAAGCTTTTTTTCTAGAGTCCCTTTATGAGTGTTACCCTGTTCCTCACAGACAAAAGCTAGACCAGATGCTCTTGGGACATAGAGAATGAGACTAGACCAGGCAACCTGGACTTGGTTGGAAAGACCTAGGTTGCAGAAAATCCAGATCATGTAGATAGACATAAAAAGGAATAAAATTGAGAGGAACCTCACTTTGTGGAGACTGGTGGAGGGTCCGGGGATGGGGTTGGGAGTGGGGGCTACATAAACAAGGACCATGGACTTCTAGGTCAGTAATTCTCAAACTTTAGCATGATTGGACTCACCTGTAGAACCTATTAAAACACAGATTGCTGGAGTGCTGAGTGGCTCAGTCATTTGAACATCTGACTCTTGATTTCAGCTCATGTCATGATCCCAGGGTTGTGGGATCAAGCCCTGTGTTGGGCTCCATGCTGATCATGGAGCCTGCTTAAGATTCTCTCTCTCTCTTTCTCTCTGTTTCTCTCTCTCTCCCTCCCTCCTGACCTTCCTCCCTCTGCCTCTCCCTGGTTTTTCTCTCTTTCCAAAATAATAATAATAATAATAATAATAATAATAATAATAAATTATTATTATTGCTGGCCTACCTCCAAAATTTATGATTCAGTAGTTCTGATGTAATGCTTGAAAATGTAATTTTTAACAAGTTTTCGGTGCTGCTAATGCTGTTTCCAAGGACCTCTCTTGAGAGCCATTGCTCTAAGTCATTTTCTCATTTTTAGGTGTTGCAGCCTGAAAGGAGTGTTTTAAAATGTTCTAAAGTAGATTCAAATAGTAGAGGGTCACAAGGGTCATTTTTAATGTACTTTTCAGTTGATGTCAGGCTCGACATTGGAAGGGCTGCTACTTGGGGCAATGGCTGTGGCCATTTCCTGTTGCTTTTCTGTGCTACCATTTCGTCTCTGCTGCCATCCAGGGGGCAATGAAAAACCACACATGCATTCATTTATTTTTCCATTCAACACAATTTTATTGAGTTCTTACTATGTTCTATTCACTTTTCTAGTAACTGGGGATCTAGTGATGAACAAGACAGCCAAAAATGCATCTACTCATGGAGTTTATATTTCAGAGTGTAGTGAACAGAAACCAGCTCAAGGAATTCCTTTTGTCCCAAGAAAGACAATTTAGTAAACAGATTTTTTTTTACATTCATTTATTTTTGAGAGACCGAGCACTAGTCGGGGAGGGATAGAGAGAGAGGGAGGCACAGAATCAAATAGGCTCCAGGCTCTTGAGCTGTCAGCACAGAGCCCGACCCAGGGTTCGAACTCACAAACCATGAGATCGTGACCTGAGCTGAAGTCAGACACTTAACTGACTGAGCCACCCAGGTGCCCCAGTAATCAGATATTTTTATTGCTTGCCTGCCCTACACCCAGCCCCCTAACACCTGGCTAAGGATAGAATAACATGTGATCCACACACTCAAGAGGCTTAAGGCTTATTTGGTTGGTAAAACCAAATCATATGAAGCTACTAGAGTTTGATTCAGGGAGTATTGAGTATATGCTCAATTTTTCACTAAATGCTAAGTTATGTGATACTGATTTTAAGGTCAAAGTTCAGAGAAGGAGAACTGTAATCTGCACTGAACAACTATCCATTGTGTTAGCAACTGAGATTTGATTCTCTAGTCTGTAATGAGTGTTCCTTATGCTTTTAGTGAAGCCAGTACCACACAGCTTTGCACTCAGTGGCCCCAGTGCCTGGTCTAGTTCCTCCCCAGGTAAACGTCTGATGTAGTGACCTCTATGTCCCACAGTGTAGGGGTGACAAGCAGTCACTTTCATCTAAGGACTTCCATGCTTACTCTTGGCACTCCCAACCCTGCTTTCCAAGAAAATGTGCAGGCCAGCTTCCATTTGGAAATCCAGCACATGCTCTTTGAATTCTGTGGAAATTTCCTATTACATCTGTGTTTTATCAACATGCAGCAATATTTAACTAGCATGTTTCTATAAATAGAAAAATTAGGAAGAGATTAAATTGAAACATACAGAAACAAAAGAACTTAAAATTAAGAAATCTAGAAGTTGGTATCAAACTTACAAACACAATGTACCACACAGTTGACAACAGCTGTATATTGAAAGTACAGTCAATCAATCAAACAATGCCTATACTTATCATCTCCTTTTTTGTCGCAAGGAAGCTGAAAAGAAGATAAAGACTTAAGTTTAAATGTTCTTTTGATAACTCTGGACAAAATCTTTCAATCCATTTCATTTTTGTCATTTTGATGCCATAAAATAGGCAAATTTAGATGCCTTGACAATCAACATGGTGATTCTTTGGGTACCAGTAGGCACTGACAGGTCATCAGATAGTTGAGCTAAGGGTGTACTGTGTTCCTGTTAGTAAAGGCAGTGTGGAAAGCAGTTAAGAGTG
Source organism: Herpailurus yagouaroundi (assembly GCF_014898765.1). Lineage (NCBI taxonomy): Eukaryota > Metazoa > Chordata > Mammalia > Carnivora > Felidae > Herpailurus > Herpailurus yagouaroundi. Next base: position 68,121,856 of record NW_024412377.1, read on the forward strand.
TGGGCTCTGGGATTGAGTGAAGTTGGCGATAGTCCCAATTTTTGTTCTTAATCACCCACCATACTGCTTCACAGTACTTTTTATGAAAGACCAAAGTTCAAGGCAACTGTCCAAGAATGAATTCATGCCTTAGGAGCCTCAATATAAGGTTGTGGATTTGCTTTTAGTTGTCTTTTATGTATGGAAAGGGCATTGGGCTGCAAAACAAGACACTTAGGTCTTATTGTGGCTTTGACACTCTCTGTGTGAACTTAACTCTTTGGACGTCAGTATATTTTTCTGTAAAGATAGGTAAAAAAAAAAAAAAAACTATGTTCATATTTTATATTCACTTGAAAACAGGGACAGCACAGCTAGATCTCTGGAGGCATTGTCTATGAGGGCAGACAGGACCCTAAGTAGAAACACCCCAGATCCTCTACCTTGCTTCCTCCTCCCTCCACGGTAAGAGGACTAGCATACAACCAGAGAGAGAGACAGACAGACAGACAGACAGACACACAGACTGAGAGGGACCTCTCCGGCTGGTGTTCAGCAAATTAACCAAAGCTGGCTCATCTATAATCTGTTGTCATTCAGGTCTGTTTCAAAACATAGGGTAGAGGAAACAAACATCTATTTACAAACATCTTTACAGTTGCAAATAGTTTTCTTTCACCTTTCTTTTCCCCTCCAAGCTGCCTTTGGCATTCATTATAGCCTGGTTTTACCTGCATAAAAGCACCACTGGGGAGGAGTGGTCCTGTACAATTTGTCCTCATTCATACCCCAGGGATGGCCTTGCATGTGGGGTCAGGGTGGCCTGTGTCCAAGGTGTTCTGCTTCTGTAATATTAATGAAATCAGCCTCCTCCAAGAATGTCCTCAAATCCCCTGAAGGTTCTTAGATGTTGCAGTTTGCATTTAGCTATTGACATTAGCAAAAACTGTTGTACAAACAGGCACTGGCGGCCTGTCAGTCAGGGCCCTGCTGGCTTCACTTCAGAGAAGGAATCAGAAGTGTGAGTTAAATGAGCCCAGCAGGCATTTAACCTCTGGGTCTGGAAAAATCCTGACTCATGGAGTGATTTGGGAGGTGGGAAGGCCTACCCATTCGGTAAAGAAGCTTGAAGCATCTCAAACCAAAGCTTTAGTAAAAATGATGATGGGGGTACCTGGGTGGCTCAGTCAGTTGAGCATCCGACTTTGGCTCGGGTCATGATCTCACGGTTTGTGGGTTCAAGCCCTGCGTTGGGCTCTGTGCTGACAGCTTGGAGCCTGGAGCCTGCTTCTGATTCCGTGTCTCCCTCTCTCTCTGCCCCTCCCCTGCTCATGCTCTGTCTCTCTCTGTCTCTCAAAAATAAATAAATGTAAAAAAATTTTTTTTTAAGTGATGATGATTAAAGCTAGCATGGAGTAGTTACTATGTGCCAGCAACTGTGCTAATAATCCTCAAAACCACTGGTCATGAAGATAATGCTTTGTTCCTATTTCACATACATGGAAACTGAGCTACAGAGAAATTACCTTGACCAAGGTCCTGAGCTATTAGTGGTGGTACAAGGGTGAATGCATGCAGTCTGTCTTCAGATCCTGTGCTTTTAGCCATAATTCCATATGGCACCATGAAAATGGATCCCCTATGGGTGTGTTATTTGGTACAGACACTTTCTGAAACAATTTAGTTGTACATATTAAAATAAGCAGTAATTAATGAATTCAGCAATTCCATTTATTAATATCCAGCTTAGAGAAATGCACTCACTCATGTACCAGCAGGCATTGGTTGTACCATTTTTTGTATTAGTGAAAAAATGCAGTGACCTATATACCTACCAGTAAGGGGATGGATGAATAAGCAGCAGTCCTCATATTGTGGAATGACACCTAGCTATTAAAAAAGAATGAGGCATATTATGGAGAGATCTTTAAGACCTGTTATTGAGTGATAAAGCAAATTGCGGAATGAAACAAAGTGGTATGATTTATGTAAAACACCCAAAAACAATCCTGCCTATTTTTCTATGCATCTATAGGGGTGTGAAAAGTTCTGGAAGACTGCAAGCAGAGTAATAACAGTGGTTATTTCTGGGAAGGGGTGGAAAGGAAGGTAATGGAGATGGTAATAAAAAGGATTCTGGCCTTACATGTCAAGTGAGGTGTTGTTTTTTTTTGTTTTTGTTTTTTTTGTTTGTTTTTGCTTTTTTTTTGCTTTTTTTTTCCATTTTCATGTCTTATAAAATTAAAAATAGAAATTGATAGATGGATAGATAGATTATTAATCATTATATAATTATATATAATAATTATATAATCATTATAATTAATGATTATAAACATTTTAATGTAGTATTCCAGATTGGGAGAAACCCCCAGTAGGAATTAGGAATCAAAGGATGATGGGGCTGGAAGGCACCCTAGAGATTTTCTAGTCTAATCCGCATGCCTTACCAGTGAAGCACGTGAAGCTCATGGAGGTTATGTAGTGTGTATATGGTCCCCAGAGAGTCCTTATCACAGCCTGAGATACAAGGCTCTGACTAGGGAGCACGTAGACTTCTCACTGTGAGCTCATCAACCGGGGTTCCGTTGGCAGGTGACCGTGCAAGGGACTGCCCAGCAGAGCGCAAGCGGGGTTGGTCCCATGCTCATGCTGGGGTGAACTTGGTGTATGTGCTCCAATAGCCCAGAGCAACAAAAGCTGCTGAGCCCCTCAGATGAAACAGGCTTCGGTAAGATTTTTCACAGACTTTAGGACAATTTTTCCACATGCATATTCATCATGGAGAGTGTTTCTATATTTGAAACTATTTTTTTGTTTGTTTTGGGTGGCTGTGTGGCTTGGATTTTTGTTTTTAATTCTTCTTTGAGAATAAAGAGAAGGAAAAATCCTACATTGCTTTCAGCTTATGCAGCCTCCCCAGAGGTGTGAGATATAAACACAGTCTGTTTCCTGTATGGCTTTCCCAAGGGCACTGAAAATGTGATGATATTTAATTGGCTGTTCCATGTCTTCAGTGCCTTGGTAAAATAGCAGACACAATCACGAAATGAGAAAGAGCATCTGTGGCTGAATCATGGAGAACATGAGCAGCTCAGGAGAAAAGAGCAGCTTCCGTGCAGTTCAGGCCTTAGACGCTCAGAGAGGAGATATTGATGAGTTTATATTCACCTTTAAAAAAATCAGTATTTACAAAGTTTGCATTGGGAGGGGCTGCTCTTTGTTGCCCATCTATGTGCTCCGTTCCCCCTGCAAGGGGTAGCCCAGGCCCAGGTGCCTTGGCATGGTTTTAAGAAAGAAATCCTTTGTTGTTGTTTTCAAAGGAAGGAATAGTAATAGTAACTAACTTAGTGCTTGTTTCCGTGAAAGACCTTTTTAAAAACAAGTTAATAGATTTTATTTTTTAGGATAGTTTCAGGTTTACAGAAAGTTTGAGTGGAAACTAAGGGGATTTCACACATGTCCGTATCGTTAACATCTTGGATTCATGTGGTACATTTGTTATCATCAATGAACCCAACCTGACCCATTATTATTACCTAAAGTCTACAGCTTACATTAGGGTTGACTGTTTGTGTTGTACTTTCTGCGGGTTTTGAGAACCGTATAATGACCTGTGTCTACTGTCACAGTATCGTACAGCATAGTTTCACTATCCTAAAAATCCCTTATGCTCCACCTATCCATCCCTGCCTCCCCATCCCCAAATCCCTGACAACAACTGATTTTTGTACTATCTCTATAGCTTTACCTTTTCCAGAATATTCTATAGTTGGAATAATACAGCAGGCCTTTATTTATAAGTTGGGGTCTTTTAAGGTAAATTCACCTTTTTGGGTGTAGTTCTATGAATTTTAATAAATGTGTGCAGTAGTATAGCCACCACCACAAACAAGATAAAGAATGCTCCCGTCACCCCCAGGCAGCTTCTTCATGCCCCTTTGTATCAAGTTCTTTATTTGTCCTTCAGTTTTTACTACAGACCTCTGAGGGGAGGCACTCTATTATGTCTACAATGAGGGATCTAGGCACAGAGAAGTTTAGTGAGTTGCTCAGGGGCACACAATGACTAAAAAAGTGGAGCCAGTATTTGAACCTTGGTGATCTGAGTCCAGAGCACATGTTCTTGATGCCTGGCTATAATGTCTTAATGTCCTATTTGCACACCACAAAAACAATGACACTTACTGCATCACAGAACATAGTATTTTAAAGAAGGATCTCCTAATTTACTAGTAAAGTAAATATGGCCCCCCAAATGGAAAGGGTTTTCTCAAGGTCCCAGAGGGAGTGGTAGGATAGAACCAGAACCCAGGACTCCTGACTTTATACTTTTCCAGAGCATGATTTGCTCATAATAGGTACTTCATAAATATCTTTTTGTTTCAATTGAAGTAAATTCAAATTCCCAAGAGAGGTGATGACAAGCCAGGGTGACAGTAGGTCTGACAAACTCTAAGATGCTACACATCTCTAGCCTTTGAGTTCATGCCAATATTCACAACTGCCCCCCCAGGTCAGAACGTTGTGAAGAAAGCCTGAGGGTAGCAGAAAGCCTGAGGAAGCTATAGGTCAGTCGCATAACATTATGATAAGGTGCCCTACGGGGCTTTGGCATGGCAGCAAAAGATACAGAAAAAGAGATTATACATGTGAAGGTGGAGAAATTATACAACATTGCCTCAATTCTCTCTCTCTCACCTTCCACCCACCACTTGGAGAAAAAAATCTGTTGACAGCCCATCCCCCAGGGTATCTCTAGAGCTCTTGTCTCCTGACTGAAAGCTCATTAGCAGATTGCCTGACTTCTCCAGAGGAAGAAATCTTTAGGAAAAGGATTCATGTTTTGCAGGACATTAAGTCTTTATCACAAATATTCAGTTTGGGGGGAAAAGGCTAAAAAGATTGTTCTAAAGTCTCTGACATACTTATGTAGCCAGGTAATAATGACTTGTATAACCTGCTAGTATGGCTGTAACTTTTTTTTTTTTTTTAAGTTAGAGCTGAGTAATTAAAGAGATTTCCTTTATAAGCCATAGACATTAGAGTAAAATTAATTTTTTAGGCAACAGTATTTGTCATTGATTCCTATTAGGGAAGAGATACCAAGCTGGAAATGGGAAGGGGTTTAATTAATAAATTCTCCAACACTCTACTAGCTTATAGACTATGCGAGGAAATGGCCAGAAAACAACTAGAGAACAACCAGGTGCAGTAGAGTTAGGACAATAGCAGTTCAGAGAGAAGAACATTCTGTTGGGGTCACCAGTGTATCTGCAGAGGCTTCATGGAACTTGACTACAACAAAAAGGATGAGTAGGATTTAAGGAAGTGGCTGAAACAATGCCTGGTACATAAAAATTATCCATAAATATTTGTGGAATTAAAATAAGGAAAATACATCTCTTATGGGTAGAACAGAGGCAAAGAGATGGGACTGAGCACAGCCAGACTAAATGAGGCAGAAAAAAAGTGGATTTTAGATGTGATGGATAGAGTAGCACTAGACTATAGTGGCTCCAAAGGGAAATGACATTTAATGGCAACTTTCATGTGCCAGACACTGTAACCAAACCAATGTGAGTTTGCTCCCTGGTGAGTCAGAAACCGCACCAGGTTGAGTTGTCACACAAAGAAAACTTTTATTTGCAGCAAAAAAGGAGATCACAGTGAATGGCTTCCAAAGCCGTGACTCCCCCAGAGAGGGTGAATGGATTCCTTTTGTTTAAGGTTAGGATGAGTATCTAGATAGGAAAGCTCAAGCATCCCATGTAGAGGTGGGCAGGAGATCTCACGTGTACCTTAAGTGAAACATGTCTACACATACATTGTATGTTACATAAATGAAACTGAGATCCTCCTTGGGCAGAGATTTGAGTAATATAATAAGGTAAAGGTAATTATAGGCCATTCATTGGTCACTCTGTGGTCCATCTGTGCAGACTTGAGTCAGGTTTAGCCTGGCCTGGGTGGTCTGGGCCCAGGGAGATTTTTGTCAGGGCAGTCAGTCTCCATCGCCTGGGGGATAGTTTTGGGTTTCATTTGCCTGAGTTAAGAGGGAAGTTAGAAAGAAGATCTTAGGGGAAGTGTATGACAGAAGTTAGTAAGTACAAGCAGGTGAGCAGTAAAGGCCAGCTCTTAGGGTCTTGCTGGTGACAACATCAAAATAAGGATCACTTACCCATTTGAGTCTCAATAATCTTCAGATATGGATTCTTACCATCTCTATTTTATACATGTGACTATTTAAGCTTCGAGTGGCAAATAAATTTTCTCAAGGTCACACACCCAGTGATCAATAGATTAGTAATTCACTCCCTATTCTCTTAGACACTTAAAGCTCTCGTTCATTTTATTGCATTATGCTCTTTCTCAGGACACAGGTTTGGGACCAGGGTGATAAAACCTAGACACCCTCTATCCTCCTTTCTTGAGGAAGGAAAGGGAAAAACAGTAATTTAAGAAATTGTTCAAGTGTTACCTATTCAGGACAGGATAGTAAAGGATGAGAATGGAAGTTGGAGGCCTGGCCATAAAGACCCAATTAAATAGTGGCAACAATGGTGACAAGACCAAATACAAAATTTTTTGAGACAAATCAAAGCAAAAAAGTTTAGGGACAGGTTAGAGATGAGAGATGAAGGAGAGGAGAAGCAGTTCAAGTGAGTCATAAGACTTGAGGGCTGACAGAATAGGGGAAAAAGTGACACTGCCTTGGGAAGAAATGACTGGCCTGGGAAACAGAACCATGTGGGTGAGGGGACATGTTGATTTGCAAATGGTATCTGCAGACATAAATGGAAATGTGCTGCAGGCTTCTGAAAATATTAGTGTAGCCAAAGATCAGGCTAAAATACAAAATTGGAAGTCTTTTGCACTGAATAAAATCATGAGTCCCCCGGTGGAGAAGTGTAGAACAGAACCTTAAATCCTACATACAATAGGAGGTAGAAAGACAAAGAGAATCCAAGAAAGCGACTACATGGACAGTAGTCAGAGAAGTGGAAGAACAGAGATGATAGACAGATTAGATAAATAGATAAGGATCTGCCATGAAGACGAGGCAGTAAACAGTTTATAGGAAAAATGACTAGCTCCCCAAACTGTCGGATGACATTAAGACAGTGTTATTAGGATACTAGCTGAGATTCTATAACAGAGAATTCTAAATGGCACCATGAAATGTTTCAGGGCAGGTCTGGTGATTCCACAATCATCAGAGTCCCAGGCTCATTTTGTTTAATTGCTCTGCCTCCTAACACTGGGTGAGGTAGACTGAATGTTTGTGTCTGCCCCCCTCCCACCCCAATATTGATAAGTTGAAATCCTAACCCCTCATGTGATGGTATTAGGAGGTGGGGCCTTTGGGGAGTGATTAGGTAATAGATAATTCAGGATTAGAGCCCTTGTTAAGGGGACCCCAGATAGCTCTTTTGCCCCCTTTCCACCATGTGAGGTTACAACAAGAAGACAAGAGTCTGCAACATGAAAAGGGCTCTCACCAGAACCCGACCGTGCTGGCACCCTGATCTGGGACTGTCAGACTGTCAGACTCCACTAGGCTTCCTTCTCATAGTCTCAGTGAGTTCCTGCAGTTCCTGCTGTCACATCTGTATTCAAGCCTGCAGGAAGGAAGAAAAGGGGAATGGGAAAGGCCTGCCTTGGAAGCTACATAAATCAATTTAGATTCCATGGCCACACCTGGCTACAAGGGCATCTGGGAAATTTAAATCTTCAGCTGGGCAGCCATGTGTCCTATTGAATTTTAACTATTTACTGTATAAAAGGGGAAGCATAGATACTAGGGGGCCACTTAACAGTCTTCACCATGAATAGAAAGGATAATAATTCAGAAGAGACCCTTAAATTTGACGAGCTGTTGGCTACTACAAAAGCCTATTTAATTTTTCTTCTTGCCTCCAGCCTTACTGTCTTTCCAACCCATTGTCCGTGCTGCAATTAGAAATACTTTTCTAAAGTGTCACTCCTCTGCTTGAACACTTCATTGACTCCTCAGTACTTTCAGGATAAAGTCCAAAACTCTGAACATAGCTAGGCTCTCATGATTAGAACCTCACCTACCTGTGAAGATTCACCTCTCCCGACTCCCCTCCCTCACACAGCCTATTACAACCCACATTTCTCCCTCAATTTCTAGTGTTGAGTGGAATGCAGTGTTAATATCCTGTCCCCTGGGGTGTGAAGCTCCTGTTTCCTCTTCTTGGTATGCTTTTCTCCATTTTGTTTGGAATCCTCCTACCTTCCTTCAGACTAAATATTATGCACCAGGGTGCTTTCCTTGACTTTCCAGGACAGAGTTCTGTGCCATATCTGTGTGTTCCAGAAGCATCCTCCATGTTACATGTCCCACTTATTCAAATCTGCCTTGGAATGCTTGGTTTCTCTGTGTTACCCACTAAACCATCAGCAACCTGAGGAAAAAGGTAGCCCCTTATCCAAATTAGTACACCCAGCGGCTAGTGCAAGGCCTGGTACAGAGTAGGAAATTTACAAGTATTGACTGAATGAAAGAAAGGCACAACTCTAATGAGTGAAAGACTCCAAAGCTGTTATTTAGAGAAGCAAGTGAAAACACTTTGAATTTCCTGCCCACTTACAATTTCTTAGACTCAGTCCCCTCTGCTACATAATGAGGAACTTGTTAATATGCTGACAAATGGCAAAGAAAATGGATTACTTTGACAAGGAACATTAGAGTGCAGCATTCATCTTATAACCTAAAACATTGTTGGATGTCATGATTCCATGTCTCAGAGTTAGGCGGATTGTTTTTGGCAATCCCCATTTCAAGGGAGGGAAAATTGCCTATTGTAAAGGAGGCATCCACAACCCACTATTTAGCAGAGTGTAAGAGCTTATTTGCTTATTACCATGGCAACCACCAGCCCAACATGGCACATCAGTATACTTGTCTAGACAGCACCAAATCTATCAGCATTTCCTCTTTTGTATGCCTGATTTTAAACAGGCAGGTGTGGTTCCAAGGTGCTACTGGGAGAGAAAAAGATTTTTCTCTCCATATGGGCAAATGAGAGTGTTGAAAGCATCTTGGGAGCATCTAAATGGCTAGCACTGAAATCTGAACTAATTTGAAAGCTCTAGCGTTAATCTGTGTTTTTTAATAAAACCGTACTAGAAATAAAGAACTAGAAATACATCCATATGGCCTGCCAACTGAATCTAAAAATAGTTTATGTGAAACAAAGAGCTCACTAACTTTTAAATTTATGGCAAACTAAGAATTTAAAATGTCTTTTAATTGTATTTTTCTCCTTGTCATCAGTATTTGGACTCAGATATCAAAACTGTAAGCCAAACATTTATCAGCTTATAATATTTATAATATTCTTTTCAAGGAAGGGATTTGGGCAGACCCAAACCCTCCAGACCCAGTCTCTTGAGGCTTGGGGAATCTCAGGGCCAGAGCTTTCCACAGGCAGAACCTTCCCTAAAACTTGTTTGGTCTTAAGTCTTTGGCAATGCTGGAAGATCCACCAGCAAATGTCCTCCAGGAATGTTTTGGAATGGAGGACCTAGAAAGATACATGTATATTTCCCCTCAAAGTTGATGGAATCTGTGGTTTTGACTAGTTTATAGATATGAATAGAAACTTTGAATTGTATCTGCATACACTTAACTATATGACTGGTGACTATGTGCAATTTATTCTAATTTAATAGTAAATAACTGGGGTTATGCAGGAATATTTGTCCCAGGCATCACATTCACAAAGGGCAGCAAATTTAGAAACTGACCTTGTCTGCAAACAAGCATATACAAAGAGTCAGGGACACAGTGACAGGATTAGAACCAGCTGGCATTCATTATATAACTTGAAACTTAGGTCCATTACTGTACCACATTGCTTTGCAGAGCACTTTGAGATAGTATAGTGTATAAATCTCATCATTATTACATGCAGGGCATAATTATGTCACATTGTTTTATGTGTATAAAAAGCATTTGTTTGTTGCATATAAATATTTAACATGGAAAAGATGCTTGTCATATCTTCATTTTTAAAAATATATCAGTAGCCTCATGAAACTGAAGAGACCACGTCTGTCTCATGGCTGAGAAGCCTCTGGGATCAGGTATCACTTGTATTATTATTTGGTCCCCTAAGTCTTTTTGCTTGACTTTATGACATTTGGTGGATGCTTAATAAAACATTAGCTTAATTAGTGCATCAATGAATGAACCATGAATATGAATAAACACATTTTGGTTTCTAATCAGGTTCTCTTAAATTCCATACAAATAGCTTTAAATAGGCCTTAGGCTTGGTTAGCTAATGAAAGAAATGTCACATCCGGGGAATCAACCCAGGCGATTTGTGTATCCTCTTATTGAACTGTATAGTCGAAGAGTCATAGGGAAGAACACTAAAATATCAGTTACCAGGAAGAATCAGGGGGAAGGTAAACTTGAATTAGTGAAAGAACTGTAGCGTATCTTTTAAAAGAAAGAAAGTTTTATTCTTCTCAAGTTAATGTAACTCAGAATATGAATGTGATGTAACAGAGGTCAAGCAAACTGTTTAACCAAAACATAATAACAGCAAGAAACCCTCTATTAAGTTGCCTATGGCTGCTGTAATAAGTTACCAACAATTTAGTGGCTTGAAACAACACAAATGTGTCTCTTAAAGTTCTAGAGATCAAAAGTACAAAATTTGCTCCACAGGGCTAAGTCAAGGACTGGTTCTTTCTGGAGGCTCTAAGGAAGAATCGGTTTCCTTGCATTTTCAATCTCCTGGAGGTTTCCTGCCTTCCTTAACTCACATCACTCCACCTTCTTGCTTCCATGATCTCATCTCCTACTTCTCTTATTCCTTTGACCTTCTTGCCTCCCTCTCATAAGGACCCTCATGATAACACTTAGAGCCCATATGGATAGTCCAGGGTAATAGCCCCCTTTCAAGATTTTTAAATATAATGACATCGCAAATCCCATCTTACGACACGAGGCAACATTCATAGATTTTGGGGACTAGGATGTGGATATCTTTTGAGCCACCACACATTTACCATGCCTTTTAATCCCACAATGGTTGTACCAGGCACCTCATTTTGTCTAGGTTTCCTCATCTGTGCAGTCAAATTGTATTAAAGTAGTTATTCCCAACCTATTCAAAAACTTTATGGTAAGAAAAATGGAGTCCTCTCTTTCTACTGCCCCTCCCCCAACATTCATACACACCAGGGTCTGGTCAAGGACACAGATTCTACAACCAGTCTGTCTGGCACAGTAGTACCCACTTTCCATTTACTAGGTATGCATCTGCACAGGCAAGTTACCTTACCTTTCTGCACCTCACCCTCCCCATCTGTAGAATGATGATAATAATAGCACTTCCCCCTTAGAGTGGCTTAAATTCATTAAAATGTGTAATGTGCCTTGCTTGTTTAGTAAGTGTTAGCTGTTAATACTCTTTCTAAATCTAAGGAGTCACTCAGACTTCCACTTAACTTATGTAAATTCAAGTAGCTCAGCAAAGAGTGATGACAACAACATAAATAATTTGAATATCTACTCTTGCCCTTCTCAGTTAGTGAATGCCCAGAGAGGGAGGGTGGGAAGGATGCTGTGACTCATTGTCCCTCAGCTAATCTCAGTTCCCCTGTTCTTCTGCTTCTGTCCTCCCTTGGGTAAACATCTTGTGGCCCTCAGTGTAATTCTAGAGTTTTAACATCTGTGGTGTTTGAACAACATTGTCCTACTAATGCAAGCTAATTTGCAACTGAAAAAGAAAATGCACTCAGCTGAGGAAGAGAGAGAGGCTTCAATAAGGGTGAAGCCTGTCTGTGTTGTACCTATTGGGAGATGCTTGGAGTTCTTCCCCAGGGAAACTCAGGTAACTTTGGCTATTTCCAACTTGACTTCTAAGCTCATCCGTGCACTTATATATAGCTCATTGGTGCATCTAACAGTACACCTTGTAATTCTTGGCTTGGAAAGAATGTAATATCTCCTCTAGACAACCATCTAGCACCTCAATTTCAGCCATAAGTTTGGGGCATGGATATATTTTTCCCTAGAAAAAGGAAAATATTAAGACATTTCAGTAACAAGAGCATTAAGAGTTCAGTTAGGCAGAAACTAGCACTAATGCTATCATTAACTATTACAGAAATCATGTAAAAATAAAATGAGATGATATATAGAAGTCTGCAAATGATCAGCACTTAGCAGTGATGTTTAAGAGCAACAATATGATCACACCACAGTTTTCCATTTAGAGACCCCTGCGTGTTTCAGAGATCCATCTCAGAGTGCTAACCAGAGAGGCTAAGCACATCTTTGACATTAGCCTTCTAAACTATACCTTCAAGAAGCATGAAACATTACCAATTAGAAAAAATTGAAATGTGAACTCCAACCTAATACTTTCTTATCTCTACTCTGGTTATTACTCAGTGCAGGAGTTTCTAACCTATTCTGGATAACTGAGCCCTCAGAAACTCTAAGACCTCCCGCTAAGAAAAAATGCATACCCACATTCACATAAACAATCCTCCGCATACGATTTAGTGGTGTACCCTAAGGAGGATGAAGAACTCCAGTATTAAGAACCTCCTATAAGAATTCAAGGCTTTGGGATGCCTGGCTGGTTCTGTTGGTAGAGCATGTGACTCTTCCTCTCAGGGTTGTGAATTTAATCCCCGTTGGGTGTAGAGATTACTTGAAAATAAAACATTAAAAGAATTTAAGGCCTATTCTTACCAAATCCCTGTCTACCTTTCTCTTTCTTCTCCAAACATTGTCTCTTCCACTATAACCATATCACGGAGTATCAAACTCCATTTTGTGCCAGGCCTCAGATGCTGTTGGTGAACCTTTTATTTCAGCTGCAGAGACCAGCTTCCTATAGGTGTAACTTCACAGTATTGCATTTCAGCTATTCCTCTTATTTCTTGCTTTCCACCCCAGGACTTTTCTGGAAGGAAGGCAAGGATGCTGTTGAGAACTTTCTTGACATTAGCACATGTGTAAACTTGAAAGTACACAATAGTTAACATGGGACAACCCTTGACCTGTGGAGGATAAGAGCTAAGGTTTAGCATTCCCATTTCCAGCCCTGGGGTAGATCATTCTGTGTATCCTCGGAGAGTCCCAGCAAAGTGGGGTCTCACTTGATAATTCACCCTTGTATTGGCTTTTTCCCTGTCTTTGCTTCATTCTTCCCAGATTCTACCCCTATTCCCTGGGTTACATCTCAGAATAAATTACATGCATGCAAGCTATGGTCTCAGACTCCACTTTTCAGGAGAAACTCAAGTTCAAGTACACAGAAACTATACAAAATAATTTCTAGCTCCACCCTTTCTTCTGTACTTTAAGCCTAAATGACACTTTTCTCCTTTCTATTTGGCACATCTCTTTATATTCAAAGTCTTGCCCAAGTATCATCTACATCAGAGGTCACAAACTGGATTTGGCCTGGTTTGGTCTACGTAGTTGTTCCTATAACGTGTCTACTATCTACAGTTGTTTACATGTTTGAGACTTGGCTTGAATCAAGTAGAAGTATTGTGTCCTATTCATCTGTGTCAACTCCACACACTGGCCATTTGTAAACACTGGGCAAAGTGTTATTGACTATTGAACGAACAAGTGTTATTGACTATTGACTATTTTTGGAAAGTGTAAAGAGTAATTGCCTTAAGTTGTCTTATCTGTGCCCCTTATAGATTTTGTGACCTTGGAAATGTAATTTTTAAACATTTAGTTCTCAGTCTCAGCTAGGAATCCATTTGGCTGTACGTAACACAATTCAGCTGTAGCCTTTTAATCACATAACAGTCTATATTTTTACACAACAAAGTCCAGAAGTAAGCTGCTGAACAAATATTTCTGGGTTCTTTTGTTTTTTGTTTTTTGGCCTTTCCTTCCTGGTCACATAATGGCTATGGCAGCTCCCATCCTCACATCCACATGCAAGGCAGGAAGGAGAGTGGAGGACAGAGATAGCTGTGTCGGTTCCTTCAAGCAAGAACCAACAAACATGCAAACAAAGATGTCCCAGAAACCCCAGCAGATTTCTTTTTTATGAGTCATGAGTCTGAACTGTAGCACTTACCCCCAGCAGCAGGGCTGGTGGAAACAAGAACCTAGACTGAGGCAGAGCAGTTTCTCTCTCAAACACACTCAGGCTTTTGTCAGCAATGAAGATGGGATGGCGGAATGAAGGAGTGGTGGGTAGGCACCTGGTAGTGTTTGCCACAGTCTTACTTCACAAAATGGAGTTAGTACCTAACCTTCCAATTCTCCAGAGTTGCAGGAGATTCAAATAGGGTCACTCTCGTAAAAAAGCTTTGCAGGAATGCCATGCAAACTATCAAGTAGATTAAATTGTGCGTGTAACAGGAAGATTATTGTTCCAGGCCACACTGAACTAAGTACATAGTAGGTACACAGTTATTTATTCAGCATTTAGATTGGCAAAACAAATTTGCCTTCTACTTCTGATAGAGGACCTTTATAAAATAATGTTATACACTGGACTGCTATGGTTTTCTTCTTTTGAAATGTATACAGTATCACCATAGTGATGATGGTAACTATAAGAGCAAGGCCATCAACATTTCATTACCATTTAATGACAGGAAAGGAAGGAAAAATATCTTGTTATTTTAGTTGTATGGGAAAATTTTGGTAAGAACATACTGTAACTTGGCCAGGACATTTGCACTCTTAAGAAACCATACAGAAAACCAAAATATTGGTTTGATAGCTAATTTGAAAGAGTCATTCTGAGGCGTGGTGTCTCTCCCTGGATGTCAGTCATATGGACACATGGGAAAAATGGGAAAAAGTCACATTTTAAATCATCCACATGGTGTCCTATGACTCTGGTCATTGGCCTCCACACTCAGGAAGTATAGTGCCTCCTGGCCCCCCAGCTTGTGAGTTAACTGCATCATGCTTTAGATTGCGTCCTATTTAATTTTTTTAAATCAATTGATCATTCCGTAAAACTCTATTAAATGTTAAGCTAAAATTTTGTTAACAAATACTTGTTATGCTACAGATAACGTAATATATGTCATTGAGGATGAGGGCTAGATATATTTTCTTCATTTTACTGAAGTATATGATTTCATGTAAATTTAGTCAACAGAGTATAATGTAGAGCCATCGTCTCTGATGATATCTCATTCCTAAATACTTCAGAAAACATCTCTAAAAAATACGGACATTCTCCTCCATTGATACATTTATAATATCCCACCTCATCAAAATTGACAGTGCCTCCTTAATTATTTAAGTCCATATTCAGAATTTTCCAGTTGTCTCCAATATGTCCTTTAGAGCTCATTTGTAATATGTATAGATGTAAACATAGATTGTATATAGATATTTTATAGATATCTGTGTGTGTGTGTGTGTGTGTGTGTGTGTGTGTGTGTGTGTGTGATGCACCTCAAGGAATTGATTTGCAGAATTGTGGGGGCTGGCAGATATGAAATCTATAGGACAAGCTGGCAGGCTAGAAACTCTCAGGTGAGAGCTTCCTCCTCAAGGAAACCTCAGTTTTGATTTTCATGCCTTTCAACTGATTAGATGAGGCCCACCCACATTATCAAGAATAATCTCCTTTCCTTAAAGTCAAGTGATTGTAGATGTTAACCACATCTATCAAATATCTCTACAGCAACACCTACATTAGTTTTTGGTTGACAACTAGGTACTATGTAGCCTTGCCAAGTTGACACATAAAACTAACCATCACAGTGTTAACTTATTCCTCTAGTCCTGTGCTGTCCAGTATGGCAACCACTAGCTATTGAGCATTTGAAATGTAGTTAGTCTGAGTTGAGGTGTGCTGCAGTGTAAAATCCACATAAATTTAGAAGATCTGGTACAAACAAAAAGAATGTAAATTATCTCATTAATTTTTATTATTATTGATAATCATTATTTTTATTATCAATTGCACATTGAAATGACAGTATTTTATATATGTTGGGCTAGATTAAATGTATTAATTACTAAAGCTAATTTTACTGTGTCATTTTACCTTTTTAAAGTATGCTTACTAGATAAAATTAAAAAGAAATATGTGACAACATTTTATTTCTTTTGGGTAGCTCTGCTCAAGGCTCTGTATTTTCTGTAATTGAGAAAGTAGGCTGCACAGATTTTATCAGACTAAAGTTGAACCCTCCCAGCAAGATTACATTGTAGAGATACTTCATATGGAAGTAGAAATTATCATCCTGTACACTATTAGTGATTTAGAGTCTGACCACTGGATCGAGGAGATAACCCTCTGATTTTTCCATGATAAAATTACGTTTTTTCTCTTCATGACCAGAAAATAATTCACATCGTGTTAATTTGCCACAGTAAGAATGTCCAGTTTCTTACCAACGATTTACCAAATGGTTTCAACAGCAATTAATAATCCTTGCTTGAGTAAATCATTTGATCAGAAATTGTAAAGTAGCTGATGTCCAATTTTGGCATTCCTTAGACATAACTGTCATTATTCTATAAAGTTTTCCTATTTAACCCAGGGCATTTGGTTATTGTGAATGCTCATTGGAAAGGTGGGCTAAATTAGCTCTTTGCTTTAATAAGCAATTTTCAAAGTAAGGAATTGATTTAATAGCCATCACAAATGATGACAAATTACTTTTCTATTGGTTTCTCTTTCTTGAATATCATTATAAACTCATGGGTTGTATTTTCATATACGGAATATCTTTCAATCAACTTCAGCCATAATTCTTTTTGATGCTTGAATTTTCACACCTTGGGCCATGGGAGCCCCTTCAATATGGTTCCAGTGTCCTTTTGACACAATCTCATCAATCCTAGAAAGCTCTCTTGCTTTCTGACACAGTCATATATCCCAGACTCACCTTGTACTCTCCTGCTCAGATTTCAAATCAATCATTTCTCCAAAAATCTCTGGCTCCTTGTATTAGGAAATGTATTTAGAAACCAAGATCTTATGCTTAGAGTCATGATTTTTCTTTATTTACTTGTAATGCTAACTGAATTTCCTAGTCATAAACTTAGGGGTAAAAAAATGGAATTTTATATTCCTATAAGCAACCTGAATTTCCACTGATGTCAGAAAAGCTTTCCAGTCAAATAAACTTTGTCCCTTCTGGATTCTTCTTAGCTTTGATTGGGTTAATATACAATCAAATTTAGGCCTGTTTCCTTTCCCTCAATCCTTTCCTTTTTCCAAAGATGGTACAGACTTGGGGTTTAGGGTAGAAGGAGTGTTTCATTCCAGAAACTGATGTCTTCTTTACTTATGAGATGCCAAAGTTTTGCAAAACACGGGATGCCTTTTTTCAGTGGAACCCACAACTAACATGTCCATGCTCTGTCTGTTCCTTTGTCACCAGGTCTTTGTAGACCACTCTGTGTCCTCTCTCTCCCAGCTGCTGGGAATTTCTGGGTCTAGTGATGCATTGACAACCAATGCCAACCCCTCCTGGGACAGAAGAAAATTTAGGATGTTCTCTTCCTCAACTCTGAGGCTCTTAAAAGTTCAAGGGGTTGTCTTCCTCACCACACATTTCTACTCTTTCAGGTGTTTTTTCTCCTGCCCAAGGCAATAAATAACACTAATTTTGATGTAGAGTGCCAAAGGAAACGTAAAGAAAGAAAGGCTTCTGTTATTAGCTCCAAATTTTATTTTGTTGCACATTCCTAAGGATACATTTGCTGTTCCCCGTGTTAGCTCCTACCTTTTCTACCTCCAGAATTTTGCTCATGTATTCCTTTTGCATAAATGACCCTTCCAACCCCCTAGCAGTCTGTGTATATTCAGATCCACCCATCCCTCAGGGCCCATACACACCTAAAAATATCCCTTTCTTTTTCTATTCTATTTCATCTCAGCCTTTTTTGTGGGATTTATTAATTTATTCATTATTTGTTCTAGTCATACACTAAGAAGCTACTACCTACCATGGTTTGTGTTCTTTTATCTGAATGAGATTGTAAATTCTTGGGAAGGAGGATAAGGATCCCATCATTGTATTTCTGTGTTCAGTAAATATTTTTGAATGGAGGAAGGAAGGAAGGACCGAATGAATAAGCATATGAATTGCTGACCATCCAGACTGCAGGAACCTTATCTCCTACCCAGCTCTGGACCAGGATGCTTATGGTCTTGGCTTTCCACACTTCTGTATCAAATTTATTCTCATCTTTATTTTCTCTTTGTGTGTCTTTCTAATGGGAAGAGACCCCTTTTTAATCTCAGACTAGCCTTTACACTCATCTTCTGTCTCGAAACCATCTCCTAATTTCCCTGGGATCTTAATTCAGCAATCTCCCTTCCTTTATCTTTAGCCATTCCATTCACTCTTCTACTCAACATATAGATAGGATCAAGTGTTTCAAACCTTTAAGCCCCTCCCCCTTCACTTCTTGTTTGCAAACTCCTAACCTGCCTTTCCATCTTCACCTCCTGTTACTTGCACCCCTAAAGCTATGTTCCAGCTGTACTGAAATATCTGAACCTCTTTTGGTTCACTTCTCTTACTTGCTTTTATAGTTCTTTCCTTTGATTGAATATCCACTCATTCTTTACCTCATCCTTTGCCTCTCAGTCTCAGCTAAAGCATTCCCTCTGGGAAGCCTTCTAAGACTCCCACAGAAGAGCTGGTTGTTCTTTCCTGCTGTAATTTCATCTAGTATCAGCTGTCTTGTACCTGTTGTCAGAGCTGCCTCCCTCAAATGATTGTGGGGTCCTTGTGGAAAGGTTCAAGATCCTATTAATAATATGTGTATCCCCAGTGGCTGGCTGTAGTAGGTCCTAAAAGCTTTAACTGAATAGACAAATGAATGAACAAATGACACTAACTATCTCATTATCTATAGCTACTGTACTATGCCCAGGAAAAACCCTATGGTAGTCCAAGCCAATGGGTGTGCTCCTCCTGTAGCAGCTCTGGCAAGGACAACATGACCTTGGCAAGGTTGTGTCATGTATTGAATAGGAAATCAACTAACTTTCCTGTTTATGTAGTATGCTGGCCAAAGGAAAGATGGCTGTGTGTGGTGAAGGCAGAAAATGAAAAGACCTTCTGTTCAAAGAATGTTCCTCTCTTTCATTTCACAGGAGGTACCTCCTTGGAATGTAAACCCTAATTCAAGGAGGGTTAAAACAGATCTTGCTCACAAGGGCAAAGACAAGTAGATGGTTGTGAAAATCGTTATTCCAGTGTCAGAACCTTTTGCTAAAACAAAAAGAAAAAAAAAACCTAATAATTATCCATCTTGGCTACAAATTCTAGTGTTCATTGGAAATAAGAACTAGGGAAAAATTATTTAAAATTGTCTAGCAAAACCCATTCATTTTTCCCACCCTAATTCAATTTTAAAGATGAAGAATCTGAGTCCAGAGTAGTGGGAGGTAACCTGTCCAAGGTCCCATAGCCAGTAATTGGCAAAACCAGTACCTGAGCTCAGGTTTCCCGATATTTTACTCAATACCTTTCAACTTGATTATGCTAAGTATATGCGTAAATAGAAAAAGTACGTGAAGAGGGAAAGGGATGACTGCAACAGCTGGAATGTATCATGGTACTATAAAATAGTTTAATAGCTTGGATATGCTTCCAGATATTCTCGCATTTGTCATTTCCTTACATTGATCTATGACCTGCTGTCAATCTTTCCTGACACTTAAAGTATTTTAGTTGAAAATAACTATTTTAAATAGTCTTGGTTCTTCAACTACAGGATGCCTGGTTCTACTTTTGGAAGGATCAGGGAGATCAATGACATAATTAATGAGTGTCACAGTGTTTGGTAATGAATCTGCCAAATTGCCATGATGTAGCTGTTAAGAACTGTAAAGGGTCTGAAATTTTACCATACTTGTGATCTTATGAGTTAGCTCCATGGTTGGGTACAGAAGACATGAAACTTGTGGGTTAGGGTCAAAGGACTTATCACTTATGGCAATAGCAGTGGCCAGAGTATCATCTCTGGCACTAATCCCACAGGTGGAAGGCCACACAGAAGACCAGGTGACATCTGCCTTCACAGTGGGTTGGTGTAATAGAGGAGGAACTCAAAGTCTAGTGAATTTAAATCTTTTTTTTTTAAGTTTATTTATTTTGAGAGAGGGAGAGAGGTGGGCAGAGAAAGGGAGAGAGAGAATTCTAAGCAGGCTCCACACTGCCAGCACAGAGCCCAATCTAGGGTTTGAACCCACAAATTGTGAGATCATGACCTGAGCAAAATCAAGAGTTTACACTTAACCCATTGAGACACCCAGGCACCCCAGGAGTTTAAATCTTTCATAATAAGCAGTAAGGCTGCCTGCTCTTTCTCTAGAGGGAGATAGTATCTCTATCTTCCAAGGCTGTCTCCTATATAAACATATACAATTATCCTGGAAAAGATAATCTGAAGCAAAGATAGTAAATCTGCTCACAAGACATTTTGAAACCCACAGAATAGTGTCTCCCACTAATACCTAGACTGCATTTCTATACTGCCTTGGCTTCTGGTGAATTTTCCCATGAGTGTGCCACTCCATCAACTACTCTGATTAATCTGATTGAGACCGGCTGGGACCAAATTTGTCAAGTAGTTGTATAAAGCATTTAATTAAAGCTACTATCATTAGGACTTCCAGGAACAGGATGAGGATGTCCTGCAGCACTAACTTGAGTTGTGCCCCCAGGGTCTCAGACTCACCTAGCTTTATAAATCCTATAAACCACTCCTGTCTGCTATAGAAAGTCAGGTGGTTTCTCCTTAAATTGTTAAGCCTGAGGCATTAGACCAGGTACAGCAGAATGTATTAGTGATTGGACATATTTCATCTTGACCTGCAGGGAGGAAGGAAGTCTAGGACAAGTCTGTCATCCACACCAATTCTGGCCTATGAATTGAGACTGACCCAAATGCCTTCTAGTGCCAAAATGGTTTCATTGATCAGTACAGCTAAAGTCAGGTGGAACTTTTTGCATTGTATTTTATAATTGAAAGATCCCCATTGTAGACAAAACATCCTGAGGCTGCCAATAAATAGCAAGTCAGTTGTCCCTCTTGAGAATTTTCCCTGAGAAACTAAAAATTACCTTATTTTGGAGAGATCTTCACAGTTGTCTGAAGGCTACATGATCTAGAGGTGGTGTTTCTTTAAACACTTTCAGGTCTCTTTTGACCATCTCTAAGGTGCAAAACATTGTGTTTTAGGAAGGTATGCAAGTTTTTGCCTGGTTTCCACAAAGAAGTACATGTTGTATAAATGTTGTTTACAATCACTGGGCCCACCAAGTGAGACCTACTTTTGTCAGGCACAGGTTGATAGTACCTCCAGTGTGCCCTCCTAGCCAGCTTAGGGTTCCAAGTGTACTTACAGTAATTGAGTCTAATCCTTGCTTTTAGAAAAACTGCCTGAGGGATTTCACCTTGGTCTATTTGTCCATGGCACCACCAATGTGGCATTTGTCCAACCCATGAAATTATTGAGTATTGGCTATGGCAATGGGAGTGGTTAAAGGATCTGAAGGTACCAGAAAGTATTTTGCTGGGACCTTCCTCTGCTGTTTTTGAGATTTCTTAGTGAGGTGAAAGGAATGGTAACTAAATCAAGGTCAGAACCATCTGGTGGGGAATGGCAGACCGAGCAGCTAGTTAAATGTAAAATGCTTCCAGCAGTCATGGTGAGCTGTACTAGGACATTTTCCTTCCTAAGGAAGGCTCCAGAGTGGTTCCGAAAGATGAAGATCACTAATGTCCCTCTTTCTCCTGTACCTACCAAGGTCTAAGGTATTCATTTTCCTGGGGTGAGGGTTGTGGCTATCCTTCCATTGCCAAAGAATGAGTATGCCTCATTCCAGTAGAAAAAAATCCAGAAATTGACCTTATTCCAAATCATACCTTCCTTACCCTTAGAATTTTCATCTAGAGGGTTTTAATGCAAGAAAGTAAAAACTTCTAAAACTTACAGAAATGCTTTATGTCCACCACTTTGGTCTGCATGGGCCACTTGACAAGCAGTGTACTCAACCAGGTGGCCATTATCCTTATGATCTAGAACCATCAAATCCAAAAGAGAATCAGATGGTGGCACCAGAATTAAGTTTGAATTTACTAGGTCTCTTTGTCTGGCTGCTGCCAAGAGGGTGTACCAACCAGGTTGCCCTGAGGTTGCCATTAAGGGAAAGAAAAGTTGTCATGTTGAGGAATAGTCAGGATGAAATCCCAAGTTTTCAAAATAGATCTGCATAACAGTCTGCCCCTTTCTTCCTGATTATTACCCAGGAAATGTCTGAAAGACGATGATTCCCTTCTGGTGACAGCCACATTTAGTGAACAAACTCCCTTGATAAAGTGCATGGAACAGGAGATGAGACAGGTAGCCATAAGTCTTTTGGGGTTGTTTTCTGAGAAGGTCACTCCAACACTCGACCATACAGAATATCTTTGGATGGTAGAGAGAGTGAAAGGCCCATCAAACACTTCGACAACTAGTTCATTGTTGAGTGTTTTTCTTTTCCAATAAAAGTCATGTATTGTCAGACTCTGAAAAACTGAAAACATGACACAGATTTGTTTCAAGAACCACAGGGGTGTGACCAGAGTTGGCTGATGAGACTGGAATAGTAGTAACACAGGAATCTATAAAAGTGTCAGCAGAAGAGAGGAATCACCAAGAGCCCCAAGGGGGAATAAAAGGTCCAATGTAGTCAGTTTGCAAGGAACAGATGGAGTCCATTTGTATATATGGTGTGGCTTCCTTCACCTTAACAGGTCAACCTTTGTCAAGAGTCATGACTTGAGCATGCAATAGTAACCTTGGCTTCAGAATAAAATGTTCTTTTTTGTTCAGTCTATGATGGTGGGCGTATTGCCATATCTAGTAAGATCACACATGTACACAGAAGTAGTAGCAGTCTGATTGGTGCAGGCTCCACTAGCAGCTTGACTCTAGTTTGTCTCATCAAAGAGCAAGCCCTTACTGTGGGTTTCTCTATGAGTGACCCAGATGTTTGACAAAACAGCTAAGTCATTGGCAATAGCCCAAGAGTGAATAAACATAAAACATGGTTCCTGAAAGGGAAGAATGGTCAAAACTGTAAGAAAAGGCTTGAGTCCTAAGCATTGAGGATAGTGACCATGTCCATTTTTGGTTCTGCATTAATGGCACTGAGATTGAAGAATCACAGCAGCATAGGGAACACCATTTGGTTTTAGCTTAGCCGAGTCATCATCGAACCAGACCCAGTCATTTAGGGGAGCCTCTGTGCATTGAAGATTCCACTGAGCTAGTGGCTTTGCTTTAGGCAGTATAGTTGGGAATAAAGTTTACCTCAGGAGGGCAGTTGCCATTTCTTTGTATGAAGCCAAAATCCTGCTTGGGCAAGGCTGGCTGTGTTCTTGAATATACCATTATGGTTTGATATGTGAGGCTTGATGTACCATTCATATGTTCTTAGTCACTGAGTCTGTGTCAACCCACCTTCAAATGGGATAATCAATCTGGAGTGTTATAAGACCTCTGTGGGTCAGATGTTCAGTGTCAACAAGATACCAGTAGCAAGCTAATAGCTGCTTTTCAAAAAGGATCTAGCCAGTAGCTTGTCAGGGAAATGATGAATCCAGAACCACAGGGGTGCTTCTAGGTGGAAGCTTCCAGGTGAAGGTACCCTTTGCCACAGGCTTCAGTAGGCAAAATCATCGGGCACAGAGACTTGCAGCTCAAATGGGCCTTTAAGGTCATGGGGCCATACTTGGGATGGGCTTGAGAGATGGTTGAATAGCAATTTATGTGTTTCACCTGCATTTCTTTACTCTTCCTGATCAGAATTCCTTCTGCCATTTGAGAAACTGGGAAGTACAAGCATATAACATATCAGTTCTTATTGTAGTTTCAGATGTGGAAGCAGCAATAGCAGTACATTGAATTGGTCCAAAAGGCACCACCCATAAAGTCACATTAGTTTCCCTTCTCCACTGTGAGTCCTACCAATCCTTATTAGTAGAGTCCTAATGCCCCACTCCTCATAGGATTGGTAGGATGGTGAACTGGGTACCTATATCCAACAGAGCCATAAAAGTTTGAGTCCTTCTTCCTCCCTAAAATTTCCCAGCATACTTAAATGGATATATCTAACCATTGGAGACAAAGTGATCTTGGCCACAGCCCTGTTACTTTCTCTTAAAGTAGCTTAGGCTAGAGGGAAAAGGAGAGATCAGGGGCATGGAGGGAGAGAATGGCTCTGTGTCAGTAAATACATCTTTGTATTAACTTTCAGATTAGAGTGTTGTGGTGGTGGCTCATGGGTCAATCAAATGAACTTCTTATATTTTGGGCCTGCCTAGTGCTCTGTATCAGAAGATGAGATCCACATGAGTGACACCATCTATTTCAGCTTTGGATACCTTTTGGCCCAGCAGTGACAGTCACATTGTTTTCTGGCATGGGATGTGAGATTACTATCCTTTGCCTGACTTGGGCTTGATTCTTTGGCACTTTTTTTTTTGTTTGTTTGTTTAAGCAGTCCATCTTGATCTGGGCATTTGATTGTCTTGATAACATCTCTTAAGTTTTCACCTGATTTTGACATAAGATTTAGTAGAGTTTTCTAAGTCTGATCATAAGAATTTATCTAGATTCCCATAAATTTCTCATCCTCTAGTGAGTTACCTTCCACAGCATTGTAAATTCAATCCAGGGCAGCAGGAGCCAATATACGTAGTATCAGCAACTTACCTATGATTTCCCATGGGGGTTTGTGTAGCCTGTGGCTTAGTATGTGGGTGAGGTAGCTGAGTTTAAAGGGGCAGGAATGGGTTGGACAAATTAAGTAGATATTTAACACTCAGATCCTTTGTCCTATAACAAAGAGGATTAGCAAGATGAATGGGGTGTTCAAGTAAGGAGTCAAGTTCAGGTAAGGTCTGGACTCACGAGGTCAGGCACTAGGTAGTTACTAGGTCTTTTCTCTGAGTTTGTTCATTGTGAGGCAAGACTTTTGATGGGAGAACTAAGCTTAGAAGCCAGAAAGAATGGATGTAAAGGGACAGAATCTGGAATCAAAGGTCAAAACCCGAAGGAAACTTGATACATGTGGGTAGAAATTGGAAAGAAGACAGAAGTATCAAGAAACATTGTCTCTATGGGCCAGTGGGTGTCAGACTGTCTTTGAGGAACAGGTTCAAGATAATCATCTCTCATCTGGTCTTCTGAAATAGAGTCTCAGCTAGTTTCCCTGACTCCAGGCTTTTCCCCTGCCAATTCCTCCTCCATGTGGCTGCCAGAGTTCTTTATGAAATATAAATCTGATTATGTCACTACACTGCTTGAAAACTCTCCTTTGGGCTCCCTTTGCAAAAGGAGAGTCTGAACTCTTTTGCATGACATTTAACGTTCTTCACTAGCAGGACACAGTCTGCTTTGCAACCTCATCCCTGTGTCTCTCCAACATGTACCCAATGTTCTAGCCACACAGAATTACATGTTTTTCCCAAAATACACCATCCCCTTTCATGCCAGTTTGCCTTTATTTCCTTGCCTTGAATGACTTTGTCTTTGCCTGGAAAACTACTTGGTTCAAGCCCAGCTGTCTTCCCCTCCATACAGCTCTCTAACCAGCAGTCTGTGCTCCCATAGTATCATATGCACATTGATTATGATGCCATATTAGAACAGTGTCTATGCCTGTATTGTCCACCAGACTGTGACCTTCTGGAGGGAACTTGTCTTATTGATTACAGTAGCCCCACTGCCTACTACAGTCCTTGGCATATAGGAGGCACTTATTCAATATTTGTTGAATGCATTAATATCTTTATGATACCCCAATTTGTTTCCTTAAAGCAATAAGTATTTCATTTTATCATGTTATAGATTAGGGCCCAAGACTCTGGATTATTGTGAATAATAACACCAATCCATCAAGTATAATATTAATGACTTTATATTAGATACCCATTTTTCATTTCCAAAGCAATCAGCAGTAACTGCTGTTAATTAAGCACTCTAATCTTTAAGGTTATTAAGTGTGAAATTAAGCTGAAGTCATCCAAGGGACAGCAGGTGAACATTGTTTTAGGAAATTGAATGTTTGTGTATTTTTTTAAGAGATGTGTAGGTAATAGTTTATTAACTGCATTTTTTCTATAATATTCTTACTATGTGACCAAATACAGCACATCTCCCCCCACCCGCACATATGTACATGTCAACTTTTCTCTTCACCTATTGTCTAAAAAATAAATATCCAAAGGGAATAGATATTTTGTGTCAAGTTACCAATAAAAACAAAATATACTTATGGAAGCACTATTTGAAATGTTTTCTGAAAGTACCTCCTTACAAAACATACTTCTTATGAGCTTGGCACTGTACTGAATCTCTAGAAGATGCCTAGTATTTGAAGGTCAACTGACATGGCCATACTCTAGAAAAGGATAGTAAATGGAAAACCTTGTCACTTTGGAGGAGTAGCTTGATTTTTCAGTATCTTAGGCATCAAGTGGCCATCTTGTAAAACATCTTTGACTCTGCCAGTGACCCTTGTCTTCATGCTAAGTATTATGGAAGTGGAATTAAGAACAATGTTAGCATCCTATCACACCCCTTCTGGTGGCAAACATATTGACCTTCAAGGTTCCCTGACCCTAAACTACAAATATATGTAGGAAGCAAACCAAAAGTGTTCATCTCTTACATTGATAACTATGATGCAGTAGTACCCATTTTTCCAGTAGTGAAGCTCTATTACATTTACATATTTAGAGTGGTAATGATCGTTCAATATATAAGGAAGATAATATCAATCATGACATTTTCCCACTGAGCATGGGAAAGCCAGCTACTAACAAGCAATGAAAATCAGCTTTCAAGAAACTATACATTTTCTATTTTCATTCTAGTGCATAAGAATACAGGTTAAAATAAGAAAATAAATCCTAAGTACTGTAAAAGAAATCCAACAAATACTGATTGGGTATTGGAATGTATTTTGAAGATGGACTCATTCAGTATACATTTCAATCCTTTTCCAGGTTTTTGCCTTCCACTAAAGAGGCTGGAAAGCTAAGGGTTAGAATTCCATACTCCCTTGCAATCAGAATGTGCCCATGTGACCTAGGTGCCACCAATCAGTTGGCTCTGGAGGAGACTTGAATATTAAAATGAGAAACTTAAGAACCTGGCCTTGGGAAGAAAATAGTTTTGACATGCACAGTGGAATTAGAGGCTGGTTCTTCTGGAATTACTGTGGTAGAAGTTGTGGTGTTCATATGCAAGCATGCTCAGCGCTATGTTTCGGGCTGCAGTTGCATTGGTTTACTAGAACAGTCTATGGCATGAACTGGGCATTTTTCCTAACTTCTTTGTTCCTGGCTAGGTAATATCTGAGCCGGCTTCTCTAGCTCTCCTAGAGATTTGTGAACTACCAAAAATCCCTCTGTTTCAACAAATCAGAGTGTTCTCTATTGCTTGTTATCAAGAATGCTGCATGTGTCTCTGTATGTGAACCGATCACATACATATTTCCTATTCTTTAGCATATTTTAGAAACAGAGATACACGTTACACACAAAAAGAATAAAAAAAATGTTGAAATTGTGGAGTTAAAATGGAAAAAACATAGAGAGATAAAGGAAATAATGGGGTCAAAGGTTGTAGCTGTGACCCTGTCCTAATCTCCTACCCCAAATACTCCTCAAACTATTTGCAACTGAGAATAAGAGGGAGAAACAAATGAATAACTTGCTTCAATGTGAGCATTGCTGACTGGGTCTCTTGTGAAAACACACAGGGGCTCTGGGCTTTATTTTTTGTCCATTAAGTGTCAAAGGATCTAACATTAATATTCATGAGCATGTATAATAGAATAATAAAGCTGTTTAGCGCAAAGAGAAATTAGATTCTGCATGATAACTTTGTAATATACATACTTCTTACCTGTAATACAACACTATTGTCCTCAACTCTGACCAAGATAGGAAACAGTTAATGAGGAGACTTACATCTCTTTACTGATTACGAATTAGCTCAAGCACAACATACATGCGAAAATAAATAATATTTGTAATGCATTTGTTGAACTATTCATAGCATTTTACATAAAGACTTATCTTATTCCTTGTCTATTTCATGGAATTGATTTATTTTAACTAATATATACGCTATGCACTCAAGGGTATATAACTGGAACACTGTGTGCTAAACTTACCTGGAGAAGACTGTAAATAGCAGGTGCAAAAATTATGTATAGAATTCTATACACCTTTGAAATACAAGATCCAGCTTTGATGAACTATCTGGCTATACTCAAATACGGAGTGTAACAGACTTCACATAAAAACTTTGTTAACTCCCTAAAAGGATTATATGTTCACCAATTTCAACATAAATCTTCCCATCCAGCTGTTTCTATATATAGAAAGCACAGTATACTGCAAAGAACATAGGCTTGGAAATCAAATAGAACTGTGTTTGCATTCTAGTGCTGCCATTTACTAGCTCTGTGGCTCTGATCATGTTACTTAATTTCTCTTCACATCTTTGCATAATGGAAGAAATAATACCTACTTTACAGGGTCTAGATATTAATTATTATTTCTTTTCCCCTTTTCCCTAATTGCTACCTCCACCTGTGGCCCCTCAGAATTTCTAGAAAATGAGCATTCACTTCACTAATCTATTAGCCAATTTTAAAAGTAAATATTTATATGTATGTATGTGTTGATTTATATGTATAGATACATGACACCCTAAAAATAAACTCATAAAATACTTAAAAATACATTTGTAACTAGAAAACATCTATTAAGGACATTATTGATTTTGTTCCTGTTTGTCATCTGACTTCACAGAGTAATGATTTTATTAGATTAAATAACAACCTGAGATTTTTTACTCAGAGAACATATTGAATTACTCCGGACTCCTCCTAGGAAATTTAAAACCATAAAATTAAGTGATATTTTGAAACTCAAAAACTTTATCTGTGACTGATAGACAAATTAGACTACAATCTTGTAAAGAGAGCTCAGCTCAAATAGATAACATTTTTCATTAATAATGGAATTATAAATGATCTGGTTAATGAATAGTTTTATATATGTCTGATTATCAGTTTAATAACATGACACATTAAACATACATGGTATACATAATGCTTTTATTGAACTGTTTCTAGCATTCTATTTTGACAATTAAATATTCTTCTTCCTTAGAGAAAAAAATATGTTAGAGAAAAATAAAAGAGACATATACATGAGTGCTTTAATTGAAGTCAGAATTTAGGCTAATTATAATCATGAGGGGACAGAGCTAGATTGAGTAGTAGATAGAAAGATGGGAATATATGTGAACACACAATTTTCAGTTTTATGATTTTTACTTAATTCGTTTCTCTCTATCCGTGATGTCCATCTTGTCATCTATTTTTTGTGCATCTTAATGGCAAGTATTTTAAAGCCGGTTTCATAACTATAATTTCTGGATGTCCTATGGATAAATTTCCATCATCAATATTTTTCCTTTTGATTTTGATTATTTGATCTTGTCACTTGGTATGCCTGGCATGTTTTGTTTTGTTTTTTTTTTTAATCATCATTATTAGATGGTAGACAATGTCTATGAAAATTGTAGAGAGAATTTCAAGCTCTGTATGATTTTATGTTCCCATGGAGAGTATTTACGTTAGATTTTGGCAGGCAGTCAGAGTAAGGGCAGATCACCTTAATCCAGTCTGATAGGAAACAGATAGGAAGCTGTGTTTCAGTCCTTGTAAGGACTGGTTATTTCCATTGAGTCTTGCTTCTAGCATGTAGCCTTTCAGGGATCTTGACTGATAGTCTGGGAGTGTTTGCTATGGCCTTTCCTCTTTTGTAAGCCTTACTCTAGTTTTTGTCTCCCCACTTCTGTGAAACTCCTAAGGTCTACAGTCTCAACTGTTCTGCTCCTCAATCCCAGTTCCTCTCTGTGTCTGTTACTCCCTCCAGTTTCCCAGCCTCTCAGCTGTCCCCTGTAAGTTTGTGAATACGTTAAGGGAAAAGTAACACCAAATGTTGGGCTTACTATTCTACCCATCCCCTCCCTCCAAAATCTTGGACTCTCAAGTAATGTAGTATTACTACATTAATAGTTCTCTGTTGCCTTCAAAGAGCTCATGTCCATTTTTTCCAGATTTTCTAGTTATTTTCAGTGGGGAAGTTGGTCTGAAACAAGCTAATCCATCCTAACTGGAATTTGCCTATGCTTCTATATGTGTTGATTGATACATAGGCAACTCTTGCTAATACAAAATTTGATTAACCAATTTTCAAATTAATTGAGTTTTAAAAAACAAAGGTCATTTAAAAAATATATACAGAAAATATTCCAAGTGTTTTCATAGTAGAAGAGGCTGTTGGTGCCATTTAGAAAGCATCATAATCTACATAATATTGCTGCAATGTGGGATCATTCTGCACCCTCCAGAAATGATCTCAACACCCTTTCTCCTGTAAACAGCGTCTTCTGAGTCCTAAGCCATAGCCAGGCAAGTAGTGAAGGCAAAATGTAGCTAAAGAAGCAGCTTCCAGTACCAGAGCTAGCACTATGATGCTGAATAAATTAGATGAGGAGAGAAAGGGATAAAAGGAAACATGGAACTAGAGTTACATTTCTGCCCTACTTGCTTCCTGTTTTGATATGTTTAAAAAAAAAGGCTCAGCTAAGAAATACCAATAACAGACGTTTAAATAGAGTAACTTGGCATTTGTTTTTGTCAAGAAATTTCTTTGATGTTTTCCATTCTTAAATACTTGTTCTTGATTTGTTTCACATATTTGGATTCATATTTAGAAGTATAAGTGTATCCCTAAATATGATTACATTAGTGACTTTAACTAGGATTACATTAAATCTGTTTTAGAATACATTTGTAAGTTTTTCTTTTTTCCTATACACATGCATGATTTAAGTAACTCATTTAAGCCAAAGAAAGGAGATGACTTTTTTAAAAGAAGGGGATATGACAAAATGGAACTAAAAATGTATCTGAAGCTACACTTCATATTTCAGTCTTGAATGAGTCATTAGATCTCATAATTTCTCAGTGTCCTAATCAGGAATATAAAGATAATATAACAGAGAACGCATGCGAGTCTAACAGGACTGCCACACTGCACAACTCCAGGAGGTGCCAGTCATGGGCTGCGTGCATGGTGTTTTCTGAAGTACTGCAGGGCAGAAGTCCTGTGTCTAAGGCTAACATCTGATCTCTTGGTTCTCAGTCCTAACTGGATATCAGGATCCTCTAGAGAGCTTTCAAAAACATGGACTCCAGACCTACTAATCGGGATCTGAAAGGTTGGGACCAAAATATATGTCTATACATATTTTTTAAAGTTACCCAGTTGTTTTTGCAGCATGGCCAAGTTTGGAAACTTGTGGTCAAATTCATTCCTACATCTATTTCTAGAATGCTGTTATAGATTTAGACTTCTCTTGTCCTCAGACGTCACCTTCAAATGACTATTTTTTCATCTTTTCTCAATAATCCATTTTAATCCTTGACAACTTTTATCATAAAGTTTTTACAGCTTATCTAATAACATTCAGCAGGAAATTAAGCTTTCCTATAATCTTTTAATAA
This sequence comes from Herpailurus yagouaroundi, assembly GCF_014898765.1. Classification (NCBI taxonomy): domain Eukaryota; kingdom Metazoa; phylum Chordata; class Mammalia; order Carnivora; family Felidae; genus Herpailurus; species Herpailurus yagouaroundi. The sequence continues at coordinate 68,153,455 of NW_024412377.1, forward strand.
AACAATGAAGGAAGACTGATCACACTCTGTAATTTATGTTTAAATAGGAAATATTTTAAGTACGTGGAAGATCACATGTGTATAAAATTTCCATCCATTATGATATATTTACCTATTCTTTTATTTCTGGGCATGTTTTTTAATAGTTTGTGGGTAGTCTTTTAATTATGTAAAGATCTAGAAATGTAATATTTTCAAGCTTAATTGATATTTCTAAAGAATAAATTTTGTCCCTTTTATTTCTAGTAATACTATCTTAAATCTGTACTTGATATTAATATAACTACTTCAACTATTTTTAGTGTTTTCATGGTATATCTCTTTCCATCCTTTTATTTTCAAATTTTCTGATTGTTATGGTAATATTTTATTTTTATAAAGTCTGAGAATCTTAGATGTTTAATTGGAAATATTTAGACCATTTACATTTAATGGAATTATAACACCTTCACTTTAAATCTATCACCTTACTATTCTTGAGTATTATCAGCTTTTTCTTCTTTCTTGCTTTCTTTTGGATTAGTCAACAATTTTTTTCTCCGCTTTCCTTTTGTTAGTTTACAAACTGTACATTTTTTATTACTTTAGTGTACTGTATATATTATGAAAGACATTTTGACTTAATAGAATCTATTATAAGATAGTAATTTTAGCACCTCTCAGACAATAAAAGGACCTAATAGTACTTCAAATCCATTTTCCAAACTTTCACCTTTTTACTATTATTGCTATGTATTTATAGTGTATATAATTTTAATGTCACTAGACATTACTAACATTGGTTTAAACTTGTATATTCATTTAATCAATCTTCTTTACTCTTTCTGGAGCTCTTCATTCTTTCATGCAATACTCTGCCTCCATCCAGGATTATTTTCCTGTTGCCTAAAGAAATCTTTTGGTATTTCTTTCTTTCTATGTGGGCCTGTTGGCAATGAATTCTTTCAGTTTATATTTTTTTGAAAAGTCTCTATTTTTTATTCTAAAATTCTTTTTGAAAGAAATATTTTTAAGAGATTTAAAAAATAATCTTTTTGGTGAATCTTTTTACTGATTATAGGATTCCTCTTTCTTTCAATTGTAATGAGATATAATTGACATAATTATAATTGAGCACTGTATAAATTTAAGGTGTACAACATAATGACTTATACTATGAAATAATTACCACAATAAGTGATATCCACCACCTCATATAAATACAAAAAAAGTTTTTTCCTTGTGATAAAAACTTTGAGGATTTACTCTGTTAGAAATTTTCAAATATATCATGTAGCAGTGTTAACTGTAGTTATCACATTGTACATGACATCCCTATAATTTATTTATTATTATTATTTATCTTCTAATTGGAAATTGATACCTTTTTGTCACCTTCATCTAGTTCCCCACCCGCCTGTTCTCTGCCTCTTTTGGAAACCACAAATTAGATCTCTTCTGTTTGTTTCTAGATTTCACGTATTAGTGAGATTCATACAACATTTGTCTTTCTCTGACTTATGTCAATTAGCATAATACCCTCATGGTCCTTCCATGTTGTTGCAAATGGCAGGATTTCCTTCTTTTTTACTGCTGAGTTGTATTCCATTGCATATGTATACATCATAATTTCTTTATCCATTCATTTGTCAGTGGGCACTTAGGCTGTTTCTATGTCTTGGCTGTTGTAAATAATGTTGTTTGTCTTATTATTGCCCCTTTGAAGACCGTGTGTCTTTTTTCCCTCTAGCTGCTTTCAAGATTATTTTCTTTGTCTTTAATCTTCAGCAGTTTCACTCCATAGTGAGAAGATGGGGTTTTCTTGGACCTTATCTTGCTTGGGGTTTATAAATCTTGGATCTGTGGCCGGATGCATATTTTCTGCTCCTTTTTCTGTGTGTGCTTCAGTTTGGATCTCTTTTAACTGATTCATCTTGTGTGTGTGCGTGTGTGTGTGTGTGTGTGTACGTGAGAGAGAGAGAGAGAGAGAGAGAGAGAGAGAGAGAATTCATCTTAAGCAGGCTCCATGCTCAGTGCAGAGCCTAACATGGGGCTCATATCCAGGACCCTGGGATCATGAATTAAGCCAAAATCAAGAGTCAGACACTCAACCAACTGAGTCATTCAAGAGTCCCTAACTGATCCATCTTCTATGTTACTATGTTCTGTCTAAACTTCTCCCAAACCCAGCCTTTACTTCCCTTGTTTCAGTGATTGTATTTTTCACTTTTAGAATTTCCATTTGGTTTTTCATACTTTCTCTGGTGAAAAATTAATTTTCCGTTTTCTTCAACATACTTATAATAGTTTGAAAAAAAATCATACAATAATCCTTGCATGCCTTGTAAATTTCTTTGAGTAACAACCAAGACTTTTGGTAAAATTACATAGATTGTATATAGTTTTATCTCTCTACAGAGAAGATTTACTTTTCTTCTGGAGGAAAATTAGAGTAAAATGATTATTTCAATCCAATAAAATATGGAGATGACCTAAGTTTTAGACTTATCAATTTCCAAGTTTCTTTTACCACTAGATTACAGACTTAACTGGATTCTCAACTGTCAACTGAAAGCCTGGATTTCTAACCAGCCATATCTTCCTTGATAGATCCTGGGCTGAAATTCTTGTCTCTGTAGCCTATAATCTATGGTGTAACAGGTTTCTGTTTGGTTTCTTTCCAAGTTTGCTCACTGCCCCAACCCTTCCAGTTTAGTATTTGGCAAATGGTCAAGGGCAAAACTGAACTGATTATTGGATTGACTTCTTTAAGTTTCCTTGATAGGTCCAAATCCCTTCCTGTAGCTTTAGTTCCTTTTGTATTCTGCACTCCCATTTTTTTTTCTCACTAGTTTACCACTTTATTTCCATTCCTTTCAATAATCTCCATACTCTCTATACTGACTTCAAAGCCTCTTTATTACTCCTTTTATACTCAATATTCCCAAGTTCCTACCACATACTTACCAGCATCCTAGGGCCCACAGTCCAACCCATTTCCTCTCATTAACCCCTAGAGGAATCTGCCCTTCCAATTCTTTATACATACCACCATTTCCTTTAGTCTTTCCAAATCTCTTTGGCCATTAATCTCAGTCTTTTCCAGCAGATAATGAAGTGGTGGTTGAACACCAATACCTAAAAAATTCGTGCAAAGTAGCTAGTACTGTCTGGTACATAGTAGCTAATCAACAAATATCTGTTCTGTGGCAAGTCAATGAATGGCAGACAGTAAATTTCTAGGCCAGAGGAGCACTTTAATCCCAATATTTCTCAAAAGATGAGCAGAAATCAATTAAAAATAAAGTTACAGAAGGCAGTGGAGAGGAAAAGTATTTTTGTCTTTGCCTTTTGTTTAGTATTAAGCTCTTGGAATGGTAATCATTTTTACTTTATTATATCCCATAATATATCCTGATACAAGGAAGAGTAAGAAACCTTATTTGAATGTCTGTTCCTTGTGTCTTGATTAAACATTTGAAAATTTGTATAAAGAGATAAGTCAGAGAATTAATTGCTTTTGAATAATTTTTCTTTTCTTTTACTGATCATATCTGCAGGTGTTCAATGTTCCAAGTAAATATATCAAATAGCGTAAGGACATTATATTTGCATAACTGAAACTCATGCTTTTTGATTTGCACATGACTATCAGTCTTCCACAGAATCCTAACCAGAGAAAAACCACTCACTGTAACAAAGAAAAACTGACTGAAGGTGTTAAGATTCTCCCTTCTTTATACAACATTTACAATTTAGTACTATAATTGTTAATGTGTGTTCAGAACTCTTATAAAAGTTATTTAAGGGTATACACACAAAAGCACAGGAAAGGCAGATTCCACATCTATGGAACCTGGAATATATCAGATACCAAAAGAATTAAGAAATAGTATTTCCAATTTCCCATGCTTATGCATATCAGTTCTCTGTTTCCTGAGAGGATGGTGAGGTAAGTCAGCCAGGAAATTGTTAACATGATCACTCAAAACAAAACTCTGCAATACATTGTTGCAAAGTGACCTCTCTCCCTCTCTCTCTCTTCCTCTCTCTCCTTCTCTCTTACTTTCTCCCTGTGGTAACCATAACAACCAGCTCCTTTCAGAGAGGTCAATTACTAAAAAGAATATGATCCATATATCACATAATATGATCATCTATAAAGTACACTTTGGACAATGCTCATTTTTTACAGAAATTGGTTTTAAGGCTATGGATATGTTCTAAAACTGGAGGTTAAAATAAAGGAAGAAAAATATATGGGAGTATCTAGAAAATCAAATGGAGAGGACACATGAGAACATAAATGATCAGTTCTAATTTTTAACCTGTTATTATTATCAGAGTTTGATGCATAATTTATCCTCAAACAAAACTGTGAGGATGGCTAATTTTGGAAAAAAAATATTTTAAATGTTATCAAGATTATTTATTGAAATTTACAATAAGAAACTTCTTTATGCCTGTAGCCATACATGCTATGTACCTTGAAGAATGTTTGATAGAGAAGTCTATAGGTGGAATGGCCATCAGGAGGCTAATCCTACCAGCTAAATACTTTGGGAAAGTCACTTAACCTCCTTGGGCCTCAGGATTTTACTTTTTGAAATGAAGATGATAATACCTACTTCATAATGTTGACTATCAAGGTCAAATGATATGCATTCTGCATGTGAACACGAATAGTAAAGTCCCTATGAGATGAAAGACAGTGTAGTAACTAAAAGCTAGTTTTTAGGGCTAGGCTGGCCTAGGTTAAAATCTGACTCAACAGTGTGCTAGCTTTAACTGCTGCCAAATTACTTAATGGGTCAAATCTTTAGGTTCTCACCCACAAAATGAAGATGAATCATACTCTCTCAAGAAATCAACTCACATGCAAAGTTCAAGGTAAGCTATTGTATTACTAATACTATAAGTGTGGTAATTACTCAACATCTAGTACATAAGTACATATGCATATAGTAATGATGACAATGCAGTGACCATCATTCCTGTATTAGAGCTACCGTTTACATTATATAGAAATGGTAGCTTTGAGTTATACAATCTAGAAATAAGGCCCTCGAGAATGTTAAGGATCCAAAGTGCTGGGCATGGATATGACTTCTTAGAGGAGGGAGGTAAAGATGAAAGATTTGTTTTTGTTTTTTAGTGTTTATTTATTTTTGAGACAGAGAGAGACAGAGCATAAACGGGGGAGGGTCAGAGAGAGAAGGAGTCACAGAATCCGAAGCAGGCTCCAGGCTCTGAGCTGTCAGCACAGAGCCTGACGCAGGGCTCGAACTCATGGACCATGAGATCATGACCTGAGCCGAAGTCGGATGCTTAACCGACTGAGCCACCCAGGCGCCCCAAAAGATTTGTTTTACAAAACTAAAAAAATCTATCATTTTTAAGTCATTGGCTTAAATGAATTGAATATGTTGATGATAATGTAGAATTGAAGCTTGGTTTGTGTTAACAGTAATACCAAAGGAATTTTCCTTCATTTTCCCTTTTTAGCTATATTAAATGAATAAGTTAATGAATACCTATTATTTTAAAGCATTTTGATTTTCAAAGATAATATTTCATGGCCTTTGCTTAGGTCAAAGTAAATATTAAAAATAACTAAGCCATAGTATCTTACTTTACTGTAGGATTTTGCAGAAAAATTTCAGGGATCAAATTGTGATGAAATAAACTGAACCCAATTTAATCTAATTGAAGAATATTAGTCTTTCTTTTTTTTTTTTAAATTATATTTACCTTTTGTGAACTCATCATTTCTACTCTGGGACCAGGCATCAGGGAGGATAAGACTAAAAAAAGGATCAGATTACTGACTCTCATTCTAGTTATTCATCATTGTATAGAAAACAAAACCCTTTATGATAATCCCAGTGATTTGGAACTAATAAAAATCACAAGCAGGTCAGAGCCTCAGTTTAGCACTGGTAACTCGGAACAAAATCTTCACTAATGTCAACAGAAGAATAAATATCCCTGTAGATATTTGTCCTACTCTTAAATCCTTTTGTTTGGAAGCCCTTCCCTTCTGGATGAACTTGTACTTTGATACTTCCCAGCCTTTGAGATGGCACAGAAAGCTGAGACAGGTGCCGCTGTAGGTAACTTGCAGGAAGAATTGCGTGCCTAAAGCTTTCTATTTTGAATATACGTGTATGAAAGGGATAGCAACGTCCTTGTTGAAAGAGATGAGGTCTGAGATGGAAGACTCAAAAAAAAGAATCCAATCTTGACTTCTCTGTGAGGAGAGTAAGAGTGACAATTGATCAAGCCCGTAAAGATATTACTAAGCTGAGGTTATAAACAACACATGTGCAATGGCACGTATCTTCACAGTTGTTTTATTTTCTTAGTGGTGTTCAAAATTCCAGTAATAGGTGAGGCAAAATCTAGAAGAGTTATTTTGAGTCTGGGTCTTGCAGAATAGTAAGCAAAAGTTCAGGGGAACAGAGAACTTAGGGCTGATGGCAAGCGAGCAGTTGAAGTGAGGCATTTTGAATGCATAATGGATAGAGAGGGAAATGGTACTTAGAGGGATCTGAAGTTAGGGGAGAAAAAAGCAGCAAAGGTTAAGGGGCACAGGTCCAGTGTTCATTTCACACTATTGTAATGTTTCTCTCAACAATGTATGGTTTTCTACTCTACAATTATTTCATGTTAAGGCTGCTTGGCTTTCTTTCCCCAATGAACACCAAGAATCAATTCCCTCAATTAATTTACAGAGTATTGACCAGATAAGCCAAGTAATTTTCACTAAGTATGCAGTACTTGTAACACACTTGAAAGAATCACTTCAGTTAACATTCAATCTTACCTGTCAACGTTGAAACATAATTATAGTGCTCACACAATTCAGTAACAATTTTGTACAAAAAATAAATAAAAGACTCAATATGCATGAAACTTGTTAAGAAGAAACCATTTTTAGCAAAGCAAGATGCTCATTCATTCTTTGCAGTGATGGTGCAGCTCACAAAATTTCAGTACCAGAAACTATACAACACAGGGGCTATACTGTGCTCTACATGTTCAACATTAATTCTTTCTTATGGAATTCCTCTAAAAGAAATTGAATTTAACTGTTTTATAAAGGCAAAATGAAACTGCAAAGTTTTCCAGAGTTTTTCAATAACAGAGATTCACTCAGGCTATATTAAATCAAATGCATGATTGTTAGAACAGGACATGCTGGCTACATATTGGGCATTATGGAAATGAAATGAGTTGTACAGTTTGATTTTGTGGAGACTGGCTTATGGGTCAGGAACTGAAAGGTGATTTACAGTCCAGTACAGCACTTGTGACCTGGTTATGCTGTTGCTCTACACCAGCAAAGGGTCGTTAATTCCTGATTTTCAACTGCTACCAACCACCTCACATTCTATTCTGCATAGTTCTTTGCTTCTTGTTATTCACAGCTTCTATTGCCTCAGAGGCTCTGCACACATGGCTTATTGCCTGCTTTTCTCCTATGGGCCTACTATTCCCTCGCTGAGTCTCTTTCTCTCTTAATCTGCTTGTATCTATGTCTGGATGTTTACCTGGCTAACTAATACCTCGTTCAGATTTTGCTAGGAGATTGGTCTGATTGGTTCCTAGATCACTACTGTCCATATTATTCAGAAGTTGCCCACAGTTAGATTCATAGATTCTAGCTCATCTAGAGGCTGGCTGTTATTGTATCAGTCATGAACACACATGTATGAACACATGACCACACACCCCACCATGAACACACAGTCACAAGCATGCACACGTGCACATACACACACACACACACATGCACACACACACACACATACACACACTTGGGCCAGTCAGCAAGGTGGCAAAATTTATGCATATCAATGTTGTGACTCTTATAAATAAGACTCCTTGGAGGAGGGGCTATGGTAAAAACACCACATAGAGTGGGAACTGTGGATGTAGGAGGCATTTTTAGGGTTGGACTAAAAGTAAATCACAGAATCACAAATGAATGTACAGTTTTGTCCAGAATCCTATAAATCCTAGACTAAGGTGATTGGCCTAACTCAAGTGGAAGATAGAAGTGGAGGGACCTAGGGGCGCCTGGGTGGCTCAGTTGGTTGAGCATCCGACTTCAGCTCAGGTCATGATCTCACGGTTTGTGAGTTTGAGCCCTGCATCAGGCTCACTGCTGTCAGCAGAGCCTGCTTCGGATCATCTGTTCTGCTCTCCCTGTCCCTTTCCCACTCGTGCTTTCTCTCAAAAATAAATAAAACAGTAAAAACACACAAAGAAAAGAAGTGGAGGGACCTAAAGGGAGAATGGTAGGAAGAAACCATATTAAAAAGTACTTTAACCTTTTGAGGAACCTCCATACTGTTTTCCACAGTACCTAGACCAGTTTGCAATGCCACTGACAGTGTATAAGGGTTCGCTTTTCTCCACAGCCTTACCAACACTTGTTATTTCTTGTGTTTTTGATTTTAGCCATTCTGCCAGGTGTGAGGTGATATCTCATTACATTAACTATACTGAAATTAAAATTAAAAAAAATTTTTTTAAGTGCCTTAACGTCTAGACATGCAAGTACAAGTTTCGTTATGTAGTAGACTAAGTGGCATTAACGGATTTCAAACAGTACATTGATGAGGGCAGAATTTAACAAAGGCCATCCTGGCAGTGGTACAAAGTACAGAGAAAGAGAAGCTGAGGAAAAGGGAGTCATTTGTAACTGTAATTATAAAATAGTCATAATAACATGATACTACTTAATAAATATTTCTTAAGTGCATACTACGTGTACATTCTAGAAATATAAAGGCTAATAACGTGGTATGGTCCCTGCCATCACGGTGCTTACATTCTGATGCAAGACACAGAAAAGCACTGCCGCAATTAAAATCTGAATAGTAACACTATCACAGGAAAAGCGTAGCATGTTAGGGTAGCCCATAAGAAGGTATGAAACCCTGACCAGAAGTTCAAGGAAAGTTTCATTTCCTAAAGGGGAATATTCTCAAAATTGAGGCCTGTGGGCTAAATGGAAATTATCCAAGCAAAGGAGGAGTTTGGGAGGAAAAAGGTGGGCATTCAGTTTCGGCAGAAAGACTTAACCGCTGAACAAAAAAGAGCAGTGCGAAGCAGTTCTGCCTGATGAACCCGAGTGCTTGAGAAGACTGTTTTTGGTTTGGTTTTAAACACCACGTGTTCTGATCTGTGCTGGGAGCTGGAGATACGACTCTGAATGACAGACATGCCCCTCCCTAGTGGAGAATGACAGCACCCTCCGGAGGGCAGAGGAGCAATTATAAGAAGTACAGGAAATACTCTGAATGAGAGAGGAGCTGAGATAATGGTGGCTCATCGGAGGGGAGGCTAACAGGATCTTGAGTGTCAGAGACGTAAAATTTTAGTGGCATTCTTCTATATAACTAAAGGCTAGCCAGGTAAAGAAAAGAGAGATGATTCTTGCTCCAGGCAGCAGGAAGACCGGGTGCATATGTCCAGAGGCAAGAGTGAGTACAGAACTATTGAGAAGTGGTGAAACAGGAGAAAAAGTCTCTCTTTGCTCCAAGAGGGAAAACCGCATTTACACCTTATTAAATTGAATACTTGGGAAGAAAGAGTTTTGTTTTGTTATAAATACGAGATGTTCCTCTTTTAAGCATTATCTCAGTGGATTAACTTCACTGATGGAACTGCTTTTTCTGTGGGAAAAATTTTTTTTAACTTATAAAATGTATGTTGTAAGGAATGTTGCAAATGTTTTCAAATTGTCCTTCAAATCTTTTTTTTTTTTTTTTTTTTAAGAACTCTTTCATTTTCTTTGGGGCTTCTAGTCATACAAATAACTTTCACTCAGTTATTTCAATCCTCTCTAATAAAATTTATTTCCACCTGCTATTATTTTTCTAAAAATCATCTTTAAAAATTGCTGCCTTAAAAGTGATAATTTCCGGGGCGCCTGGGTGGCGCAGTCGGTTAAGCGTCCGACTTCAGCCAGGTCACGATCTCACGGTCCGTGAGTTCGAGCCCCGCGTCAGGCTCTGGGCTGATGGCTCAGAGCCTGGAGCCTGTTTCCGATTCTGTGTCTCCCTCTCACTCTGCCCCTCCCCCGTTCATGCTCTGTTTCTCTCTGCCCCAAAAATAAATAAACGTTGAAAAAAAAAAAAGTGATAATTTCCTTGTTTAAAAAAAATCAGAGATTTTTAAAAGAAAATACGTTGCATAGAGTTTAAACCCGTATAATATGACAAAATTGGTTGAATTGTTTTAATCAATACACATTTACATAATATTTGGTAACTTCCAGGCAAGATTCCTTCATGTTTATTAGTCATTCCTAAGAGTCATCTGAAAGAAAGGTTAGGATTGTTATTCTCCAATGATTGAATAACCTGATGGGATGTAATAAAGTTAGTGATTTTTTCCCCATCTTATAAGAGAGTCTGTACTAAAATTGGGCCTGAAATAAAGCATCTCTGACTTTCCAGTTGTTAACATTGAGTCAACAACGAAGGGGTATGAGATTTTGTTTAGGATTTTATGTCTTTATTTTATTTTATTGTATTTTAGCTGACATCTGTAGTCAGATACGTGAAGTTATTTTTTAAGATAAATTAAGTTTAATTGTCTTACATGCAGCCTTGTAAAGACATCAAAATTTGCCAGCCCACATTTTTTTTTAAAATAGACTTTCCAAGTAGCCAATTCCCCAGCACAGTCTGTTCCCTCTCCTCTAGCCAAAAGCCACATCAAATCTGGCTCTCCCTGGAGGTCTAGGAAGGACCAAGGCAGGCAGGTCTCTGTTTCAGGAAGCATGATCTCTGGGGGTCTTGTTCCCACACTAGACACATGTTACTAAAACACACCAACCTCCTCATGCATTTAAGTTTATGTCAGGTCTGTGACACAATCCACAGTTTGGTCCATTTCTAGGGGCAGGATCCAAAGGACCTATTCAAACTTACAATAGAGAAGAACTGGTTACTCCCTTGAAAATTTTTTTTAAAAAATTAAAAAACATAAAATAAAAAGGACAAACTTTTGGATTGGCACCAGAATCCAAATAGTCAGGGCTAGAAGGCCTGAATTAGATACTCAGTGTCCTTCCCATGTTGGACCAAGAGTTCAAGGTTAAATTGATATCCAAGGCTGGTGGTTATAACAAATATGCTGGGTAATTTACACCTCCACCCCCCACCAATAACACTTGGTGAGAAAGTATTTTTTCCTTTCTCACTCCTCACGCTTTGCTCTAGCAGAATATGGACATTATGATTGTAAATCTGTTATCCCTCAATGAAGAGCACTGGAGGTCCATGCCTTCTCTGCAGTAGGCTGATCATCCTTCTTGACGAAGCTTAGCACATGAATCTCCCTCTCTCTCCCTGTATGGAAGTACTCTGGGACAACACAGAATGTAACTATGTCTTCAAGGCTACGTCAACAGAGGTAGCAGTACCCATCCATAGTGATAGTTGGATATGTGTATTCTTTGACCCAAGGGGGCAAGGGGTGGGATAGGAGTAGATTTACATAGCTATTCCTGTCCCTAATGAATAGGCCTATGCATGTTCTTCTTCCCCTACTCCCAGCTATTTATTTTGGAAAGTTTCAAACCTACAGAATGAAAAAAGCATAATACAGTAATGCTCATACACCCTCTCCTAGAATCACCAATTGTTAACATTTGTCACATTTGCTCAGTCTTTCCTTCTCTTCTCTACCTCTGTAACAAACATGCATTTTCCATTCGATCATTAATTTGTTTATTTGCTAAAGCATTTGAGAACTCATTATAGGCCTTGTAACAGTTCATCCCAAATAGATGAATGTGTATCTGTTAAAAAAAAAAAAAGGACAAATCCTATAAAAACAAATACCAAGATATTTGGTATTTATACAATACCACTATCTAATACACAGTTCTAATTTTGATTTCATCAACTGTCCCAATAAGGAACTTTATACTTGTTGTTTTTTTTTTTTTTAATCTGGCATCCACTTAAGAGCATGTATTAGATTTCATTGTCATGTCACTTCAGTCTCCTTTTTATCTAGAACAACTCTCCTGCCTTTTACACTTTTTGAAGATCCCATACCAGTTGTTTTGCGATTGTTCTTCAATTTTGATTTGTCAGATTGTTTCTTCATGATTGCTTTCAGGGCACATAGTTCTTCTCAGGAATACTACATGAATGATGCTGTGGCCTCACCAGTACATCTATCAGTCAGGGAGCCCATACTTCAGAAGTTACTTGATTCTTTTTTATTTCCTTCTGTGTGGTTATGTTATCTATTTGATACATAGTTAGGTTCATTTGATTCTGTTTGCATTAAATTTTGAATCCCCATAATTTATTTAACCCTATTATTTAATATATAAAATATTGGGACGCCTGGGTGGCTCATTCGGTTAAGTGGCTGACTTCAGCTCGGGTCATGATCTCGCGGTCTGTGGGTTCAAGCCCCGCATCGGGCTCTGTGCTGACAGTTCAGAGCCTGGAGCCTGCTTCAGATTCTGTGTCTCTGTTTCTCTCTGCTCCTCTCCCGCTTGCACTCTGTTTCTCTCTGTCTCTGGAAAATGAATAAACGTTACAAAATTAATATATAAAATATTAACATGGTCCAAAAATTAAAATTATATAAAATGAGATGATTAGTGAAATCCTATCCCACTTGCTATAGCTTCCAGTCTGTTCCTTACAGATTCCCTATATATAATAGATTTCTTTTTAGACCTAACAGATTTCATTAGATTGATTATTCTTCCCACACAGACATACACACACACATATTCTTTCTCTCATATATATCACATATTCTATTTTGCACCTTACTTTATTCAGTTAACCATATGTTCTAAAAATTACTTCATACAAGTTAATATAGATCTTCCTCACTATTTTTAAACACTACATAATACTTCATCATGTGGCTGTATCGTAGTTTATCCAGCTGTCTCCAGTGTATGGGCATTTAGTTTGTTTTCAGTATCTAGCTATAACAAACATGGGATGAATAACCTCATGCATATTTTTTTTCTGTATTGTTGTAGGTATAAATTTAGGGGGAAATTCTAGATGTGGGATTGCTAGTTTGAAGAATAAATTTCTATAGAGCTTTTTTCCCTCCAGAGCAGTTGTACAATTTTGCATTCCCACCAGTGATGAGTGGGAGGGCCATTGCATCTGTATTGTTAAGCTTCTAAAGTTTTGCCAACTTGATAGGTGAAAAATGGTTTCTCCGTTTAAACTGCATTTGTCTTATTACAAGTGAAGTTGAACATTTTTCTTATGTTCATGAGCTCTTTCTATATGACTTTCATGTCTGCTCATTTTGTGTGCCCTATTTCCTAATATGTATAAACATGTATAAATAATAAACATGTATAAACATGTATAAGCATGTATAAGAATAAACATGTATAGGGGCGCCTGGGTGGGGCAGTCGGTTAAGCGTCCGACTTCAGCCAGGTCACGATCTCGCGGTCCGGGAGTTCGAGCCCCGCGTCGGGCTCTGGGCTGATGGCTCAGAGCCTGGAGCCTGTTTCCGATTCTGTGTCTCCCTCTCTCTCTGCCCCTCCCCCGTTCATGCTCTGTCTCTCTCTGTCCCAAAAAAATAAATAAACGTTAAAAAAAAAATTAAAAAAAAAAAAGAATAAACATGTATAAACATGTATAAGCATATATATGTATAAGCATATATATATACACAAATTTGTATAAATTATCTATCTATCTATCACCTATCTATCACCTATCTATCACCTATCTATCTTTGCTCTTTTTCTCCTCTACCTTTTAGAATTCGGTGCCATATTAGGGAAAGTAACTTTTTACCTGTACTACCTGATGCAAATGTTGCTTAGCAATTTGTATTTATTTTGATTTTGCTTATGGTGTTTTTCTGCCACGGAAAAGGATAGTATTGTTGTTTAGTGTAGTCCACAAGTGTCACTTGTTTCTTTTATTACATCTGGATTTTAAGTAATAGACAGTTTTCCCTCCACTTAGGTCATAAAAGAATTTACCTGTGTTTTCTTCTAGTCCTTTTATGGTTTCATTTCATTTTATTTTGACATTTAATTATCAGTTTATTCTTGTGTAGGTGAGGTATAGTGTCTTTTTCCAGCTTGTTATCCAGTTATTCCAAATCATTTGTTAAAAAGTCTCTCTGTTCCCAATGTTTTAAGATGCCACCTTCACCATATACTACATTTCCATATGCCATCTCTTTCTGGATTTTTTTTTTTTTTCTGATCTGTGGTTCTAACTAAGCATTCATGGGTAGTACCACGCTGCTTTAATTCTGGAGATGTCTGTTAACATTTCTAATGGACTAGTCCTTCCTTCATTTCTCTTATTTTTCTCTTATCTCATCTCAAATCCTTCATTAAGCCTGTCCTGGCTACTCCAGAAAGCAAGTTTGGAATCAGTTTGTTAGTTCAAGGATGGGGGGAGTTTACTAGTTTTATTGGGATTACATTACATTATAAATTAATCCATGGAGAACTCATATCTTTATGATATTTATTCATCTTATTCAAGAAAAAGAAATATCTTTCTACTTACTCAAATATATTTTTGTGTTACTGAGGAAGCCTTGCACATATCTTAAGTTTATTCCTATATATTTTATCTTTTGTGTGTATGCATGATTTTGTATCTTCCCCCTTCCAAATTTTAACACTAGTCTCTGTGAGGGACACAACACAAAATGACATTGAAAAATTCTATCAGGAAATATAACTGATAATACATCAGGGGATTTTTAGATGATAGGTCTATTAATAATGCTGAATATTCTTTCTTTGTGACAATAATAAATATTAATAGGCATTTAAAATGCAACCTTGTCTTTATACTTGCATCAACATAAATGCTTTGAGCAACAGAAGATAAACTTAATATTGCTTACAAAGGGAGAACCCCAAACATTAGAATATTATCAAAACGAGCATGTAATTAAAAGGAAGCAGATAAAGAGGATCAGGAAAGGAGATCATTGCAAAGATGTGTTCAGAATTCAGAGATAGCAATTTACTGTTTAGTATGATGTGCATTTTAGACAAAATATTCCATTGGTTCTTGTGACTACATCAATCTAGACTTTTTTGAAACCTCTCTGAATTAGTTTTCTCTACCTTTGATAATCACCTCTGTCAGTTTTTATCAAGATGTGCTCCATCTAAAGCTTCTCCTCGGGAGGGTTCATCCACTATCACAACTTCATTTCCCATCCAGATAAAATAAAATCCCTATCATTAGACTTTACCATTTCCCATCCAGATAAAATAAAATCCCTATCATTAGACTTTACCATTTCCCATCCAGATAAAATAAAATCCCTATCATTAGACTTTACCCAAGTAATATTTTTACCTCTCAACGTGACTCTGTGGTTGGTATCAGTGGCACTTGTTCATATCTGTTAACTTGCTCCACAGCTATATTGAACTCACCTTATCCAAAAGCAGAACAAATTTGAGATCCCAGTTTGTGTCTTTGGCAACACCATGTTCCCCAGTTTTGACTCCAGTGTTCCTTAGTCATTTACGATCAGTCAACAAATTCTGTGATTTTTTTTTCCCCTTCTTATTTCTTGCTTCTGTTATTTCAACTTCATTCTTAAGGTCATTGTCACAGTCTGCTGGCAGGGCCACCTATGGAGCCTAAAGTCCCTTGCAATCCACTAAATATTCTGCAGGATGTTTTGCATTTTCAGAAAACAGAATGATGAAATTATGTTTCCGTACACATTAAGTAAGTTTGGATGTAAAATTCTAACTTAAAAAAATACATGATATATTTTTTAATAATCTTGGTCCTTTTACTTGTGCTGAAGGACAAGTTTGCTTTGGAGGACAAGTTTCCAGGAAGTGGGGTGCATTTGAGTTGACATTTTCATATCATTAGTTTGTTATTTTGTACATTTGCTAAACTGTATTTTAGAAAGTACTGTGCTGTTGTAGACCCTGTCATCTCTCTTGTAGAGAGCTCTGCAATGTCATGCTCACTCTCTTTCCTGCTTCTCATTTCTCATTTCAATACTCTTTCCTGCATAAGGCACCAAGTCCATTCCTTAGGAACATACCATGCTCTTCAATATTTCCAACAAAAAGGCTTTAACAATCTTGGGGGTCACATGCTTGATCATTCACCTATTTCTTTTGCCCAAGACAAATTTTCTCCCTGTCCTTTCTAACACTCTATTTGACACATCTTTAATGTTTTTTGTTCATTGTGTTCTTAGCCTTAATAGCATCCTACTTAAACTTACACTCAACTAAATCTTATTTTTCCTTCAAGGTTCTTTTCAAATTATTCTTCATTAAGCCTTTTCTGACTACTCCAGGCAGCACCGTCTTCTCCTTAAAGCCTATAGTAGTGGTTCTTAATCAGAGATACTCACCAGAATCCTCTATTTTACATTTAAATTAAAAAAACACAAATGTCTGGGC
Organism: Herpailurus yagouaroundi; assembly: GCF_014898765.1. Taxonomy (NCBI): domain Eukaryota; kingdom Metazoa; phylum Chordata; class Mammalia; order Carnivora; family Felidae; genus Herpailurus; species Herpailurus yagouaroundi. The sequence continues at coordinate 68,169,878 of NW_024412377.1, forward strand.
CCTCTGCCTGGAGATTTTGATTCCATAGGTCTGAATACATAATCAGAGAACTTTATTTTTTCAAGCTCCACCAGTGATCAGAGCTAGCTGCATGATTGGCAGGATCCTATGCAAAAGAGAAATGCAGGGCCCCTTGCTCAAAAAGCAGTGGGGAAAAGAGTCTTTTCCCTCTCCTTCCATTATATCCCATTCAACTTGTCATGATATTTTGTACTTGCCATTTAGTGTTGTTATTTTTAACAGAGTAAAATTTTGAGTTTTTAGGATGAATTTTATTGTTCATCTTTATATTGTACAGTGCCGGTTTTAAGTGCATATATAAGATGATTTAAGTGCTATGTGATACCACTGAAATTATGCAATTCATACTCCGTAGCTCATGCATGCTTATGTTCTTTTCTTATCAGAACAGTGGAAAACTCACAGGCTAACTGAACTGTTTTTATTTCAGTTCTGGTATGCCCACATTCTACCAACTCTCTCTACCTTCCACTTATTCAAGAGTAAAGAAAAGTCAGAAGGAAAAGCACTTAGGAGAAGCCTTCTCGTTTTCCTTTTCTGTCATTATTTTGAGTAAGTGTTTGGTGAGTTCAGGGAAGTAACACAAGTAAGAGAGGAAATGGTATGATTCCTTGGTCACCATGGCCTTCTTTCTGCATTAAAAGCAAGTGTGGGGATGAACACAAAAGTAGTCTCTGGGGGCTTTCATCACCCTAGCCCCCTCACCTCAGTCATAGTGTGAAGGCAAATGTACATTTAAAAATAGGAGGCTTGAATTTCCCTGTTGAAAATATGGAAAGAGAGTCTCCTCTCCCCTCTTTTCTTAGAGCATTTACTTTATTTTTTTTTTAATTTTTTTTTTCAACGTTTATTTATTTTTTGGGACAGAGAGAGACAGAGCATGAACGGGGGAGGGGCAGAGAGAGAGGGAGACACAGAATCGGAAACAGGCTCCAGGCTCTGAGCCATCAGCCCAGAGCCTGACGCGGGGCTCGAACTCCCGGACTGCGAGATCGCGAGATCGTGACCTGGCTGAAGTCGGACGCTTAACCGACTGCGCCACCCAGGCGCCCCTTAGAGCATTTACTTTAGAAATATTATAATTGAGAGTTCTTTCTGTCTCAAATGTATGTAAATCTTTAAAAACTAAGTAAGGGGCGCCTGGGTGGCGCAGTCGGTTAAGCGTCCGACTTCAGCCAGGTCACGATCTCGCGGTCCGTGAGTTCGAGCCCCGCGTCGGGCTCTGGGCTGATGGCTCAGAGCCTGGAGCCTGTTTCCGATTCTGTGTCTCCCTCTCTCTCTGCCCCTCCCCCGTTCATGCTATGTCTCTCTCTGTCCCAAAAATAAATAAACGTTGAAAAAAAAAAAATTAAAAACTAAGTAATTCTTTTGCTAGCTTAAGGACCCCGGAATGTCTTTCTCACAGACCTGAGAACCGTCAATTGCAATGTAGTCATCAGGGAAGGTAATGCCCGTATATCCCAGTTTCTATGGGAGGGTAGGAACCCGGAATCAATCAAAAACTACGTCCTTTGGTAAGGATATGAGAAGTTTATTTTTCCTTTGGATAAAGCCATTTAGCTAGCAAAATGGTCACCCCAATTTCCAGGTGCATTGAGGATGAGCCATGTGTGACAAATGGTACTGTGAAGTCCTCTTACTTGAGGACTAATTATCGTTTATCTTGAGAACACGTGTGATAATGAGTTATCTCTGCTTGGCTCTATAAAAGAGCGAAATTTCTGTCTTCACAATGTCTTCAGTAGATTGCCTGTGATACAGATCACATTATGGTTGAATGCTTATTCAATAATGAAAATGTTTTTTTCCTCATCTACCTTTGTGGAAAGGTTGCCTGAGTTGGAAGGAGATTTTGTCTAAATATATCTCCTCAGAAATATCTACTTTGAGCCTTCTGAACTCCCATGAACTCCAGAATTCTATGCTCTTGGGCCACCATGAACGTTGTAGGTGAAAGGGGAAGCAAGGGATGACTGTAGATATACATGTCATGCACATGCTCTGTTGTTCCATAGGACTTCATTTACAAAACACAGGTTGTAAGATGAAATCATTAAGAATTTCAAGATGGTGGGGAGCTTGGGGTGGTTCAGTCAGTTAAGCGTCTGACTCTTGGTTTCAGCTCAGGTCATGATCTCATGGTTGATGAGATCGAGCCCCGTGGCAAGCTCTGCATTGACATTGCAGAGCCTACTTGGGATTCTCTGTCTCTCTCTCTCTCTCTCTTTCTCTCTCAAAATGAATAAATTAAAAAAAAAAAAATTCAAGACGGCATCAGCAGAACATTAAACCAAATGTGGGGCCCTTTTAAGTTCAGGTGATCCTGTGGGTCTGCAGAGGTGGTATGTCTAGGAAGCCTGCCCTGTTGGTGATTCTAATATGGACCCCTAAATAACAATCACTGGCTTACAGCAAATACTATCCAAACCATTGATCCTCAGTTCTAATAAAATACCTTAAACAATGAAAATACCAGTAATTTTTCTGCATGCTTGTTACTTTTTAAATTATATTTCATTAAATATAAAATTCCATTAGCAACAAGTTCTAAGAAAAAGACAAAATTCTTCTAAATTTCCTCATATCTACCTTTACCCTAGAGAAGTGGACTTCTGGCTAAGTCTTAGAAACATTTTATTTACAAATAATTTTCCAAGTAAATAACATCACCCTTTACCTGGTTCAGAGTTTATATAACCAGAGATATGTGACTATGGTCTTGGACAACCTTAAGTCAGAAATAACTGGTATTAAATCCAAGTATTTTGTTCCTTAATGGGGGAAATGGAACCAATCTCAGACTTTGTTGCAAACATTTGTATATACATTACAAGAGTAGATTAGGAGCATATGAGAAATGTAGGCCGTATAAACAGCAAGACTACAACAGAGGGAGGAAACGAAGAAAGATGTTAAAGGGATTGTATAATAGAATCAACCATCTCAGGGCAAAAAGTCTTCTTTAACACCCATCAATCCCACATGGAACTTAACAATGATAATGCCAGATCTCCCAGGAAATGTTAAAATAGCTATAGAACTCTATATTGACCAAGGTATGGAATTATATAATCCATTTTCAAAGATTTTTTATTTCATTTCTAGAAAGTCTGTGGCTTAAACAATTTAATTGCCTATTTCTCTATGGTCTTAAAAAAGCAGGAGTTTACTTTAATCATGTTTGTTAAAATTAAATTTGACCTGTCACTCAAACTCCAGCTCTACCAAAGGAAGTATAGCATCCTTTTCCAATAACGATTATAATGATAATTTTTAGGTCAAAATATCCAGGTTAGGTCACTAAATTTAAGGTGGGAAATGGTATAATTATCTAATTAATTCCCAGTAATCTGTGCTTAGTATAAAGTCCCAAATAATAACAATGTGTGAGGGCTAAAATATGAATGAGTTCTTGGTTCTTGTAGACTTGGTGGTCTTTCCTAACAGTTTTTACATTCTGTACTTTCTACACATTTGTTTTCCTCTTACTTAAAGTCTACTCTCCTTCTTCCATAAATGTGTTCTATTGAATTGTCTAAAACTTACTTCATGCTGGTACACTCAGTTTTCAAAGAAAACCAGTTTTTCTATAGAGGATAAAAACACCATCCTCATCAGGGCCTTTGCAGTTGGAAGGCTTTTCTGATTCTTTGAGGCCGCTCCCAGTTCTCACATTTCAATTATCTCATTTAGTGGACTCATTTCATTTGAAGATAAAACTGGCACACTTTTGAACTCATTTGACATGTGAGACCCTGCAACCCAGCAACCCTGTCTGCTGGCCTTCCCAGTTTAGCTCCAGAGACTCTACAAGCTCCAGCAAGATTATCATCTTTATATTTAGTATCAGAAAGTGCATATTTAAATGATGGACTCCATAAATTCAAGGGAAGACAGCCCATGCAGAACATGATACCTGTAAGGTCTGGTCTGTTGTTCAAATTGTCTTCTCTTCTCTAAGTTCTGGTATATCTAAGCCTGATCCTAAAAGTGTTCATATTTCTTATAGGCTAGTGATGGGGCCAGTATTCCTCCATCAATTTTAAGGCATAAGCAGAAAAGGCAATTGCAAGAAAAGGAAATGCCACAGTGTAAATGCAAGCTGTAAGTTTTCAGTATTTTTTCTCCAGCACTTGCATCGTTCCTGGCACATAATAGTTACTCAATAAATAAGTATTTGTTGAATGGATGAATTGTTGAATCTCAATTTTCTTCTCTAATTTGTCCCACAGGCCATGTGTATTTGCCACTAGTAAGTTGTTTACTTTTATTTGTTTGTATTTGTGTACACTACAGTCATGTTTTATTTTCATTCCCAAGACTATACTATTCCTCTTAGCAGTATGGGTACTATGAATTCTTCACATTTGCCTTCTATTACCCATTTTAACAGCAGGAACAGCAACCCTAAATACAATTTAGATCTCATTTACTGGCTTGGTAGTTGTTTAATGGTTTTGTGCAAGGTAAAAGTGTCTCCACAATGTGATTTTAAGCTTCTTGAGAGCAGGAAAAATGCCACAAGTCCCTTTGTGTTACCTACAGGTTATATACAAATATTAGGTGATTAATAAGTGGTCATTATATCCTGACTGTTTGATTGACTAAGTCAAGTGAGTCAGCTCTTAGCAGTTATTCATTCATTCACTAAATATTTACTGAGCCAGACTGTGACACCAGTGAAAGCTTCAAGCAGACGTTTCTTTAAAAATATTTTCCCTTTGTCATGACTGTCCTTGTAATGTCTGTTTCACAATTTGATGAAAAATAAGAATTATGTAAAGAAGCAGAAGACCTGAGTCTTGGCTCTTCCTTCTTGGTTCAGTGACTTTGGGATGCCAACCAATACAGCACTTGTGGTAGAATAAATGTCCCTCAAAGATGTCCATATCCTAATTCCCAGAACCTGTGAATATGTCACTTTACATGCAAAAGTAGGACTTAAGGATTTTAAGATAGGGAGATGATTCTGGGTTATCATGTAGACTCATAATAATCACATAAGTCCCCAGAAGATGAAAGAAGGAGGCAGAAGAATCTGAGAAAAGAGATGTGAGGACAAAAGCTAGAGGTGAGAGAGAAGGAGGGAGAGAGAAATAAAAACTTGAAGATACTATGCTGAGGCTTTGAAGATAGAGGAAGAGGCCGTGACCCAAGGAACGCAGACTTCTAAGAGCTAGAAAGGGCAGGGGCGCCTGGGTGGCTCAGTCGATTAAGTGGCCAACTCTTGATTTCACCTCAGGTCATGATCTCACAGTTCTTGCTTTGGAGCCCTGTGTCAGGCTCTGTGTTGACAGCTTGGAGCCTAATTGGGATCCTCTCTCTCTCTCTCTCTCTCTCTCTCTCTCTCTCTCTCTCTCTGTCTTCTCTGCCCTTCCCCTGCTCATTCTCTCTCTCTCTCACTCACTCAGTAAATAAATAAACTTAAAAAAAAAATAAAAGCTAGAAATGGCAGGAAAACACACTCTCCCTTACAGCCTCCAAAAGGAATGCAAGCCTTGATCTTAGCCCAGTGAAAGTCTTGTTGGGCTTCTGATTTCCAGAACTGTGAGATAATATATTTGTATGGTTTTAAGTTTGTGGTAATTTATTACAGCTGCAATAGGAAACTAACATGGTGGTTAATTCGGGCTTTCCTGTTTAAACACCTGGCTTTGCTTCAGTAGTTCTACCTCCAACATGGGAACAATGAAAGCATATTCCTCATAAGTTGTTTGCTAAGCTATGCTTGGAGATTAATAAATATCCATTTATTCCATATGTTCTACATGTTTTCAGTTGATTTTAAAATACCTGTTATGACTGTCATTTGTATATTGTTTACCTATTTAATTAGTTATTCCTGGACGAATTAGCTAAATTTTACAAAAGCAATGTATTCTCAAAGTACTTAGTATATTTTAATGCATGAATAGTTTCTTAAATACATAAGTGGCTAGATTTCAGGGTTAAAGGATATAAATTCTCTGATTTGATTATTAATAGTAATAGAAATTTTACTTCCTATGTAATTTGGACAAATTAAATACATTTTTTAAAAATTCACAGACTATAAAAAAGAGGCAAAATCTAATCAAAAGGGTGATTCAAGCAACCGTGGAAAAATTTTGGTGTCGAGGGAAATGGTTCAGAATAATTCAGATTGATTGTCCACACAGCTTGAATTTGCCAAATGAAGGCCAAGTTTCCACTACATTCTGCCGTGCAGGGCTTCCTTGTGAAGCAGTGTCAGCAAAATCACCTTGAAGTTTCTTACAGGAATCAGCAGTCATGAATAGAATATAACCATGAGGTAGCCAGTCCACTCCCTGGCCACTGACATCTTCATTTTATTTATTTTTGTGTATTCATTTAATAATCATCCATCTGTACTTCCCCATCTACTTATACAAAGTAGAAAGATTTAAGAACAGCAAAATAGAGACACAACACAGTAGAATATCAGTGTCTCCTTATAGAAGTCATTATTATACTACTTTAATCAAAGATACTTAAGCTGGCTAATGAAAACTTTAATTCTTTTGTTTATTAAAGAGGCTATAGATTACACTTAGATCTTAGAAGCTTTTTACAGTAGACATTCACTCATCAACTTTCCTTAGCATTCATTAAGTATAAAGCATTACACAAAAGAATGAGGAGAGTTCCTAAAACCTGACACTTCTCAAAATAAGGAAAAAGAGAATTCATTTGGGAACCGCCCATATTTTATTTGAATTCATAGCACTCAACTTGAGTGAGTGGCTTGGGGAGAGCTCTGTCATTTCACATGCCTGGTTATAATTGTTAATCAGTACAACATGGCCCCTTTCCTTTCCAAAGACCTGTTTGTATTCTTTGTATGGTAATGTTCAACTTGGAAGAGCTAGAAAAACTAGATATAACAAGAAACATTATCACAAAGGAATGTTCACATTCTGATGTGGCTTTAATATATGCCAATTGAGTCAATTGCCATCCACTGTATAAATAACACACAGAAAACTAAGTTATGGTTGAATCACCAGTAGAACTGAATTTTGTATATTCATTGCATTCAAATAATTTCTTCCTATTTTCTCCTTTCTTTGGTCTTTTCTCCTGTCTTCTTTCTCTTACTCACATGCTGAAAGATTGGCAGAATGTGTTTTCTACTGGTTCTGTCGCATCTAGTCATCTCTCTTTTCAGAATACAATAGACAGTATTTATATAAGTGAAGTATCTCAGAGAAAACTGCTTTGCCCTTTTTCCATGTGGGTGCTGTAAGAGTAGAATCCAATTGTTATCTGGCCTGTGAAGACCTTTTGTGGGAAATCAGGCCATTTATTTTTTTATTGTATACCCAAGTTTAATTTACACAATCTTTATAATAGTTTTCTTTTAATTCTAAGATGTTGGTAACAACATATATGTTAAACTTTTTCCAAAAATATTAAACAACTGGGTTAGTTGGTTATTTAATTAGGGTATATCTCATTCTAACAGGATATCTAGGGCAGTATATCAGACTCTAAACAAGACAATATAAATTAAAAAATAAAAAGTTTGACTAGGAGAATGAGACTATCAGGAGGCAGGTAAGGATGCATTCATGCTGGCCATAAGAGCTTGTATAATTACAAAACCTGGGTCATAGAATGGGCTCTAAGCAATCAATTAAATGTGAATTTCTTATTGTCAATTAAAAATTAATATATTTGTCCAGAGAAACAAGTAGTTTCTTCACACCTTGGTCTAAAGCAAATTATTTGTGTAGTAATAATAATTCGTGCTCTCTCTTTGTCTCACACACACACACACACACACACACACACACACACACACTATTGGGCATTGGAGTTGAAGTATATGTGTGGCTTCAGAATGTTTTTTACTAAGACCACTGAGGAATACCAGTGTCAAGTGAAGAATACCAGTGTCAAGTGAGGAGTGGTGGTGGGGACCTAGAGCAGAGGATACTACTGGCTGGGACTTGGGAGTAAGCCCAGTGAGGACATATCCAGCAGGGCTGAGAATATAAGACAGAGACATTTCCTAAACTGACAGGTCTAACGGCTGCTGCTGGCTCCATGTAGTCCACTCTGATATGCAAAATTCTGATCATTTCCCCCTGCTAGGGAGATTAACATTTGTCAAGTCTTTAAAAATCATAGTTCCCTGAAAGTGCCACCTTTACATGCAATGGCATTAGTTCTGCATTGTACATTGATTTTCTTTACTTCATACTGAATTTTAAGAAAGGCATTGAAACCTGACATGTATGCAGAGGGAAGTGACAAGAACAAAGAAGGTTTCCCAAATCATTGTACCTGAGGAACATGTGACAGACTTGGTGGTATTTGAGGACAACAGTAAGTTGGTACCAAGGATCTTTAAATGTTTAAGGCAATCATGTTAAAGGCTTTTCTTAAAAAGTTATTTTATTTATTTATTTTTTCAATATATGAAATTTATTGTCAAATTGGTTTCCATACATTTAGGAGGCCAGGAGGGGAGTAGAGCTAGAACCAATAAATGAAAGTAAGCACAGAGGACAGATAATTTAGCAAATAAGAAAGGACCCTCTAAGGATTAGAATTGTTTAAAATCAAATGAGCTGCTTTGAGAACAGTTAACATAAGCACCTTGTTGTTAGAAGTAAACAATCAGAAGCTGAATGAACATTAATGAAAGATGGGGCTCTTTTAGAGGAAATTGGACAAGGTGACCTTTTCTGGCTCCTAGACAACTCGATGAAAAATAGTGATCTTCCTTCATTTTTCTCTCTAGCTTTTGCCCTGCCCTCACCCTCTCTCTGCATCTTCTTCCCTCTACCTATCTATCTCCTTCTAATAGCTTATCTATAAACTATAAGGACTCAGGAAGATGTAGGAATGCTTCAAACCTCACTCCTGCCCCAGAGTTGCCTCTCTCATCCCCCTCACCTCCCATTCACTGCTGTTGATAATTGATATTTTCCCCTATCTGATAAAATGTGCTAGACAAACACAGCTTCAAGACCTCTTTCTTCTCCCACCAACTCACTACTCCAAGCCACTTCTTACATATAAATTGTGAAGTTACCATGGCATGCATGTGTTTTTTACCAACAGTGGCTTGCAAAACTTGGAGTAATGATTATTCACTTTAAGATAGAAATGAGTCATGTCTGAGATCAACGTCTCTCTGTTTAACAATGCCATGTTTCTTGTTAATGAAGAAAATCATAATGGATATTTTGCGGTCCAAAGAATCCATATTAAAGGAAGAAATGAAACAAGGTCCCAGTGATGGATTACTAGCTGAGAACACGTCCTCTTCTTTCCCTCCAGGAAAATGGAACACAGATTCTGGTTGTAGTTCATATACAGATCTGATGTCCTCTCTAGGCAAGACACTCAGTGACTTTGTAACTCCAAACCCGATGATGGCACCAGAGGAGCCCTGTGTATACAAGCCTTCTCTTGGATGGAACAGTTTCTCCTTTTCCCAGGCACACCCAGCCTGATTTTGTGGAAAGTAATTTTGTGCCAGATATCATTGTACATTCTTTATAAAAATGAGTGGAGGGGCGCCTGGGTGGCGCAGTCGGTTAAGCGTCCGACTTCAGCCAGGTCACGATCTCGCGGTCCGTGAGTTCGAGCCCCGCGTCAGGCTCTGGGCTGGTGGCTCGGAGCCTGGAGCCTGTTTCCGATTCTGTGTCTCCCTCTCTCTCTGCCCCTCCCCTGTTCATGCTCTGCCTCTCTCTGTCCCAAAAATAAATAAAAAACGTTGAAAAAAAATTTAAAAAAAAAAAAAAAAAAAAAAATGAGTGGAATGAGTGACAGCTAGGAATGCTGAAAAATATAACTTTTTATTTTATTATTATCATTTATTTTATTATTATTATATACCATTGCCTTAATATTTCTCAAACCAAGTCCCATTGTCTTCATAGGTAATTTACAACCAAATAAGGTTTGGAAATGCTTCACATTCTGTGCATTCTTGGAGAGACAAATGTATATCAGTATATTGAAGGTTCTGAGAAGTCCTGCAGGAAAGAACTTGTTTAGACATGTTTGACTTAACATTTCCTCAACTTATTCAACCACGAAAAACCTTTCTTTCAAAGAGCATCAGTGGAGTAAGACTTCACTGCCCTGTTGGACACAGTCTGAAGAATGCTACATTATAGTAAACCAAAGGTAGTGTAGTGTACAGGTATGTAGCCTGCTACCTGACCTTCAATGGGTGCTTAATAAATACAACTTTTTTTTTTGTTTCTCAAGGCAGGAGTGACTAACTGTCCACCAAAAATTCATGCTGCTCTTCTTTACTGTAATTTTGCAGGGAAACAAACTACATTCCCAACCTCCCTTGCACCTACGTGAGCTCATATACAGAGTTCTGACCAGTGAAATATGAATAAAAATTAAACATAGCACTTATAGGCATAGCTTGTAAAAAACAAACAAACACACACACACACCCAATGTGACATTCTTTCCTACTTCCCCAGCCTACCGGCTGGGTATATTGCTCAGGAGAGCATTGAGAGCCACATGTTGAAGATGGCAAACCTTCTATCGGTTTGAGTTCCTGAATTTTTTGTGGAGCAGAGCCCTCCCTTCTGTCATTTACCCCCCACCGCACATACATATCAATTGGATTTTACATGAGAAAAAAAATATTGCCTTATCTTAAATTTATGTTGGCCAGGAAGATTACTGAGTTCACCGCTACTTGGATAGGAAGATTTTATCATTGCTAAACAGAAATATAAGCCAACACCTACTTGATATGTCTAGTGTCGTTAATTCATTTATTCAGCCATTCAACAAACAATTTATTGGTCATGCACAAGGTGCTAAGTTTAAGAATATAAATATGACTAAATTACAGCCTCCATCTAAAGGTAAACAGATATTTATACAAATGAAATCACAAAATTTGGAAATTCCTCCAAGTGGTTATATTACTAGAATGAAGGAGAAAACCCATATATCAATTTAATAGATGTTTGTATGCTTGGCAAAATTCAACACCCAGTCAGCATAAAAAATGTTCAGCAAACTAGGAATAGTAAGGAATTTCCTCAAATGGATAAAGAATATCCATGAAAAAAACAAACAAATTACAGCTAATGTCATACTTAAATGTTGAAGAACTGATTGTTTCCCCCTTGACATCAGAAGCAATGCAAGGGTGCCTACTTTTCATCATTTCTGTAAAGCACAGTTCTGGATGTCTTATCCAGTGAATTAAGGCAAGAAAAATACACAAAATGCATAAAGGTCACAAAGGAAGATTTAAAAGTATCCCTATCGGTAGAAATGATTGCTACAAAAAACCCTAGGGAACCTGAAAACTGGCTAGAATTAGAACTAATTAATTCATCAAGATCCCAGGATGCAAGGTAAATATACAAAAAAATGAATTGTATTCTTATGTGCCGTCTGCAAACAATAGGAAAACCAAACTTTTCAGCAGAAATTTATTTTTAGGAATAAACTGAACAAAAAAAGTCTAATATTTAAACACTGAAAACTAGAAAATGTCACTGAGAGAAATTAAAGACAACATAAATGAATGGAAAGATATACCACGCTCATGCATCAAAAGACTCAATTTGCAATTTTAACCAAATTAATGTATAGATTTAATGTAGTCAAGTGAAAATTCCAGCAGTTTAATTTTGTAGAGATAGACAAACTGATTCTAAAATTCATGTGGAAATGCAAAAGACCAGAATAACAAATGCAAATTTTTTTAAAGGTAAATTTGATGCTTAACCAACTGAGCCACCCAGGTGCCCCTTCAAATTTTTTTAAAGGTAAATTTGATAGGGTGCCTGAGTGGTTCAGTTGGTTGAGCATCTGATCTCAGCCCAGGTTATGATCTCATGGTTGGTTCATGAGTTCAAACTCCGCATCGGGCTCCCTGCTCTCAGCCCAGAGCCTGCTTTAGATCCTCTGTTCCTCTTTCTCTGACCCTCCCCGACTCATGCTCGCTCTCTCTCTCTCTCTCTCTAAAAAATAAATAAAGCATTAAAAAAAATAATAAAGGTAAAGTTGGAAGACTTATCCTACCAGATTTAAGGACTCATTCTAAAGCTATAGTAATAAAGACATTTTTGTATTGGTGAAAGTACTGCCAATAGAGATAAATAGAAAGGGTCCAGAGTAGACTTATATATATATGGTCATTGATATTTGACAAAGAAACCATGGCAGTTTGATGAAGAAACAAATGTCCATTCAAGAAATTGTGCTTGTTAACATTTGGGCAGTGGGGTGGAGGCATTGATTTTTACCTTATTCTATACACAAAAATTAAAGCAAGCAAAATATATCATAGACCAATATGCAAAACCTCAAACTATAAAACTTCTAGAAGAAAATCTTTGTGACCTTGGAGTAGGCAAAGTTTTCTTAGATTGAATCCAAAAATTGTAACCATAAATGAAAAAATATATATTGGACTTCACCAAAATAAAAAACATTTTTGATCTTCTTAAGTTGAAAAGGAAAAGACTGAGAGAAAACGTTTGCCACAGATATATCAGACAAGGGACTTGCTCTATATATCTAAAGACTATTAAGCCTAAAACAAGAAAACAAACAACCTAGTAAGAAAATGGATCGAAAGATTTGATCACAAAAGAAGATATAGGAATGACCAATAAGCATATGAAAAGATGCTGAACATTATTAGCCATCAATGAAATGCAAATACAATGGGTACCGCTACACACCCATTAGAATGGGTAAAATTTTTAAAACTTTGATCATACCAAGTGTTGACAAAGATGTGGAGCAGCTGGAGCTTTCCAGTACTCCAGGTTTAGTTTTTTTTTTTTTTTTTCTTCCAAATTCTTATTTAAATTCTAGTTAGTTAACATATAATGTAATATTGGTTTCAGGAACTGAATTTATTGATTCATCACTTACATATAACACCCAGTGTTCCTCACAACAAGTACTCTCAATGCCCATCACCCATTTAGCCCATCCCATATCCACCTCCCTCCATCAACCCTCAGTTTGTTAAAGAGTTAAACTTCCATCTACCCTATGACCCAGCACTTCTAATCCTTAGTATGTACCCAGGAAAAACAAAACCTGTGTCTACACAGACTTGTACACAGATATTCAAAGCAGCTCAATTTGTAATTGCCCCAAACCGGAAGCAACCCTAATGTCTACCAATAGGTAAATGAATAATCTAATTGTGTTTTATTTACATAATGTAATATTTATTACTCAGTAATAAAAAGGAAAAAACTGTTGATGTATCTAACAATATGGATGAATCTCAAAATCATGCTGAGTGAAAGAAGGCAGGGAGAAAAGAGCACATACCCTAGGATTCCATTTAAATAGAATTCTAAACAATGCAAAATAATCCGTAGTGACAGAAAGGAGATCTGTGGTTGTTTGTGGGTAGGAGTAGAAGGAGGGAAGCTTTACAAAGGGTCACAGGTTAACTTTTAGGGGTGATGGAGATGATGATTATCCTGATTCTGGTGATGATTTCATCGGTACATACATATGCTAAGATTGTTCAAATTGTACACTTTACATATGTGTGCTTTAATGTACTTCAATTATACTAGGTAAGTTGAAACAATTTTAAAAATGAAAAAGTTTAGCTTGACAATTTTCTACCTTAGTCAACCTCATGTGTTTCAAAACCGATTTGTTAGGCTTTGTGAAAATGTGTACGAATTTGTACACATTGAGACATTTTTTTGGCAAAACTGATTGCATCTCCAACAGACATTTTAGCTAATTCTTTAATTTTGTTGTAGCCGCCTGGCTGGTAAAGTTAAGGTAAACAACAACAAATTGGTTTGAATATTTGAGCTAAGTCATCTCCTAATGTATATTTTTCCCCAACTTGAAGAATATATAAAGTTATCTTGGAAAGATTTTTAACCTCTTAAGGAAATTGAAATTCCATATTGCAAAATAAAATAAGAATTTAAACAATATAGCTGAGTTGCCTCAGGGAGCCAGTGCATCTTCTCTGCTCCATCTCAAGGGGGAACAATTAGCATGAAGATTTTAGGTGGAGAAATTATGACCAGTTATGTAGTTGGTAAGTGTGTTGAAGTGTCTGTCACCTACAGTTTGGGGGTTGTTTCCTGCTGATACTGTAGAACAATGAGGCCTTCCTACTGTGAGTTCACCCAAAGTCTGAAAAAAGGTCTCTATTAAAAAAATACCATGTGGTTCTTTGTTTTCCTACACCCACTTAGTTGAATTTTCCACTTGTTGTGTATATTATGGAAAATTTCTGGCTTTTCTCTGCTTTACTCATCAAAATGTTATTTATAGAGTTAATTTAGAACTATCAGATGCCCAGAGAAGCTATTTTCAGCTCTATTTTGCAGAAGAGTCAAAAGTTTCATATAGTTAAGCGTAAATGGAATTAACTACTCAAAATGTAAGAGTCTAATTTGAAACACAGATTCTCCAAGTTATGAATATGTTCCAAGGTTGGCACAATATATGATCACATCTCTAAGGATTGCCATTTATACTCCAACACATGTAGAGATGACTCAATGCCTTTTTAGGCTGGTAGTTAACAAACAAATTGCTTTAGGTTAGGACACTTTGAATGAGTTCAATTTTATTGTGTGCTTACTAATCATACTGGTATAGTTCATTCAATATACTACGGAACTTTCTGTCCTCTTCATATGGAAATTCCAGGGATATAGCCATGGAAATAGGAAGGCAGAATTTAGTGATATGGAGTAGCATTAGCTCCAAGTATTTGGAGTACTACAATAATTGCATCTACCATTTATTAAGCCATTACCTAGTGTTAGGTACTATGCTAAGCATATTACTAATAACAATAGCTAGTATTTATAGATTGCTTATTCTGTATCAGATGCTATGCTAAACACTGTATGCATATTCTCTAGAAATCCTTATAATTATAAACATGGATTAGCTGGATTTACAGGTGAAGAAAATGAGACAAAAACCAAAGTAGTTTTCCAGTAACATGGTTAATAAGTAGCTGAAACTGGAGGAATTAATTCTTTAGTGTATTGAGCCACTTGTTTTCTCCTTGACCATTTTTGGAGTGTGCCTTTTTATTCCTAAAAGATGAAATAACTCCCCTCCTGTCTTAGTATGTTCAGGCTGCTATAACAAAATACCACAGACAGGGTGGCTTATACACAACAGGAATTTATTTCTCAGGGTCCTGGGGGCTGAAAGTCTGAGATCAGGACGCCAGCATGGTTGGGTGAGAGCTCTCTTCTGGTTTGCAGACTTCTTGTTGCAGTGTGGTAGAAGGCCCCAGGGATCTCTCCAAAGCCTGTTGTATGAGACACTAATCCCATTTGTGATGGCTCCACCCTCATGACTTAAGTACTTCCCAAAGGCCCCACCTCCTAATACCATTAACTTTAGAGGTTAGGATTTCAAAAAATGAATTTTGTGGGGAGTCAAACATTCAGATCATCCCTTTTATGCCCTGATATCCTTTTTATTTCAGGGTACAGGACTCTTGAAGTGCAAAGAATAGTACTTGAGATCTAGCAAGTGCTATGAAAACAGATATGACCCAATTCTTTAAGCTTCAAGTAGAATTAGTCCAAATTTCATCACAAACTTGTAAGTTTTCTTCTGGGGATTCTGGGAGTGAGGATATATTATTTATCTAATGTAGCATAACAAATTTCCCTAAAACTTAGTGGCTTAAAACAATAATTATTGATTATTTCTTATAGCTCCTGAGTAGGATATAACAGAGATGGCTTACCACTGCTGCACAATGTATGGGCTTTAAAGCTGGAAAACTTGAAGACTGAGAACAGGAATCATCAGAGGCTTGTTTGCCTACATTTTTAGGAGTTGAAGTTGGTTGGGTGCATAGCTGAGCTGCTGGTTAGAATATACACACATGGTCTTTCTATAATGCATGGGCTTCCTCACATATGGAGGTGTGGTTCCAAGGGCAGGCATCCTGAGAGAAAGCAAGAGACAGGTGGAAGCTGCATTGCCTTCTTTGACCTAGCCTCAGAAGTCATGCAGCATCACTTCCACCTTATTTATTGATTGAGGTACTCATGAGAATCCAGCAGATTCAGGGAGAAGAATCATAGGCTCTATCCTTGATGGCGATGTGTCAGTGTCACATTGTAAAAAAAAAAAAAAAAAAAAAGGCGATACACTGGTGTGGCCTTCTTGCACAGTAAAGGTTCCTACAGGAAGCAATAGTGAGGTATTGAAAAGCTTTCCATCACTGATGACCCTTAGCTCTTGCTTTTATTGAGTTAGTTCCATTAATGAATAGTCTGTTTTATATGCTCTCTCCTATTCTCTACCACTTAGAAGACTTGAAATCCAGCCTCCCTCCATGATATACACACACAAAGAAATACACCCCACCAAACTCTCACAAATAAAAACACTCATAGTCTTCTCCATGTAGCTGACTTGACTGACACTTGCAGTAATGTATGGGACTTTCACTGTAGCCAAACAAATCGCTCAAAATAGAACATTGGAAACCCCTAATTTGAAAAGCTCTATGGACCCTTTGCTGTGTCCCAGGGCTTTCCTCTCTCCCTATTTCCCTGTTTGTCTGCCTCTTCCCTCTCAGGAGTAAAAACTTTAAAATACCTTCCATTTTCTCATAAAAAGTAGTATTTCACCTTGGCTGCACTGAATCTCCATACCCTGCACTCAGGAGATAGACTCTCTCTGTCTGTGCAAAGACCCACTAATGTATTCTGCTAAACCACACAGGCCGTCTAAATCTCAGCCTCACCTTTTCTCCCTCCTCCACCTCCTTGTGTGAGGGGAAGGAGCAGTGAAGAGATTCAATCCTTCAGCTGTATGAATTATTCCCTATTCCCACCCCTGTCTTCTCCATGGAAAAGGCAGAAGTTGCTACATTCAGTGTGGTTTTAAATAACATTCCCCCCTCTGCATTGCACTAGCATGCATTGAATTGCAGCCAGCACTATCCACTTAAGTTTTCCATTTCTGATTTCCAAAACATTCAGGGAGAGCTCCAGCCTCAGACATTATAAATATGCCTAAGCACAGAGCTTCTGAGGCAAAAATCATCCTACAATCTAGAAGCCTTCAAGTCTCCATTAAAATCTAAATCAAATAGGTAAATCCCACTTTTGTCCTCTCTCCTATAGCCCAATTCCAAAGCCTATCCTTAAATCCTGTGAACTTTCAGAAATAGATTGACTCAAGAGAGGCCTTTATGGAAACATCTAAATATGATAAAGATGCTCTCTGCATCATCCCTAAATAGGCAGATTCTGGAAGAATATTGCTTCCCACATGGCAGCTATATTACAAATTGTAACTCTTTTCACCATAGTCAGGTCCTCACTGCTCCCCTGATCCTCTTAGCAAGTCTCCCTGGGCTCACTCCTCTCCACTCCCACAGCCCTGCTGAGAGGGTGGGTACCCTGTCATCCCACACATCTGCCTGCAGCTGAATGGATCATGGTGCCCACTGGCTTGGACTAATGCAATCAGATGGTTTCTGCAGAACAATGGGACAGGACTAAAAGATAATAGCTCAAAAAATCTGAGCAAGGCAGAGCAAACCTGTCAGCTGAGGCAGAAGCCCAAAGTAGATGCTAAAAGATTTGACGCGGATGCAATCTATTTAGCTTCCAGAACTAGAGAAAGAAATCTGGTTCCCCAAAGCCATCTAGTTCCTGCTTCCAGGTCCTTGAGAAGTCTGATTACTCCTCTTGCCCCTGGGCTGGCTGAGAGATACCACAACGAAACAATAAACTGACCCTATTCAATCACTTTGCAACCAAGCGAACAGAGATTATTCTACACAGAATCTGAGAAGGAAAATGGAAAGATATTCCTCTTTTCATTAATTTACTTATCTAATATTTTCTGGACATATATGCTGTAAGCAGTGAAGGATTTTAAATCAAGGAGTTTCCATATAGTGTAAATGATGTTCCTCCCTGATAGTCTAGGACCATTAAAAGGATAAAAACATATTTTAATACTGAAGGAGATGTTGCCATTGTGAACTTATCCTAGATAATCAAAGAGCTTTCTCCAGAAACAATACGCTATTGAAGTAGCTCTGAAGGTATTTTACATTTATTAACACTCGAACAACAAACTTTATTTGAGAGGGCTCCATCACAGGGCTTTGCAAGATGCTAAAGAATATGCTACTTGTCAGCCTTTTTCAAGAAATCTCTATCTGCTCCTGAGGATGAGTGTCACAGCAAAACAAACAGGCAAACAAATAAAAACAAATTTGTAAAGTATTTCTAAGAAATTAGTGCCCATTTCGAGAAATGGGGTCAAATGCATTAGCAAATTAAGAAATGTAATGGATTGTGGAAAAAACCTACATCATGATGAAATAAATAAGGAGTTGGGCTCTGTGTAAAGCTGCATGCGTAATTCTTGACATAAGGAACTCAGAGAACTGACTGATGCTGAGCCATGTAATACACAAACAGGATATGGCTCAGGGGAAAGGAAGTAGGTTCCACACTCAACTATTAAGCAAGTTACTTAAACTCATTGAGTCTGTTTCCTCATTTGTAGTATGAGGATAACAGCATCATTACTGCAATGGGATGCTCTGAGGGTTTAACAATATAGTGTACCTGAAGCACTTGGCACATGCCTTGATGTGCTCAATAAATCTCATAGTTCTTATTCTATAGTAGTTACTGTTATCTCCATTATTACAAATGTATCTGGGAATTCTGGTGCGACTTTCCTGGTATATCAAGAGCCTGATGTGTTGGCTGGAGACTGGAACATGACTTGCTTCTGCTCACCAAGACCACTCCCATTTCTGGTGTATGTGAATGTATGTGCGCGCACATGCGTGTTAAATTGGTCTCTAGAAAATCCAATACTGTCTGCCATCAGGCTTCAGTTTCTTTGTCTTTCTTTGGCTTTACTTACCTTGACCCACCAGCAAACCAGGAGCTATTTTGATATTTTGCTGTCTAGCCTTTAAAATTACCAGGAAAACAGTCAAATTGCTGAGCCTCCCCCCCCCCCCCATTTATCTCAATCATCAACTATTTCACATAAGCCATCACACAGGCCATCAGATGACAGTTGGGCTAGGTGGGAAGAAGAGACCCAAACTGCTAGTAGAATATTACTGGAACCTTGCCATACTTTAATTATGCCCCTGAAAAATTTCTTTTTTCCCTCTACATCTACAATTTCTGGAAGTTTGGAAATCTTCAATCATACACTTTGCCATCAAAATTCTTATTTTTTCTTTCTTAGATTATTCAAAGTAATAAAAACAGCATTTTGGATTTAAAACTTGAGCCTAAAACATTTTTTGCTGCAAAATGTGGCTAGCATATATTTCTTTGTTAACATACAACCATACATTTATTCCTAAGTATCCCAGCTCTCTTACACTCCAATGGCCCCATCTAGAAATCTGTGTGTTTACATGCACATAGTACACAATTCAAATTGTACAATTGGTCATAATAGCTAGAAATGACCTACCTAGTTCCTGCCCCAGACAATCACTATTTGTTTTTGTGATAAACATATATTTTTTAAAAACAACACAAAATGTAGCATATGTAAACATTCTCAGCTAGGATTCCTTGAGAAAGTTAAGTTCTGGCACATGAAGGTATCCATGGCATGTAATAAATTAACATTTCTCCTAGGCCTCAGGAACAGTATTATGTACCATACTTGGGAGATTTGAGGAAAAAGTTATAAAGACTCATCTATGTGTTGTGGTTCAGATGAGGAACTCTAGTTGAGAAATGCTTTCACTTAATAATCTAGCGTATAAATTAAATACACAGATATGTATAAGTATGCTGTCCTCTTACTCATCCTCATGTTTTTCCCTATTCTTCCTCTTTTAGGTTTTTATTGAAGTGAAACATAAATCAGAAAGTGTATAAAGTGCATCAGTCTTAAGTGTGCATCAGGAAGAATTTTATGTATACATTCATGCAACCACAATTCAGATCATGATACAGAACATTCCCATCATTTTATTTTTTAAAAATTTTTTTTCAACGTTTTTATTTATTTTTGGGACAGAGAGAGACAGAGCATGAACGGGGGAGGGGCAGAGAGAGAGGGAGACACAGAATCAGAAACAGGCTCCAGGCTCTGAGCCATCAGCCCAGAGCCCGACGCGGGGCTCGAACTCACGGACTGTGAGATCATGACCTGGCTGAAGTCGGACGCTTAACCGAGTGCGCCACCCAGGCGCCCCTCATTCCCATCATTTTAGAATGCTCCCCCATGCCACCAGAGGCAACTTCTACTCTAACTTCTATCATTACAATTAGTTTTGCCTGTTTTGAAACATCATATACATGAAACCATATCTGTATTTTCCTTCTTTCCCTCAACATGTTGGAAAGATTTTCCATGTTGTCACATGTATCAATTTATTTTTATTGCTGAGTAGATCACTATTTATTTACTCATTCTCCTGTTGATGGACACCTGGATTGTTTTTAGTTTGGGATTATTTTGATTAAAGCTGCTATAGACAGACTTATGCATATCTTTTAGTGGATACAGGTATTCATTTATCTTGGGTATTTATCTAAGTGCAGACTGGGTTATGAGGTTGCCCTTTCATTAGCTTTAGGAAACATAGCCAAACAGTTTTGCAAAATGGTTATTCCAAGTTTGTTCATTCTCTTTAACTGCTGTACAGTATTCAGTGGATTTTCCATGATTTATTTAAACTAGCCCACTGATAACAGAAATGTAAGTTGTTTCCAAACATTCGCTTTTATAAAGTGCGTCCCAAATATTATCCTTGTGCATAGATCACTTTTCACGTATACAAGTGTAAGAAGTGTAAGAAGTAAAGTTGCTGGACAGAGGGATATGTGCATTATTAACGTTGGTAAATATGAATAGGGGTGCCTAGGTGGCTCAGTTGGTTAAGTGTCCAACTTTGGCTCAGGTCATGATCTCAAGGTTCATGAGTTTGAGCCTTGCATTGGGCTCGCTGCTGTCAGCACAAAGCGCACTTGGTATCCTCTGTCTCCCTCTCTCTGTCCCTCCCCCACTTGTGCACATGCATGCGTGCTCTCTCTCTCTCTCTCAAATAAGTAAACATTAGAGAAATCTCTAGTGGATATGAATAAATTGTCTCCACTTGATCGTAGCCAAAAGGTCCAGAAGTGATTTGTCTCCAAAGTGTTTTCAACTAGCATGTGCACCTCTGGCAAAATCTGACACTGTTTCGCCTCATACACATGGCCACAGTAAATCAGCAAATGTTTGAACATGTCTGTCCAATATGTATAAATCATGTTTCTTTGTAGTTTTTTTTTTTAATTTTTTTTTCAACGTTTATTTATTTTTTTGGGACAGAGAGAGACAGAGCATGAACGGGGAAGGGGCAGAGAGAGAGGGAGACACAGAACCGGAAACAGGCTCCAGGCTCTGAGCCATCAGCCCAGAGCCTGACGCGGGGCTCGAACTCCCAGACCGCGAGATCGTGACCTGGCTGAAGTCGGACGCTTAACCGACTGCGCCACCCAGGCGCCCTCTTTGTAGTTTTAATTTGAGAGTCTTTGAGTCTCTTAAAAGTTTAAAAGCATTTGTATTTCCTTTTCCAGAATTTCTCTTTTAATATACCTAATCTATTATTTTATAGAGTTGTTGGTCCTTTGTTGATTTATGGGAGCTCTTTGGATAATAAAAAAAAAATGAGACCTTTCTCTGTGATATGAGAATATTTCCCCCAGATTGTTGCTAGTCTTCTATCTCTATTAATAATTGAGAGAATAATTTGGGATGTTTTCTTTACACCAGGTTTCCAAAGCATATTTTACAAAGCCCTTGTCTACTTTTTCTTTCACCACCCACAAGATGTGTCTTGATCATTATTAGTCAATAATTTATGCTGTAAATTCACTCTCTGGATTATTAAAAATAATCTTGCCCTAATGCACACTCTAGAGAATTAAAAGGAAGCCTGCATATAAAACATAAGTATGGTTGCTATCTTAGTTTTTTCAAGAAAGCAAAAGGCAAGTTACATTCTTAGTAATATTCTATGTTAGACTCATTTGTTCAACTTTGATGTGTTCAAAAAAATTTTTAATGTTTATTGATTTTTGTGAGAGAGAGAGACAGAGGGAGGGAGGGAGAGTGTGGGCGGGGGAGGGGGCAGAGAGAGAGGGAAACAGAATCTGAAGCAGGCTGTAGGCTCTGAGCTGTCAGCACAGGGCCTGATGCAGGGCTCGAACTCATGAACCATGGCATCATGACCTGATCCAAAGTCAGATGATGAACCTACTGAGCAACCCAGGCGCCCCTGAAATGTTTTATATGTGATGATCAGATTGCTCACACAACCCTAGGACAGCCTATAAGTCACAGATAGATTGGTAGGCACTAACCACTATGCCCAAAGACTTGATCTGCTTAGAGGATCTCATAAAATGCCCTCAAAATGAGGACTGGTATATAGACAGAGACCTAAGGTGATATCACGGAGATGCTCAAAACTATTGATCTCACTCATAAGGATGATTTTGCCTTATTCACTGACCCCTTCTATTAAAATCATAGTATTATAAGCTTGACATTTACTCACTTTCTCCCCCATCAGATTCTTTGCAGCTGGGAACCATTTATTATTTGTATCAGTTTTCCGTTGGTGCCATTACAAATTATCACAAATTTAGCAGTTATAAGGACACTCATTCTTTTATCTCAACGTTCTATGGGTTAGAAGTCCAGATCATCACAGCTCAGCTGAATCCTCTGATTGGATTCTTGTAAGACAGAAACCAGGATGTCAGTAGGCTGTGTTCCTTTCTGAAGGCTCTGCGGGTGAATCCATCTCCAGGCTTTCCAGGTTGTTGGCAGATTCACTTCTTTGAGTTCATAGAACTGAGGCCCTTGTTTCCATGTTGGCTGTCAGCCGGAAGCATCTCTCAGCATCTTGAGGCCACCTGCACTCCTGCATTATTGCCCCTCCTTCTTCAAGCCCACCACAGTGCATTGACTTGTCACATTTTCAGTCTCTCAGAATGCCCCCTTCTGTGGCATCCCTTTTTGCCGCACCTGGAGGAGTTTCTTTGCTTTTATAAGCACATGTGATTAGGTGGGCACAACTGAATAATCTAGGATAATATTCCTCTTTTAGGGTCTATAACTTTAATTACATCTGCAGAGTCCCCTTTACCATGTAAGGTCATATATTCAGAGGTTGTGAGGATAGGACATAGACATCTTTGGGGGACCATTAATCTACCCTCTGGTTTATTCTTTTCCTCTGTACTTCCTCCTCCTCCTCCTCCTCCTCCTCCTCCTCCTCCTCCTCCTCCTCC
>NW_024412377.1:68193196-68269557 GCF_014898765.1 Herpailurus yagouaroundi
CCTCCTCCTCCTCCTCCTCCTCCTCCTCCTCCTCCTCCTCCTCCTCCCCCTCCCTCTTTCCCTCTCCTCTCCCTCTCATCCATAGCATCTAGCACAATTCTAGGCATGCAGTGCAAGGAGAACCAACTGAATACTGGTTAGTTGAATGATGTTTTTAGAGCTCTTCGTCTTTGAGGCTTCAGAGTAAATTCCAGGAATATATACTGAATCAAGAACTTGTTTCCTAGAAGAACAGAGTAGAAAAAAACACAAGGGGCTCTTCATCACCTTTTCCCTATGGCCTAGAGGTGAAGGGCCTGCCTGGTTCAGGAGTGTGGTTCTATGTCTTTTGGTCTAAGCTCACCTTTGGGGTTGCCCCAAGCACTTCGGGGTTTTTAGAAAAACAGAAAAGAATATTAAGCACTCTGTAGAAGGCAACATATTTTTGAACAAAGAGATATCCTCTTGTGATAGGGGAAGAACTTTAGATCATTTCTAACCTTATCTTTGGTTATGGGTCTTCTTGGTAAAGAGCAAAGAGACATCTTGGCATGATAATTTTGATCACAATTTACCCAGAGGCAAATTCTTATTGATCTTTGTTGGAAAACTGAAAAGGACAGATTCTCACCCTTTCCGAATAAATTCAGATATTATGTTAAATATTCTCAGTGGAATAAATAGTTATTCCCAAATATCTTGAGCAAAGAGCTTTTGACTAATACTTCAGCTCCCACTTCTTGATCTGAATGAAATAAAAATAATACATCATTACCGTTTTTTGTGCAGTCAAGGACTAATGAGTAACCTCCAAATACCATTTGTTACACTTATTTTAGAGAAGTAGATACTGACTAGTGTCTTTATGTATGTTTATAATTCTGTCCACCTGACTAGGCTGCACCTTTCTTGAGCAGAGGATTCATCTTGAATCTAAGAACATGGTACAGTGCTGGGCGTATGGTAGCTTCCTAAATTGTTTTTAAATAAATACTGATAGAATCAAATGAAAATTATACGCACTATAATTTGCCCGCTTTACTGTCTGTTGTAACCTGCAACTGAGGACATATAGATAATGTATGAACGTGCTTAATAGTTGACAGAAAGTGTGTTTATATAGAGGAAAATTCTGGAATTATCAATACTATGTTGACTTTAGTTGAATACAGCTGAACATAGAATCTAAAATAAATCATTTGAATATCAACATTCTGCTATTTAAGAGAAACTAAGCAGCAGTAACCATTAGTAACAAGGTAACATTACCTCATCTAAACCTTCATGCTGTGAAATTCAGCATCATTTATGCTAAGCTGATTAATAATATGTAGTAAGGAGGATTCATGAAAAGGAACATTTCAGGAAAATAACATCTTTCAGGTGCTGAATCTAAGGTGATTCCAGTTAAGTTCTTTATGGAAAACATACTGCCCCACGGTCAAAGCTGCATTTCCAGTTCCCATAAAGACCCAGAGGCATCCTTGTCCCCGTGTTCAGTGAGAAGCTGGAAGAGATGACTTGGTTGCTAACACTGAAGCTTTTCACCTTTTCCTAGATGTGGAGCCAGACCAAGTAGGCTCATTCTCCATCCATCACCTCTGACTATTTACCAGGAGTGCAAAAAAGAGACCCTTGACCAAGTAGAGTGCAAGTGAGATGATAGTTTTACAAGTCAGCACAGTTGGAGGGCAACTAAAGAAATGCATTTAAGCAGGAGATCCCATTTGTAAATTTTCACGCAACCATTCCATTCCAAGCTTTAAAGTCATAGGATTTTTACAATGTTAGAACCAGAAAGGATTTGGAGACACTTCTAGTCCAAACTCCTTGTCTTACAGACCATGGAATTCCTAATAATTCCATTTCCTCTAAAACCTATCCTTTAATGGTGACATTTTACAGTGGCCTTCATAACTAAGCTATTGTAACAACAGATAGATATTTTTAAATCATTCTGTAATCCTGGTTCGTTTACTTCAATTGTTGAGCTAAAACTGAAGTCGTGCAGCATGTTCTTAGGGACTGGGGTGTAATTTTTGGTTTACATTAGAAGGATGGGGAAATACTAAATTTTGATGGCACGATAAAACCCTGCTTCTAAATTTTCCGTTGGCAGATATAGCTATGTAAGGAATATATATTCACTTGTGCATGCATATGTATGCATGTTTGTGTGTATAAAAGTTGTGTGTCAAAGAGAATGAAGCTTCTGGCCAGTCAGTCCTGCTTTCAAATCCTGTCTCTTGTCATTTAGTAACTGTGTGTGCTCTCAGGCAAATTGTTTACTCAGTAATCCCGTATCTGTTAAAATGTATTAAAATCTGTTAGAATCAGTTAAAGAATGTCTAACTCAAAGAATTTGTGGAAGTTTAAGGGAGATTATGCAGGTGAATGTGCTAACACAGAACCTCTAAAAACATATACATTAGTAGCTGCCCCTCTTATGACTTATGTCCCCCCTCATGTGTCTTTACCTACCGCTTACCATGCAGTCTGCATCATTTCATTCTTTCTAAATGAAGCATCGGTGCTATTCCCCTAACAGCTAGAGGAAAAGAAAACAAGGCATTAACATGGATGAGAGATAGAAGTTTGAAGACTTTTTTGTTCTTCAAGCGAACCAAAATTTTCCGTATTGAATGTTTCTTTCCTGGGAGAAAAATGGTTCTGTGCATGAGCTTTGGAAAATATTTTGAAAGAAGTCATTCAAGTCAAGCTGTCCCACTTTTTTCTCTTGCTTGCCCAGGGAGAGGGGATTGGGAATAATTCATTATCTTTTCTTCCTGACATCCAGTCAGATTAGCATCAACTCAACTTCAACTTTGGCACTAAATCATACTTGAGTTTGGTATGGTTAAGGATTAAAAAAATAATTATAATGCCTCAAATAAATTCTAAAGTTAAGCATGCCTTGGGGTGACTGGGTGGCTCAGTTGGTTGGGCACCCACGTCTGGCTCAGATCATGATCTTCACAGTTTGGAGTTCAAGCCCCATGTCGGGCTCTGTGCTGACAGCTCAGAGCCTGGAGCCTGCTTGGGATTCTGTGTCTCCCTCTCTCTCTGCCCCTTCCTCACTCATGGCCTGTCTGTCTGTCTGTCTCTCTCTCTCTCAAAAATAAATAAAACATTAAAAAAATTTAAAGTTAAGATATGCCTTGATAACCTAAGGAGGGAAACCATAGTTTGTATAATTCTCCACAAATTCTGTGCATCTTTGAAGTTGAATATTGATGATGGAACAAACATTTAGTAAAACTTCGTTATTGTGAACTTATTAGACTCTTGAAGCTCTATTTAAAAAAATTTTTTTTAATGTTTATTTCTGAGAGAGAGACAGAGCGTGAGTGGGGGAGGGGCAATACAATGTGATATGTGCTAAACTAGAAGAATGCCTGCCTTTCTGATCTCCTCTTCACTACTCTTTTCTCTTACTCATTACACTCCAGCCATATGATCTCAATCACACTCTTCTTATGCCTTAAATACCCCATAGATTGATGCCACAGTACCCTTGCACTTGCCTTCCTCCCCTCTGATAGAATGCTCACCATCTATGTCTTTCAGTTACTGGCTCCATCTCATTTTGCAGGTCTTATAGCTCAAGTGTCAGCTCCAAGACACCTTCCCTAAATATCCTTTCCCCCACCCTGCCCCCAGCCATTCTTTGGCACATCATTTAGAACATTTTGTTCTTTATCTTATAATTTGTTGATTTGCATCATGAATTGTGATTGTGACTGTAGAATTAAGTTTCATTAGGACAGTGCCAGGGTCTGTCTTGTTCACTGTTCTAGCTCCAGTGCTTAGCACTTTCCTTTGTGCCCAATAAGAAGGTGCTCAACAAATACTTAGTCAAATGAACAGTGCCATAAGGTATCACAGGCACCATCAGGGAAGCTCCACACAGAAGGTCATGTTTTACTTGAGGCTTGAAGGGTGCTGTTTAAGATAAAGGATTAACACCAACCAGAGACTGATCAGAACAGTGAGTTGAAGAAGGTTTCCACCTAGAGTAAGTGAATGCATGGAGCTGTGACCATTTGCATAAACAGAGAACTGAAGCTATTCAAAGACTTTGAAGAAAATGATAATTTCAGGTTAGGATAAGGTGAGTTTATGATGCCCATGGGACATTCAGGTAGGGATGCGTCAGGGACACTTAGTAAAAAGAGCTAGGTCTGTAT
The DNA here is from genome assembly GCF_014898765.1 of Herpailurus yagouaroundi. NCBI lineage: Eukaryota > Metazoa > Chordata > Mammalia > Carnivora > Felidae > Herpailurus > Herpailurus yagouaroundi. The sequence goes on from NW_024412377.1 coordinate 68,197,363, forward strand.
AGGAGATGGAGATTTCTGCTACTTTTTACCTTGTGAGGCCACCAAGAGAGTTGCCAGTGTGCTAACTACTCCTAAGCATAGATCCTTCAGAGACTACTTTAATAAATAAGTTCTTTTTTTGTAATTTACAGCACATTTTATGAAAATTATGGAAAATGTGCTGAAGCTAGTCTTTAAAACAGTGAGCTAGGCTTCTGGAAGGTTAAATCCTTATCTCATTAATTTGTCTCATAAAATCTTCCTTTCATATATGTTACAAAAATACAGTTCTGTCTAATCTCTGTGTAGCCTAACTCAAGTTGAAGCATCAAAATTGTTGACTGCTTAGATTCCCAAGGATGTGATGGTGTATCACCAACAGAGGCTCTGTTCCTGTGTACCCTTAAATCCCTGGAGTAGGGTAGATGTTAAAATAAATTGCAATTCGTGGAAAGTAGACAGAAAGAATTCAGGACATTTAAAACTGCAAAACTGTAAATTTGTTGACAGAGGAATGAAAAAGTTTCTGAACTTAACAACCAGTGAAGAATTACCACCCAAAGGATTTATGACAGAAAGAAATGTAACCTCTGCCCCTCATCAGACTCTTCCAGGAAAAGGCACTTATTCACCCCTTTCCTGAGCCTTTGGCTCTTGTCTCCCATTCAAACTAGAAAAGCACCCAACTCCATGGAGGAGAAATCAATGGACTGCTCATTTGAACTTGAGGTTTTGGGGAAGAAGCAACAGAAGTCCAGGGGGAGAGACAAGGCTGAAAATACCCAGTAGACAATGAGGGAGGCAGACCCAAGAAGAGAAGTTTTCAGATGTCTGTCCTGGGCGGATTCAGTGTTGGGGAGGATAACAGAGCACCACCTGGCACGCCCTTCTACACTTGTGTTCTCGATTGCCTGAAGATTTCTCTCTTTAGTGAGGAGCTGAGGTGTCTTACCCTTTCAGTTCTTCAGGGTACAGTTGAGACATTACAGTGCTTTAAGGCGCTGACCTTTTGGTGCAAACTTAGGCAAGTCCATGCAAAAGAAAACCTGGCAATTTGTCCTGGAACTGTCCTGATTTCAGCTTCTCAAGTGCACATTCTCAGAATTCTCAGGGAAGTCTCATGGGCTTTCCTAATCACAGAGTCAAATTCTCACTATTTTATTATAATGCCTTTGAGGATCTACAAAAATAAAACTTTACACGGTTTAAAAGAAATGATTAGGACACCTTTTCTAACTCCAGTAAGGTGTTGAATTTAGAACGAAAGGGCTACATACAAGGCCAAAACCAAGGTGAGCATGAAGTCATGATATGTGTGCACTTTTAAAAGGAGCTATAATAATAGGTGTGTATGTAAATGAATACATGTGTGTGGAAGGGGGGAAGAGAATCTTGGTTTTTCAGGGGTGTTTCCTGACAGTTTGTCATTACCAGTATGGAGTGGAGTAACTAGCACATGGTGTCATTCAAAACCATTTTTGAAATAAATTGATCACCTCAGAGGATCACAAGCTGTTTTAGAGACAGTTTAGGTGCCATTTCAACAAACTGTTCTGCCTGAAGAACCATCTCATTTCTGTAAATCACAAAAATGTATGGGGTAGAAGAAGGAAGATGTGTCTGTGAAAACATGAGAGAGGAAGCCAGAGAGTATGGCCAAGAAATTAGGGGAAGTCGAAGAGTGAAGGACTAACCAGTGTCCATCGGATCTGGGTTCAAGTCCCAGCTGTACTATTTACACTGTGCTGAGCGGAGGGCTTACCCTCTCTCTACCTCAGTTTTTCATCTGTGAGATGAGAATGTCACAGAATCGATATAAGGACTACATAAGCCAACTGCCTGCACATGAGCTATGCTTGTTTCAAATGCTATGTTCTGTAAAACGATGGGCTTTCAGCGAAAAGTAATGCAATCTAGTCATGATTTAGACAGGCTAATCAATGTTGCTAACTGAGCTGTGATCCTAAGTGACTCCCTTTGTTTTTGCTACCTATTCCCCAATCTTATGTATATATGTTTTAAAAGTACAACAAATATATGTGATATTATTAGTGAAGCCTAAGCACCTTCATTATTCTTTGCATGTGTATTTCTATGAATTCCAGGGGAATCTGTATCTGAAGCTTCTGACAAGGGCTTACCTTCTTGACTGCATCCACAAGGAGAAGAGGTACATTACCCCAAATTTTGAAAAGCAGAAGTTCATTCTAAAGGCAAAGAGTCTTCTGTCTTCCAATCAGCTGTTTCTCTCTTTGGTCAGTCTCCTCCTTTCGTCTCCAGTGAGTGGTCAGGTGAGGAAGGTGCCTCAGTGAGGGTGCCCTAAACTCTAATCCTGGGTATCTCAGGCTCTATTAAAGTCTGGAGAATGGGACAGAATTTTGCTCAGCTCACAAGGTGCTTGAGTTAATTTCAAAATGAGAGCTAGTATGTACAGAATGTTGTAAACACAGCACAAGATCAAGGGATATTTACATCTAGGGACATTTTGTTACTCTACCTCTTGAATGATAAACACCACCTTCATATCATGTAATAGTATATAGTTTGTCAGTTTCTTAGAGCACAATTCTGTACTTCCCTAGTGCTGTGGAGAATACTCGTTGATTACTTTAATCAGTTTTAAAATTCAGAATTTCCCACGGAAAAAAAAACATTCTTCTTTGTTAAGGGTAATTAGCTAACACACACACACACACACACACACACACACGGGTGCACACACATTGGGATTTTAAAATAGTTTCCTTTTACTTGTTTTGGAACAGCATTCACCACCGGTATTATTTTTAAAGTTTTGCATCACCATTCAGATAACTTTTAAGGCAAGCAGAAGGCTAATTTTTAAAATGTGTTTCATATGGTCTGTTTTGCCTGGTAGGATAATCTGGATAAATCTTCCTTTGAGACGTTCCTTCCATTTATCTCTTTGTTTCTGCAACAGCTAGCTTGTTCCTCACCTCCAGGAGGGCTCACTTGACTTTTCCAGGGATTTTCAATTATTTCCAGATGTTGGACAAAATACAAGATTGAGGGTGCCATGGTTTTCAGAAGATCCTCACCTCCTATGTTTGTCCTTTATTTTTTTATTTTTTAATTGAGAGAGAGAGAGAGAGAGTGAGCGAACTGGGGAGAGGGGCAGAGGGAGAGGGAGAGAGAGTCTCTTAAGCAGCCTCCATGCCCAGTGCAGAGCCCAATGCGGGGGTTGATCTCACGACTATGAGATCATGACCTGTGCTGAAATCAAGAGTCAGATGCTTAACTAACTCAGCCACCCAGGTGTCCTTGTCCTTTATCTTTTGAATACTATGTTCATTGTTATGTTTTATAGAGTGACATAGGTTATAAGTCATCCTGTATTCACTTTTAAGTTTGTATTTCATACTTTGCTAAATTTACACTATTTTTCCTCCTTTCATTGCCAAAGTCCCCATGTCAGTGGCTTAATTCTTGATGTTTTGTGTTCCTTCCTGAGACTTAGTGAATTCTCAAATATGAAGGCGTTTTCTGAACTATTCTCAGTGTGGGTTTCTAAGTGGTGAAGTGGAGAATCCTTCTCATCTGCGCTGCCTTCAGCAGCTGTGTAAATACAGCTGGAAACTTGCAAGCAGACAGGGTTGAAATTGTAAATAGGTTTCCTTATGCGTTTTGGAATGCTGATCTGAGAACCACGGACCCTGAATTTCAGAGGAGCCTCCACAATGGCAACTTTCAGATACCTATTTAATGTGACTTTCTAGATTTAGACACAGCCTTGCCCTTGGAGACATATTACTTCTTCAGCTTCAACATATTTCTTGGACTTTACATCTTACAATACCCTAAATCTCATAACGAATAGAAATATTATGAATCCTCTACCCTTCTGAATGTTCAGTGCAGGGAAGGTGTATTAGTTTGCTAGGGCTGCCATAGCAAAGTACTACAGAGTGGGTGGCTGAAACAACAGAAATTCATTTTCTCACAGTTCTAGAGGTTAGGGTGTCAGCAAGGCTGGTTTCTTTTGAGGCCTCTCTCCCTGGCTGGTAGATGGCTGTCTTCTCCCTATGTTTTCACAGGGTCTTCCCCATGTGTGTCTATGTCCTCATCTCCTCTTCTTACAGGACACAAGTCACATTGGATTAGGGCTCCCCTTATGACTTCATTTTACCCTAACTACCTATTTCAAGACCCTGTCCCCAAATACAGTCACATTCTGAGGTGCTGGGCATTATGACTTCAACATAGAGGGGACACAATTCAACCCATCCTAGGAAGGAAGCACGAAGAAAAGGGAAATGATAAGAAAATTACTCAAGGCTTGCTGTTGGAAAATTGACTATGTGGGTTCTACATTCAGCAGATATAAAACTGAGCTCATTATCACCCCCTTCTCCTCCCAAATCCACTCTTCTTCTAGTATTTTCTGTTTTAGGAAGAAGCACGATCATCCAAGCAATCACAGAGTCAGAAGTCTGGGATCACCTTAGACTCTTTTCTCCAGTTAATCTGTAGTACTCCATCAAGCCCCCAAGGACCCCTGCAATTCATAATGTAACCCTACCTCCATAATGTAACTTGACTCCTTCTCTCTTCTTCTTTCCCATGAGCCATTCATGATTACTCACCTAGATTACTATAATAGTCTCCTAATTGATCTCACTCCAATTCTTTACCTTCTTCATACCCAAATACATCCTCTGAATTGCTCTAAGAATAATCTTTCTAGGAAAAAAAATACCTGTTCACGTCATGTTCAGATTAAATGTGTTCAATAGTTGTATATTGCTTTAAGCATAGGACTCAAATTTCTTAGTTCAAGCATGTACTATAATTCTTTCCTTTCAGTATGATTGGTTGAACTTCGGTCACATGCTCATCTCTAGCCCATTATCAGAGCCAAACAGCTTAATTCAGTAATGGGCTAAAATAATTAGGATCTACTCCTCAGGATCACCTTCCCTGGAACTTGAGGGCTCTAAGGTAGAAAGGATGGAGACTAGGACAAGACAGGATTTCATTAACAAAGAGGAAGAGGACCCAAAGAACAAATAATCTAGTTAATAAATGGACAGAAGATATGAATAGACATTTTTCCAAAGAAGGCACCTGCATGGCTAACAAACACTTGAAAAGATATTCAACATCACTCATCATCAGGGACATACAAATCAAGATTACAATGAGATAGCACCTCACACCTGTCAGAATGGCTAAAATTAACACAGGAAGCAGCAGATGTTGGTGAGGTTGTGGAGAAAGAGGAAACTTCTAACACTGTTGTTGGGAATGCAAACTGGTACAGTTACTCTGGAAAACAGTATGGAGGTTCCTCAAAAAGTTAAAAATAGAACTACCCTACAACCCAGCAATTGCACTACTAGGTATTTACCCAAAGGATACAAAAATACTGATTGGAAGGGACACATGCACCCCGATGTTTATAGCAGCATTATCAACAATAGCCAAACTATGGAGAGAATCCAACTGTCCATCAACTGATGCATATAAAGAAGATGTAGTATGTAGTACACACACACACACACACACACACACACACACACACAAACACACACACACACACAGACACACACATATACCTAAAGGAATATTACTCAGCCATCAAGAAGAATTAAATCTTGCCATTTGCAATGATATAGATGGAGCTAGAGTATATTATGGTAAGCTAGAATAAAGAGAAAGATAAATACCATATGATTTCACTCACATGTGGGATTTAAGAAACAAAATAGATAGAGATAGGGGAAGGAAGAAAAAAGAAGGAAGCAAACCATAAGAGATTCTTAACTATAGAAAACAGAGGGTTGATGAAGGGAGATGGGTGGGGGATGGGTTAAATGGGTGATGAGCATTAAGGAAGGCACTTGTGATGAGCACTGGGTGTCATATGTAAGTGATGAATCACTAAATTCTATTCCTAAAACCAACATTATGCTATACGTCAAGTAACTAGAATTTAAATAAAAACTTGAAAAAAAAAAAAAAAGGAGAAGGAAAGAGACAATGCATGTTAGGCAAATAACCAAAAACGTGTACTACAGTCTGTTCCTTCATGGAATTTACAGTCTGGTGGTGAAGACAGGAAAATAAAGCCAAAGTTACAGCAGTGTGATAAAGGCCGTGGAGAGCTCTGAGCACAAAGACTCCTTTCTAAATTGGGCCAGTGGTTCCAAATAAGTTTCCTAAAAGAAGTGATACATAACCTACATTTATGAGGAAGGAGCAGGAAATGTTGAAGAAAGGGAAAGGGGCATTGTGGTGGCAGAACAGCAAGTGAAAAAGTCCAAGAGTCATGCTGCAGAATCACTCACTGGGGAACCACACATCATTGAGGCTGAGCAGAGGGGGAGTGGAGGTGAAGCTCAGAGAAGATATGGTACATAAGTTTTATTATAGTAAGTTACCTATAATACCCATTACTTCCATGTGTGTAAGGCTACCTAGTACAGTATGCAGTTTCACATAACACGGCACTCTGGTACTACCATATAAATTGCAGTTGAAGAATGAAGAAACAGAGACTAAAAGGTTAAATAACTTCTTCAGGGTCACATAGAGCTGGCTCTAACCACTTGTTTTTCTAACCACTTTACATGCAGCCTTTTGCACAGAGCTCAGATTCATGGAACTTGTTACCAGAAGCAGTGAATGACACAGACTGAAAATAAAATTGCCAGAATATATATTTGAGTTACATTTGAAAATATGAAGATATATTTTGTCTATCTAAGGGAGGTGGAAGAAAGACCCTGTATCTAAAGTACCTTCTCCTTTTGACCAAATCCTCTGATGGATGGACTCTTCTTTGGCATTCACATTCATGTAAGGGACAGAACACAGGGGTCAGCTTCTGACCCGGGATTCTTATTTTCTGGTATCACCTGGCTGTCACCAGGCACTGATCAAATTCCTTAGCTCACAATGTGCCCCTGCCTCTACCCCAAATGTCCCTTTCCCCCTTCTTGAGTTTGCTGGCTTTTATTCATTCTTTACAAGTTCAGTTTAAGCATCACCTCCGTTACAAAACTTTCTTTTAAACCCCAGTCTGATTGAGAAAGGAGGCTTTATTCATTCTCACAGTGTACCCTGGTGCAGAGCTCTGCAATTGTCCTTATTACACTGCACTGTAAGTTTGGCTGTGGTTGTATCTCCACCCCTCATCCCAGACCATAGATTCCATGAAGATAAGGACATTGCCTACTTCTTTTTCCTCTTTCCTAAGAGAACCTTGCTTTTGTTCAGGTCTCTGTCTCTTTTGCATGTAGTCCACATGACTCAGGGGAGGCCACCTCTCCCATCTCAACCCATGGATTTGATCATTTGAGACAATGGTTCTCAACAAGGGGAACTTTGCCCCTTCAAGGAACATTTGACAATGTCTGGACACAAATTCGGTTGTCACACTACTGGCATCTGATTGGTGGAGGCCAGAGATGCCACTGAGCATCCTACAAGGAACAGGATATCCCTACTTCCTCCACCTTGCACCTTGGCCCCATCAAAAAATTATGCAGCACCAGAAGTCAATAGCACTGAGGTGGAGACACCCTGGTTTAAGTCAGTCTTTGTGTGACTTTGCTTCCTGAATGATCTAGGGATAAATAAATGCCCTAAGTAATCAGACTGAATCAAAGGACTCCTATAACTGGGAAAGAGACAGATGAGGATAATAAAGCTAGAAAGTTGGATTGTGGTCACATTGTGGTGAGAGTTGAGTAGAAGGCTAAAGTGTGGTCTTTATCCTATAATGGAGCAAGGGGGTACGATGATTAGAAAGATATTTCAAGAGAGTGGGTCTACCCTACAACCTGTAGGGCAGATGGGAGCAGGGCAGAGGGTGCTCCCCTGGAGCATTAAGACATTTCCTGAATGCTACATTGCCTGAATGAGGTGGCATGCTGTGAGTCCCTTTATGTCCCTAGTGATTAGTACAGTCTCCTCTACCCAGAAGGACTCAAGAATGTTTCTTGGATAGTTGGATTATAACCATTTTCTGGAACACAGTAAATAGATTATGATTCTGACCCAGTGTTCTTATTGCTTAAAAAAACAGAAAAACAAACACACACAAAAAACTATGTCACCCAAATATTTGTGGCTACAATGAAGAAAAATTAACACACAATAAATCCCAAATTTCCCTGTGTTTTTAAAGGCCATCTTAGGGAAGCTTTGTATAAATACAAAAGTCAGTGTGTATGTATGTGTGTGTGTATATGTTTTCTTGAAGAAATAACTTTTGAACATATCTCTTTGGGATAGATTTTTGGTTGATGTGGCAGTGTCTTCTTGGATTTCTTTTTGAACCTGACTCTGAGGTCAAAGATCTCAGTGTTGAGGTGCCCTTGGCTAGCCTCTTGGGGCTCGGACCTACAGAAGCGGCCCCCAGGTTTCTGTCCACTCTCACCTCCCCACTTACTCTTCAGACCATTTCCCTGGTGAACACTGGTGAACACTGGCCCTGAAGGCATTTAGGGAAGTTTGTTGAGTTTTGTGTCTTGCCTTTGTTCCTAGCAATGGCTCCAAGGTAAGTTTTTTTTGCAGGAAAAATGTGACGTTTTAGATTAATTCAGGAAAACTCCTAGCTGGCCCCTTAAATGTTACACCCACTGTCAGATCAAGAAATATTTGTTGCTGCAGTGGTTTTTGTAGTGTGAAAGGAGATCTATAGTGCTGGCAACAAGCTTATAGAGAATTTTTTCTTTATAATAGTTTAAAATATTGCTTTTTAAGGTATGCTATTTCTGTACCCCCCCAAAATTTATTTTTTTTATTTAAGACAATCTATAAACATGTTTTTGTAAATTCTCCCTCTCCCCTTACCCCCTCACCTTTCCTGACTGCTATGATGGGAAAACATTGCTTTCAGTGATTAGAAGTAAAATGTGGATGGTAAATTTAGAAGACGTTATGATCTTTTATATCTTTTTTTCTTGGCAAAGCAATTTAATTAGGAAATAATCTTTCCCTCTAACATCTGACATTTACCATAAAATGATATCCTGTTTTGTTGGCAACAAAACCAAGTTGTAGCAAAATTTTGAGCTGTTACACTACTATGAAGACAGATTTTAAATAAACCAATTTTAAAAAAAAATCAAACACAAAGCACTTTTTAAAAAAGCAATCTCCAATTTTAAAAAGTATAATTTTAGGGCGAGGAGCAGCGGGAATAGGCTAAATCCTGCAAGCAAAAGGGAGCAAGAGGGGAGTGTGTCTCGGGCCGATCACAGATCACAGCAGGTCGCGCGGCTCACGGCTGTCCGCGCACCTATGGCCGTGTGCACACGTGTGTGTGTGTGCCCGAGTGTGCGCGCGCAGCCACTGGGGCCTCTGGGCCGGGCCTTGGGGGAGCTTCCGACCCCGGGCTTCCTGCGGGCTGGGGCGGGCACGCGGCCCTGGCGGGGCTGCGGGGCAGACCCGGGGGGCGTGCGCAAATGCATGCTGCGCCGCTGTGTGTGTGTGTGTGTGTGTGTGTGTGTGTGTGTGTGTGCGCGCGCGCGCGCGCGCGCGCGCCTCCGCGGGCACCATTTTCTGCTTCGCTCGGGACAGGCACATAAAAGGGAAGGCGGCTGCCGCCCCGTCGCCGTCCTCTTTCCCTCAGATGCCCTCTGCTGCAGGTTTATTATTACAGTACGGGCCGCGCCGCCTCTCCCCGCGGCCTGGCGGCCTGCCGGGCTGTGCAGCGCCCTGGCCGCCTTCACGCCTGGCGCGCCCCCAAACCGCCTCCTCCGCCTCCTTATTTGTCTGAAAAGCAACCGCACGTCGAGGCGGAGAAGCCCGCCGGGGGGCGGGAGAGGCTGGGCCGGGGTGTGTGTGCGCCGTGCTCCGGGGCGGGGCCGGGGCGGCGCGCCGGTCTGCGGGCCCTTTTGTCCCCCAGGGGCCCGGCAGGAGCAGTAGGGGCGGCGGGGTGCTCGGGTGCGGGGTGGCGGGGCGCGCTTGCTGGCCGCTCGCCGACGGGGCCCCGAGTCGCCGATTCCTGCAGAGTAAGCAGTCTGGCTCCGCTGCGGCCGCACAGTGGCAGCAAGGCTGGGGCGCTGGCGCAGCGCCAGCCCCATCAGAATTAGCTCATTGTTCACTAGCACACTGGCAGCGGAGAGCGGGAGAGAGAGAGAGAGAGAGGAGAGAGAGAGACTGAGACTCTTAGAGAAAGACACACACACACACACACACACACACACTCTTGGAGAGAGAGCGCGCGAGGCAGGGAGACCTTCCCCTCCTTTTTCCACGGCTGTACTTCTTGGAAGTGAAGCCGGTCTGGGTTTTGTTTCCCTTCCCCCTCCTCTCTCCTCTTCCTCCACCCCTGTCCCCTCCCCCTCCCCTCCCCCTCCCCCTCCCAGCTGTCTTTCTAGCATGATGCCCTTTTTCATCCACATTTGTGTTTCAGGTGTAGAGAGGAGAGAGTGAACAGGGAGCGGGGCTTTTGTCTGTAAGTATATGCCTTCCCATCCCCGGCCGGGAGCGCTGCTTTCTCTTTTGTGTCGGTTTCTTGCCATTGCTCTTAGCTGGACCCTTCAACCCTGCAGAGTTCATGCTTCTTCCCTCTAAATTTTAAAGAGCTGAAGCGTGTACCTTGAAAAAATTCTGGCATTTTGGTCCTGGTGCATTAAGGCTGGAATTTAACTTGAGCTTTTTTTTTTTTTTTTTTTTTTTTTTTTTTTTTTAATGCACAAGTTGAGAGGGAGAATTCTTTTGGGAAGGGGTGGGGTTTTTTGCTTGTTGGTATGGTTAATTTTTGTTCTTCTTGCTCATATAGCATTCTTAGGGACTGGTTTGTTTCTTTGCATTAGATGCACTTTGGTGCATGCACCCCCACCCCCTTTATTAAATGAATTTGTATCCCTCCATCCATACACTTTATTACTCTCTCAGCGCTGCTGCCGCCGCCAAGGGTCTTCTCAGGCATTCGATCTTGCAACACTTTTTCTGCATTTTCTTATAAAGCAGTTGAACTTTGGGGGAGGGAGGGTTTAAAAATACATGACTGCTTTTTGCTGGATGATGATGATAACAATCTGATTTGCATTTATGTGTATCTATAATAACATTATAGGAAAACTCTAAGAGCTTATGATACCCTGTTGGAGAACTTTTAGTTTTTCCATTCATCTTAATTTTTGCCATAACTTATGTTAACAAAAGAACCGTGTTCTGACGACATAAAGGTGGAGAGGAAAATCACTGCAGCATGTACATTAATGTTTATTTGGTATAAAGAGAAGGGCATAATGGTGTATGTTCCTGACTGCCCCCCCCCCCCCCCCCCGGGGGGGTTTTTTTTTTTTTTTTTTTTTTTTAAGACACGGAAGGTTATGTAATGCAGTGCCATTTCCAAAAATACCCACTCTGAGGCATTACACTACACGGTGGAAGGCTGATTCCTATTCTGCTGTCTTGATTGCAAATATACTGCCAGTAGTATGTCTGGGAACAAAGAGCAGCCAGAAAACAATCTATTTTTATCGCTTGGTTCTACTTTTAAGTTACTAAACCTTTTGAACTCCCGCAATTTAAAGAGGAACCAAACACTAAGAATAGCCCAGGACTCTGCAGAGCCAGGTACCAGGAATTTCTTTGTCCCCTATTTAAGCCTATAGACCCTTGGAAAGCTCTCTGAGAAGCCCCAGTGGTTACAATAATTTGCATGTAACTTATCTTAACCACAGAAAATGGTTATTTGTCTGTAACCTCTAAACCGGCATTTTTCATTTCCTGACCTGCGGTGAGGCGATTTGTCTTCTGTATTTAAACATATTTTGCAGGTTGATCTCCCTGGACTGAAGAGAGGGAGGGTGCAAGGCCAAGACTGTTACGATTCTCAAAATGGTAAGAATGGGCCATCAGAGGCAATTCTCAGTAGGTTCTCGTGTCTTGATTTCATATAAATATCAACCACATGCCTTCATCCCGCCTCAACCCCTTATTGTTCCTACCCCATTTGACCTTTAAAGGGGTCTTTCTCCGTCCGGCATGTGGGAGCTTTGCAGTGCAGCAATTGATATGAATTGGATGTGGTGAATTAGATCTTTTTGATTTGCAGTCATTTTGAACAGAAACTGAAATTCCTCTTTCAGAAGCAAAGATTTATTTAACTTGAACAACAGAAACCGTTCTGTTCTTTAAGAAGAGTGGTCTGTTGTGACATGCATGGAGGGAGGTGGCAGTCGTAGGGCTCAAACAAAGCAATGGGTCCTATTTTAGAGCTCACCAGAAGTCACCCTCAGAGTAGGGGTCCGTGTCCTGCTCATCAAACACCTGGACAGTCTGCTCTTCTTAAGAGCAATATATGTGAAGAGCTTGGACTTTATTTTACCTTCATATACCCTGCCTATTGTATCTCAGTTATAATTAGCCTTGATACTTTTTGTTGATGTATAACTTCACTTCTCAGAGGCATCTGCTCCGTTTCAGAAGTCAAGCACATTACCTCTGAATGAAAGGGTGACTATTTGTGACAAGCATTGTGATACACACAGAAGGCAGTTTCATTTTGGATGTCTGTGGAAAGAGCGAAACAGATGAAATACACATTAAAAACAGCTGAATAAGTATATTGATCTTCTATGAAAAATTTCCTCCTTGGAAATAAGATTGGACTGCGAAGAAAATAATCGAAATGTCAGGCAACTTTTAAGTACATGTCCTACTGCAGATGTCTACACTGTTTAAAACACCTTTCTGCCACTCAGAATGTGTGATTTCCAAATTTAGTTTCATGTTTTATTTTTTTTTTAATCGAGGGTGGAATTTAATGAATCAAAATTAAATCTGATATACTTGGTGTTTTCTTTGAGAACAACCCAAGTATAAGCTTCCAGGGAGAAGAATGAATCAGAGCAATTAAATGAGTTCAGTTTGAATCCTATTAGCAAGTAAGCTCTCTATTTTTTGTGTGTGCCTCACCTGTCAGTTCAACAGGTGGGTGGCAAAGCCTTGTGGAAAGTAGCTTTTGCTCGGACTTAGCGGATAGTGACCAAATTAAGGAACTTGAGGTGGACGGGCAAAAGGGATGAACAGAAAAGTAAACTGATCAGCAGGTTTTGTGCAAATGGTTCCCAACTTCCTATTAAGTTCCAATTAGCCACTGTCATAGAGTGCTAGGATGGTAATAAAATGAACCGCTGCACAGTATTTTTGTTTATTTTTCTTTTACTGAGACTGGCCGCATCACTTTGTCTTGTCGCTTTTTATCCAGAGTCTTACCCTCTGTGCCACCATAGGTGGACAGACCACAAAGGGTCACATATGCTGTAATATGTCAGGTGACCAGTTTGGTTAAACATAAATTTGACCACTGACTCTGCCAAAACCAGCAGACCTGACTGTAGGTCAAAAACTGACTATAGGTCAGGCTCAAAGAGTAAATACCGTGTTTCTGTATTAGTGAGTGGAATGAGCTTCGTGAAAGGCAAACGTGTGTGCCAAAGCCGAGAATGAAAGTTGGAACAATTTGAGTGCAGAAGAGTAAATCTGAATTATTATTACATGTTGTTAATTTCTTACAGTTGTCCTTTATGTATGGTGGCAGAATGAGAAATCACAGTGTGTTGCTCTTGGAAGGATTTTTACTCATGGAAAAATTCTCACAACTTTTTGGTGACCCTTTCATCAAGATGTCAGTCCCTTTTGGCACAAGCCCATTGCCTGAAATGAAACCACCGACAGTTATTGTCTGTGGGTGATTCCAAGTAACTTTCTAACAATTTGCTTATTCTGGGTAGCCTGAGCCCTTCAAAGTCTCTGCACCTATTAATGTTAAAAAAAAAAAGTTTCATTATTTTCTTTTAGAGGCATCTTGTACCTCCTTTTATCCTTTTTGGCAAAATGGAGTTATTTTCTTTCCTTGATTAGAACTGGAATTACTTTGCTGATCTCTGTAACTAGCTTACATGAAGACTTAGCCTATGTACAATGGAAACTTCTTCTAGGGAAGCAGCAGATTTAATACCTGGCCACCTCTGCAAAATATATGAACATGCCTTTTCTGTTAAACATGTATTTCCATTTACATAATTTAAAACATTAAAGAGGATCTAATTTCAGTGTATTTATCTGGTTTAGTTAAGGGCTTATGCCAAATACAAATTTATAATCAGCTCATTCCAGGGTACAAAATTACAGGTAGACTTCAGAATTCAAAACAGAACGATTCAGTATCTGGACATTTTACATATACCCTAAAATGATGATGTTTCACAACAATAATTTCAAGACACTCAAGACTCCTAGAGTGTCTTTGCATTACCAGAAAAATACAACCACTTTGTTAACTCTCCTAGGCACTGATCACAGTGTATTCTGTGTAGGGGACTCTCTGAGGGCAATTCTGGGGGCACCATTTACATAGTTAAAATATATTGTTATACAACTCAGGAGTACTGTCAAAGGTGCAATTTTGAGTTTACTTTGCTGTGTCTTAGTTGACCAGAGTGTTCTTTTCAATAACTCCTTCCCAAACTTTTTAGGTTATCTGGTTCATGTGCATTTTTTTCCAGTTGCCTGTTTTGTTTTATTTTATTTATTTATTTATTTATTTATTTATTTATTTATTTTTGCAATTAACAAGATATTGCAAGTCTGCAGAGATTTTCGGTAATTTATATTTGGCTTTTTGCTAAATTTGAATATCAAAGTATATTTTGTATGGGTTTTTGGTATTTAGGTGTTTTATTTTATTTAAATTTTTTTTTCAATGTTTATTTATTTTTGGGACAGAGAGAGACAGAGCATGAACGGGGGAGGGGCAGAGAGAGAGGGAGACACAGAATCGAAAACAGGCTCCAGGCTCTGAGCCATCAGCCCAGAGCCTGACGCGGGGCTCGAACTCACAGACCGCGAGATCGTGACCTGGCTGAAGTCGGATGCTCAACCGACTGCGCCACCCAGGCGCCCCTAGGTGTTTTATTTTAAAGGTACTTGCTTCAGATACATCAATGAGAAGAAAATACTTCAGAATGAGCAGATGATCTTGAATAGCTTGAAAAAATAATGTAATCCAATGTCAAGGTTAAGTCCCAATTTACAATATGACTACCCTCTGTGCAGTAAACTTGCCTTTGCGTATGTGTGTGCATGGACTCACAGTGGCATAAGCATGGACTCATTATGTTTTAATAGAGATCTAGGAATTGGAACTATTTAAGTTCTCTGTGAGGCTGATGCTGAGCTTTTCACAAAGATGAGTTGACTTTATTGTACTGTTCATAGAGCTCTGCTTTTTGTACAGTCTGTGAAGTGGCATTCATGGCTTACAAGGAGACTCTTTCAATAATCTCCCCATTAACATAAGGTTTTCTTATTTAAAGGAGAAAGACAAAGATTGAGGAGGAATGAGGTACTATTGGTCGCTGTGCCATTGGGCTTTGGAATGTAAATTTATAGGTTGCTCAGTTGATTGTGGAGTTGCTGAAGAGTACCTAGGAGGGTAATTTTATCTGGTGCTATTTTACACAAGGCCTTCCAGCGCACTGTAAGGGGGAGATTGGGGATTGTTTGGGGAATTAGGACAGTAGGGATGATCTATCCGGCTTTAACCCCAGCCCAGCTTCATCTTGAGTTATATAGATAATTCAGGTAGAAGGCATTTGAGCAGAAATCTTTGAATAAACAGTTATTTAGAGTCTCACTCTATTTTAACCTGATGGAATTCTTAAAAACTTGTATGTAAAGCAGATCATCATCAAATACTAAAGACATTCATTTTATTTGAAATCCTGAAATGAGTACTTCTGAAGTAGAAAAATAAACTTCTAAAATGTGAATACTTCACTAAATTAGATGAGGAACCTCTAGATTACAAGCGTTGTACGTTAAGTATTCATCCACACTGGGGATGGGGAGCCCTGGGGTGAAATACCGGCTCCCTTGGTCTTCCACATGTTTTTCCTTAGTGCTGTTCCTGGCTGAAAAGTCTCCTAAGGTCTTATCCTCACAGTCAAAGTGAAATGGAGCACTGACATAGTTATCAGAATAATTACGCTTAAAACAAAACAAAAAGCTTGATTTCATCTGATTCATCTTGGTTATTCAGAATGTTCCTGGAGTGATGTAGGAGTGGGAAGGATTTGCCTGAATTATCTGTGTAATTCCTTTGTTCTACGGGAAAAGACTAGGGATAAGGAAATCATATCCACAAATCCAATTTGAATATACCAGAGGAAAATGTATTGAATGTACTTGGACTATGTCATCTTGGTTGATCACGATACATTAAAAGATTCCAATTTTAAACTGCTCCTTTGCTTTGAACTGGAAAACAGATTAACCATAAATCTCAGCCCACATCTGTAGAAATCATGGTTGCTAAAAATACCACTTATTGGGTCTAAATTTATCTGAAATGGGTATTTCTAGACATATTTTGCAGGTAGGGACAGCTTCAAAGATTTCTATCTTACTGGTTTAAAAAATAGCAGTGACCCTGAAATTGAACTGTGAGGGCATGATTAGCAGCAGCTAATGGTTTAGCAGCTCTAATGGTTTGGGATTTAAGCATTAACATGGCTCTCAACTAAATTCTAAATATCAATTCAGTTATTAGTAGCCATGACATGGTGTTAACCTGGGTGTAACACTAGATTATACTCTCCTGCATTATTGGTTGGTTGGATCATACTCATTTCTTTCATTGACCAAATAAATTACAGGCTCCCAGAGGGTTTATAAATTTCACATAGAGCGCTTAATAAAGTTTTAAATATATGTTAGAAGTTCAATAAATATTGGGTTGGACTTTTAAAAATTCATCCTTAAGACTTAATCATGTTTAGTTTTGGTGATCTGGAAGTAACTTGTACCCTTACCTTCTTCTTAAGAGGTAGGAAGTTGAAGTGAATATAATTTTAGTTTTCACAGTCAGTCATTTTCTATTATTTACTAACAAGAGAAAAAAATTGTGGTTAGTCCAGAAAGCCACTTGCCAAAAGAGAGTGGCTTGCAATTGCTCACATTTACCAGCTTTGGAGCCACACTCTGATCAACCTGGTGATATGCTAGGTTTGATCCAGCTGTGGTAACTTAGAGCTAACAGTAACTTTTCCTGTAGCCATAAAAATCCCCTCCAGGATCCAGGAGGAGCTTTGATCCCAGTACTGGAATTTTAAATCCCCCACTTTATAATCAGATTCTGTGATATATGGAAATAACCTCGAGAACACAAAGGTGCCATGACTAGAGAGTACTGAAGAAAATGAGAAAAGTTCTTGGTGCGATTGTGCATCTATTCCCATGTCAACTGAACAAGTATTTTTTGAGCATTTTATTTGTGCTTGGTTCTTTGCATTACAGAAGATGCACACTTGACCTGTGCCCTCAGTCAGCTTAGATTTTAGTTGTGGAAAGAAGGCTAACATGTGTGACAAATTTAATGTAATGCAATAGAATCTAGTTCTAAATTGTAAGATGCAGAAGAATGATACTATTGAACACTGGGGAATGGGGATTGTAGGGGAAATTTTTTTTTTAGGAGGTAGAAATTAAGCCAGACCCAGAGATGGCAAGTATATGGCATGCATGCCATCACGAACTCCTGCTACCCATGTGGCAGACATTGCTAATCAAGCTTGATATACCCATTATTATTATTCAGCCTGAATCGGATTTCAGAATCCTCAGTATAGAGTTCTGTTAATAATTGGTTGGAGTTGGCACTCAACTGAAAACCTAGGAGTGGACTATTTGCTCCTTGACAGCAGGTGTCATGCCTTCTTAAGCTTTTATCCCTAGGGCTTAACACTAGTTCTTAATAATTATTAAGTGAATGAAGAACTAAGAATATTTGGATAGATTTAGATGAGAGAGAAGCGTATTCCAGATGAAGGGAATACATTAGAAACATATGCTTGCAAGAGTAAGCACGATGCATTTGTACACAGTAGAGACTGTCCTGTTTAGGGCCTCTGTGCCATCAAGCGCAGACTGCACAAACTAGATCTAGAAGCCAAGGACTTGATGTGCTAAGCTATAGGAAGCCACCAAGCCAGCATCTTAGAGTTGGCCCAAGGCCATCACTCGGGTTCCAACCTGTCCACTTCTTTGCCTTTTGATTGTGCCCAACAGAAAGGAACACACACTTCTATATACTCCTGGCTAGATGGTAGCTTATTTTGTTGTTGCATCTCCCTGTCCTCAGGCTGGGGTGGAGTGGTGGAGAGAAGGCTGGCCCCTAGCTACAAGGAATTGGGAAAGAAGAAGGGAGCACTGTTAACCCCTTTCTATTGAGAAGGTAGCACCACTTCCACTGGCCAATTACAGCAGGTTCATTAGCGCCCATGTGGCCAGAGAGGGCGTTACTGCTGCCTGAGAGGAGGCACCACACTTTCCTTCATGAGGCTAACTGGGTGGAGCCACGTGCTAATCAGTTGTAACCACATGTACCCGGTTGGTTCCCTCTTTCCACTTCTTCCTGATTAGTCAGACATACTCAAAATTCAAGCCAACACTGACATCATCATCATAAAATTGTTTACAGTTTGAGGCCTACATGCTGTTACTAAGTTGGTCAATAGTCTAGTGACCATTTGAAGGGAATCTCATCACATGACACACAGAAGTTGGGGAAAGCCAAGACTGAGAAGGATTTTCCTTGAATTTCTTCTTGTTACAGCCTAGACTCGTAGCTTAGACTACATCAGCTTCAAGATTTTCAATGTGAAATGACTTCATTAACTCTTTTAGTCCCTTCAGATGAGGCTGGACTTACCTGATTCTCTTGGTAAAAGTAACATAGGTAAACGTCATTCCTTGAATTCTTTATGCCTACTCTCACCTCATACTTTTAAATAATTTATTTTTTAATTTCTGTGTTTAGACCTTCATAAATTTAGTTTCTGTCAGTGGGCAGTCATGTCAGGAACCATGTAAACGAATCTTATTTCTGGCCACAATGGAATATATTTTCCTAGAGGAACCAGACACCTGTTACTCTAAACATACCCCAGGAGTCCCTCTGTGTCTTTGCTTACTCAATCCTAGAAAGAAGGCTCCTTCTGACAGAATAAAGCCATTCTTCAAGACTGAGTTTAAATAACAGCTCCTCTACGAAACTCACCCCTGCATATCCAGTAGGAATAATCTCATGCTTTCTCTATACAGTCATCACACAACATTCTACTTACTGGCTGGTTTATTTCTGCCCATCTGTTTTTCTACCCTCCAGGTCTGTAAACTTGAAACAAGAACACTGACCACTAGTACATGGGCATCATCACCTCTCTCTTTGGTAGCAGTTGAGACTGTGATGCCTTGTGTTTTGTTTTGTTTTGTTTCCTTTTCCTCTCTAGTCAGGATGGTGAATTCAGATGTGGAAAAGTTTCATCACTGAGAGGGAACTCTAGAACAGCTAGTGAAGTTGACTGGCATTCTCTTTCTGCACAGTGGAAGGAAACCCTAACTTTCATTGACATGTCCTAATGGGACGTTGGAACAGATCCCATGTCTCTGAACCAGTCTGATTATTGCTTCAGTACCTATCCAGGATCTGGCACATCCTTATTGATCAATAAATGTCTGTGGAATAAATGAATGAGTCAGTAGTTGGGGAAACATGGAGATCTGTTATTTCTGGGCAGAACCAGGCGACTCACCTTGAGATTTATAGCTAGTAACAGCCTAATACTCTGCAGAATTGTGACAGCTCAGGTTATAAAATTTATGGCCCAGGAAATGAGATGAGCACAGGTAGATTTTGAATTTACTACTGAAAAGCCCCTCGCAATAATCATTAAAGGTAGCTCGGTGGTAGGGAGGTAGGGGGATAGCTAAGTGAAACCTACACACAGTACAGGAACAACTCCTACATTTGGTGCTCCTTTCTTTTATACTTCTTTTGACGGAAGAGGTCCTAAAAGAGTCCAAAAAGTTCACTTGGAATGGCCTGCTGAAAGAGGAATCTCCTCTCAGGGTAGAGTCACCCGTCTCATCTGCAACATTGCTGTGGAGAGCCATTATGTGCTGGGTTATTAATGCTGTTTTTCCAGCAGGTCCACAGTTTGTGTCTCAGCAACCTGACTGAGGCGGTCATGATGGTAAAGCATAATCAGCTTTGGTTTCACAAGGTAATGAAATCTTCATAAATATAATCATGGCCTATTATTACCTTCGAGTGGCTCCCATTTTAACGTTGTGCCTTAAAAGTGTTAGGATTATCTAGCTGGAGATGTTTTGAAGCCCTTGACTTCAGGCTGTGCTTGTTCAGCATTCATCCTTACTTTCATAGACAGAAATACAAATGGGACTCGTGTTTGAAAAGGAGAAAGAGAAGATGCATAAGAGAACGTGGCCAATGAAAGGAAGGTCTGTTTGCCCCTTTTAAGCTGAAATTGGGAACCAGAGCCATTGATTGGAAAGAAAGGGAGAATAGCTCAGCAGTCATTGCCAGTAATAGTATGAGCCAAAGACTCCTACCAAAAAGTAATTAAAACAAGAGGGAGATTCATAATGTGCACAGAAGTTCTGGTGTGGTTGTCCAGTTCTAGCTCCTCTCCCTTCTCCACTCCACCCGGTACTCAGATCACCATCACACGCCACTGTCCTTTGATTACTGGGGCAGGTAACAGCCTTCCTGTCTGAACTGCGTTTGATACAATTCCAGCGGGGAAAAGTACTGCAGTCTGGTGGCTGAACAGGGAGAAATCTACAAAAGTTGTTGTGTTTAAAGTGGGTCCAGGCATTTTGAGGACGCTTTTGTTGGATAAAGTCAGTGTCGGATGGAAAACCTGTTCTTGGACAGGAAAGAAGAGAAATTAGGAGAAGATACTGCATCTTAGGCAACCGACATTCAGAACTGTCAAGGAAAAGCTAGAGTTGGTAGTCAGATGGATAAAACTTACTAAGATAGTAATAAACATGACCCAAGTAAGGGATTGCTACTAAGTACTTTTCCAAGAAGTACTGTTTCATGCCCTTCATTAAATGATGGTAGTGAAAGTTACCCAGAAGGCTTACTGGGATCATGATCTGAAAGTCTGTTCTTGTTTTGCCAGGCATTTGCTGAATCTTAGCCTGTCAGTGTGCTGTGTGGGTTTGGCAGCACATGGCTGAACACTTAGCCCAGTGCCTGCTGCATTGTGGGGGACTCGGTGAATGCTGGCTGAAGGAATGAAGAGTGGGCAGGGAAAGGAACCACTCTTTGAAACATGCACTATCAGGGACTTCCAGTTGTTGTATGGTTCAGAGAATTCAGTTTTGAAAACAGGACTTAATTACAAGTCCAGTCCTTTCCTGCACAGACACCCCAGGATTTGATGGCTTAGTTCCAAGGGAAAAAAAAACAACAACAAAAAACTCTTTTGAAGAAATGTGCTTGCTGCTTTGTCACTTCCAGCCCAAAGTAATGGGATGTACTCTTGGTAAGATGTTCATTCTATAGGATTGAAAGCTACCTACCAAATAGTGAATACCTCACCAAAATTAAGGACACAGCAAATATTTTTTGATTAATTAGTTGGATAATTGAGATTATATACCCAACCAATTCAGTTAATACAGCATCAGAAATTGTGCCCACATCTTCTCTGAGTCCTCATGTTCATAATTTTGATCCTTCCTTAAGTGGATTTGACTGTTTCTGAAGCCTGGATGCTCTGGACCATAACTGAGTGTCCATTTCATGCTGCCCTGTGGAGACTTGGGTCTAATCATACATCATGAAATGCCCCAGGCCCTTGCATATTTTGCTCACTTCTTGATAATAGAATCTTAAATTGTTCTGATCTTGTTATCAAGGTCTGGGAGCCAAGTCTCCACATCTTTTCATCTTTATTAAGCATATTCTTTTTCCTTTTTTTTTTCATGATGACTGCTTTTAAAGTTTTAATTTTATTATATGAAGCTTAACTGTCTACACTGTCACAATCAATTCAATCAGGGATTCAATTAAATTTGTTCTTTGGCATCCTAGAGCAATTCATCTGATTATTGTGAATTTTTATCAGCTGTTCTTACACTGTTTAGACAAAGCCAGAGGGACGCTGTATTTTTGAGTGGGATGGAATACATTGCATCAGTGTAATCTGAGGATCACCTGCTTTGTTATTTGCTCTTTAGTGCCTTCATGATGATAATAGCTAATTGGCTTGTTACCCCGTCTCTGTTTTTCCATTTTTCTGACTTTAGGAATATCTGCATTTCTTCTGCATTAATTAAATGTTTCCAAACGGAGTCAGGTTAAATTTGTTTCTCTTTCTTGAATTACCATTCTTAGTAGTTTATACACTGTCTCTCTGGGCTAATGAGTGTTTCTTCCTCCACTAGGATGATTTCATATTTTTATGTAGTAGAGTTGACCCTTGAACAACACAGGTTTGAACTGTGCCGGTCCACTTACATGCAGATTTTTTATAGATACAGGACAGTAAATGTATTTTCCTTGTGATTTTCTTAATAACATTTCCTTTTCTCTAGCTTCCTTTATTGCGAGAATACAGCATATAGTACATATGACATATGAAATGTGTTAATTATGGCTGTTAAGTTTGGGGGGGGTTAAAAATTCCACACAGATTTTTGCACAAGCCGTTGGTGCCTCTGAACCCCATGTTGTTAAAGGGTCAACTATATATGGTTTGTATATTTGAAGATCATTGATAAAGATAAGGTTTTAATTCTCCTTTAAGCAGTTTGTTTTTAAATTGAAATATTGGAAAGCAAAGTTACGGTGAACATGATTTCAAGTACATTTGATGAAAGAAAGATCTTCTGAATGAGACTGTGCATTGCTAGGCCCTCTGCGAAGTTGTTTGAGAGTTCATTTGGGGGTCATATTAAAACAATTTGGTTTCTCAGTAAATGCCCTTTGTAATTAGCTGCAGCCATTGCTAGATACTTGTTTTGTTCTAAACATTTCCTTCCACGGAAAATTGAAAAAGGACCAAAGTGTGATGACCAGTGTAGCTTGGGTTTAATTAGATCCCGTCTTAACGTAACCAAGCCAGAGTTGCTGGTCTAAAAGCAGTCTTTCCTCAAGGACTGTGGCAACACATGGATACTGGAGAGCAAACCCTCTCTGCCCTCAGACAGTGCTAATTGGTTTTTAGGTAAGTTATTTTTGAAGGGCAACACAGGCAGCAGAGCAACAAATATTTTTGAGAAAATGCCTCTTGATAGTAGGTGTCAGAAATTCAGCATTAGGGCACTAAGCAGAGATGCTCAGCGCCTCCTGTACTTGGGGTATTGAAAACCGGCCCTGGCACTCGGGGGAGCTTATGTCGGCACTCTACGTGGCCCTGGGGAACTGGCAGAGGAGGTCCATGTCGACAGACAGTAGTCTATGAGAGGAGAGGCTGGGTTGCATCCTGCCTTCTCTACTGCTGGGTTCTGTGGGCAGGCTCCCTGATGTGTCTCCCTCAGTATTCTCATCTGTAAAATGATGAGGATGATGGAAATGGCAGCCAGTCCAGATCCCCTTATGCGTGTGCCTCAACCTGTTGCGGCACTGTGATGTATTGGTGAATTTCATCCTTGGAACCACACCGAGGATTAAATAAGCACACCTGGGAAACATGCCTAAAGACATTATAGTGAACCCGTGTGTGCATTTCCACAGAAAACTGGGGTCTCCAGATTTACATACTCTCCCTTTGTGGGTTCCAGCAACTCCTGTGTATTGTTCATAGTTCTCTTCCTTTGGAGAAGTCAAGTTTTAATGATTGGTTTACAAGGGAAGAGAGACTGAGGGGGGAAAAAACCCCAAAAACATGAGGTCAAAGTATTATGTTGTTGGAGAAGGTAGTCAGGACTTAGAATCAAAGCCTGAGTTTCTTTGTTTTGTTTTAATTTTTTTGGTAATGTTTATTTTTGAGAGAGAGAGACAGAGCAGGAGTTGGGGAGGGGCTGAGAGAGAAGAAGACACAAAATCCGAAACAGGCTGCAGGCTCTAAGCTGTTAGCACAGAGACCGATGCAGGACTCGAACTCACAAACCTTGAGATCATGACCTGGGCTGAAGTTGGACGCTCAACCTACTGAGCCACCCAGGCACCCCTTGAGTTTCTAATACTACCTTTTTCATGTCCATTAGAATATAAGTGAGGTAATTTTGCCTCCCAAGTTGGCATTCCTCTTCCGTTTGCAGTTACCTTCACACTCTTGATGTATGTGTGTCTTCGGTGACTCCCAGCCCTGAAACCCTACATCAATTTGGGTGGGTGGCTGCCCCTTTGGGTCTTGTTTGCTTCCCACAGTACTGCCTGACTGAGCCCTCATCCCTCCTAAATCAGACCATGCCCCCTGCCAGTGAGGTTGAAAATCCAGGTGGTGCACGGGGGCACATCCATCCTAATCTTACTCTTATCCTTTGGTACTTTTAGTTTTTTGCCAGTTTTCGCAGAGGACAGGTTATGGAAACTTCTTAGTGGCCTCTCTGTGACCTGAGCACTTACAGCATGTGGGTACAGATCTGACTGTATTTTTCCTTTTTTAAAAGCCAAATTTATAAGACAATCAGCTAGCATCTGATTTAAACTACTTTTAATTATAGCTTCTTGCAATAGAAATGACTTTTTCCCTCCAAATTTGGTGATCTGTTATGATGCTGTTGAAGAGGTAGCAGTCTTTAAATGACCAAGGCAGTGCGGGGCAAGCGTGAAGCTGCAGAGTGGCTTGGGCTGGGGGATTTATTTGCAGTTGCCAGTAGAAGAGGGCACACCGATGGGAAGAGTGAGTGATTTCTTTGGGAATGAGCACTTGGGGACAAAATGCACAGTTTCTGGAAAACTCAGTCTTGAACTTGTCAGCAAAAGGAATGCTTTGATAGTTCCACAAACTCCTCAAAAGCAACTGGCTATCGCATCATCCACCTAGAGCAAGAAAAGTCCAAAATTCTTAGGTCTAGATAAAAAAAAAAAAAAAATACTAGTCTTTGAAGCCTTTAACAAAAGAAACTGATTTTGGAGGACTTTTATGTTGGTGAAAATTTTCATAAGGTTTTTGTGAGTAGTACATACTTTGGGACAAGAGGAAAGAAAAAATGGCATTCTTGGTGAGTAGAAATCAGACTTATAGTTATTTGAAGGTGAAACTCAGCATACCTAACATTACTTAAACCAGCTAATAAAAGCAAGACGAGATGTTTCCTATTAACCTTGGAATGTGCTTGGAAAAAGTCCTGCTAGCTCCAGATGTCTGATATTGGAAAGCATATCAGCAGCATTACCCTCGTTTGTGACAGAAAATACCATGCAGAAATTCAGAAGTGCCCTTTGTCATAGTGAGCGCAGTATAGTTTTCTTCTTTTTCTCCCTTTCTCCCCCCACCCCTGGGGCCTTCCTTCTTTTTCTTCTTCCCCTCCCTTCTCATCTTTCATCTTAAAAGTAGGAGAAACATTGCAAAATACAGTGTTTCTAATTACAAGTAAAACCCAATTTGTATGAAGGAATAAGGTGGTCCAGACTTAGAAACCCAACGTGTTAAGTAAATATTTAGTCTGGTTCCACTCCAGGGAGGTAAAAGATTTTATTAACATATTTGTTGAGGTCATGGGGTCAAGGAAAAACTTATGCTGTGCTTAAATGCCTGAGGGGCCCCCCTTTTTTTTTTTTTTTTGCTGCTAGTTAACAAAGGCCAGTATTTTTTTTTTTCTGCTGAAAAGAGCAAATATCTTGTTTTGTGGCCTTTACTTTCTTATTGTTCATTCACAAACTGCTTAATCTCAAACCAGAGCTTTAAAAAGCTGCTTTATTTTTTCCCTTTGTTTGGAAAAATCTCTCCTTAGATATCCCTTATGAGATTTGTGTCTAAGCTTTGTTCTCGTGCTTACTCTTCTGGTTTACTTTGGGCTGTTATCAGCTGTTTGTACTTTGTTTTGTCTTCATCACCGAAAAGAAAAATCGTCCATTAAAAGTCAAGATTTGAAGCATTCAACTTAATTCCTTGAGTCCAGTCCACAGTTTGGCTCGGATTACTGTACCAGGCTGACCTCCAGCCCAGGGGAGGGTGCCTTGGCAGAAATCTGAGAATTCCTCGATCAGTAACTCCCTTTTTTGGATTTATGGAGTCTTTAGGTGGATTGCTTTGTGCTGAGCATGTTCCTGTTGGAAAGGAATGAGGCAGGGGTGAGAGGAGGAGTTTGCGCAACACACGTTTGCAGCTGACCTCGGTGTTCACCACGCTCAAATTAGCCAGCTGCCGCTGCAGCCTGCCTTAAACCAGGCACCATCAAAGCCTGAAAAAATCACACAACAGTCTCAGATAGTGGTGGCAAAGCAAAGTTGGATCATTGTGTTAACCTTTTGTGGCTTGCTCCCGACTTGATTCGTGGCTCCTCTCGAAAGTCTTTGCTATTCTTAGAAATCAAAATTTTAAAGACTCAGCAGCTAAACAAGCAGCATATTATATTGTGGAACAGAGTGACTGGGAAAGCTCTTTGCGCTGACGATTAATTTCACATGTAAACACTTTCGTTTTGTTGCCAGCGAGGAGATTTCCTTTTCCTTTCTCTGCCTCCTTGAAATCTAGAAATAAAATTCCACAGCTGTCAGGTTCCCACATATTCATCAGCAGCCTCTCAAGATGGCTTCATGACGAGCAGAGTGAATTTAAAGAATTCTACTATGAAAGTCTACACAGCTTGTCTCAGACACCCCAACTCACAAAGTAAAGAATTCTAAATCTCTCGCCTGCCTGTAACAGGTAGTAACACGCTGCATGGGAATAAAACGTGGACGTTTTCCGTGCCCATAGTGGACACACGCACCCAAAGCAAAGCTCATGCCAGTGGGCTTAGCCAGTGCGAGCTCTCATCATCTTGTTCCTTGAGACCCAGTTGTCTCCTCTACCCCTGTTTCTACAGGTTAAGAACTTGTCGGGCCACAGAAAAGCTGAGAGTGTCAGCAGGTGCTGTAATACAGCAGTGCCCTAAAAGGTCCTGGTTTCCTTTCTAGCAGGACGGCACTTATGGCTGAGTGCAATAGTCAGGTGTTTGCAATACTTTCTCTGTAATTACCCATTGTTACCACAGCCAGCTTCTGTGTGTGTGTGTGGCATTTAGGTGGCTGCATGTTTCATTTAGTTCCCCAACAAGAATGTTTGCCAACTTGGGCACCAACTAACACTTACTCTGCTTTCCAGAGTGCGCACAGGTGACATATGTTATCTGAATGGCCCAGTGTTCTGTCTTTTTATCTGTCTTCTGGTTGCAGGGCATTTCCTCCATGGTGTGCTCCATCTCCAGACAGCACTCGCAGGGTTAGGCGGATCACTAAGACTAGGTCTCTAGAGAGAGGGAGCTGAGTGCATCATCTTTTGGCACCATCTGATCTTTGATGTAATGCTGTTCAGAGAAAATGATCCTTGTAACTCATTTATGGTTTCAGTTTACATCCTGCCCTCTCACATGGCCAACAACACCTGGGAGCAGACTAGCTTTTGAGGGAGATTCTTAACAGCACCACTTCAAAAGGTATCTGCAGAAATGAAGTACATGTATATGCATATAAATTCTCCTTGTAATACAGTACCCGCTTTCATGACCTCCCAGCCAATTAGTCGGAAGAGAACATGTACACACGCAGACACACACACATACTGTTTAGTTGGCAGAGATTACGAAATATGCTACTTTGCTGTTTGAAGAATTAATTATGCAGGTGGGACACCTGCTGCTCTGGTCTGTTTTCCTAATTGCAGGGGGTGGGCACCTGTCCTTGTTAAGTCATAAAAGGGCCATGTGTGTGCATTCCTTAAGCACACACAACTCCACCAAGGATAGAATAATTGTGGTCATTAACAACCAAGCCATGCAACATCTTCATAGCAGGTTGCTAAGAAGGTATGTTAACCAATTAATAAGTAAGCTCCATACACATATGTGATGTTCAGGCTCTGAAATGGCCATGAACCTTCCTTTGAGGGCCATTCTCCTATAACAGGCTCTTCAAAGAGCTACTGCTAAAGAGAGAAGAGAGGAAAATACAAATTTAGAACCAGGAAACATGTCAATTTGTTTGATTCTGTGTGTGGACCATACTATTGGAAAACATGCTGCAAGATTTTAAATGAAAAGCTTAGGAGAGGTTTAAAGAATTTAAATGATAATCTAGTTTGTGTGGTTTTAGGACCTTGCAGGGGTTGTCTCTGACTCCCCCCACATTTTATTTTTCTAATCTGGATACCAAGTAATAATATATTCAGTGACAAGCATGAACACTCAGCCTTTCCCAGAATTCAAGCAAAACTTTTGTATGTTCTCCAGTTTAAAACAGTAAAATTTTCCTTGCCTCTGTATTTTCTCAAACACTCAGGTTTTCTTAATTGTTGAGGATATGGCTTGTTTCTCTGATTCCTGACTTCTGGAAGAATAGTATTCCAGAGGGTTTTGAGGATTTTGCTTGAGCAAGAGCAAACAACTATTTTATATATGGAATATATAGAATAATTTAAAAGAATAGGTATGGAATATATAGAATAATTTAAAAGAATATGTATCTTCTTGATAAAAGAACGCAGTCTTCTATTGGGAAGATTATGGCAAACTTTGGTTTACTTGTTTAATAAAACAATAGTTTTGGGGGCGCCTGGGTGGCGCAGTCGGTTAAGCGTCCGACTTCAGCCAGGTCACGATCTCGCGGTCCATGAGTTCGAGCCCCACATCGGGCTCTGGGCTGATGGCTCAGAGCCTGGAGCCTGTTTCCGATTCTGTGTCTCCCTCTCTCTCTCTGCCCCTCCCCCGTTCATGCTCTGTCTCTCTCTGTCCCCAAAATAAATAAACGTTGAAAAAAAAATTAAAAAAAAAAACAAAAAAACAAAAAAAACTAGTTTTGTACTGCCATGTGTATTACTCAGAACGCTTACATTTCTGAGATGTAAACCACTACCAACAACAGAGAACTCAATGAAGTTTAAAAAAGAAAAAATTCGATTAATTGGCCTTCATGAAAAACATGACCTTGAATTCAGAAAACTGAATGAATAGAATGAGTTGAAACCATGTGTCCACCTTTGGAGCATCAGCTGACCAGGACCAAAAAGAATGAACAGGGTTAGGGTCCAGCAGGAACAGATGGGCTTCAGGAAGACAGATCAACTTACCTCTGTTTTCTGACCCATATATTACCAGCACCTGATATTCAGAACCAGGTAAAAGACTGGGTACAGCAGCCTGTGGGGTTGCATTTGTGCTATTGCTATTATGGCCACTGAGAGCTGCAGTGAGACCTCCTGGCCATCAGGTGCGTTCCCACATGGACCTCATTACATCCTTACCCTGAACCCACCATCTTCCTTGGCTTGCGTCTGGTAACCGTTGGATGCCCTCCCAGATCTGCTCACTGCCATCCCCATTTCCTCTCATGACAGCACAACTGGATGGTTTGCTGAGTGTTGGTTTTGTTTCTTTAGCCTGTGGAGACGGGTTCCAACAACTATACGTTTTTGTTAATTGCACTTAAAGCACACTATTAATTTGCTAGGGCTGTCAAGACAGAGTACCAAGGATTAGGTGGCTTAACCAACAGAAGTTTGTTTTCCCACAGTTCTGGAGTCTGGAACTCTGAGGTCAACCTGTCGGCAAGGCTGGTTTCTTCTGAGGCTGTTTCCTTGGCTTGTCGATGGTCATCATCTCCCTGTGTCCTCACATGGTCTTTCCTCTATGTGTGTCCATGTCCTCATTTCCTCCTGATAAAGACACCAGTTTTATTGGGTTAGGGCCCACCCTGATGAACTCATTTTAACTTAACTGCCTCTTTAAAAACCCTATCTCCAAACATACCCACATTCCAACTGGGGGGTAGGTTTCTGACAGGAATTTTGTATGTGAGGGATGCACAATTCAGCCCGTAGAACACCCTTCTATGAAATGATCTTTTTTGAAGGTCTGTCATCAAGCCCCCCCCACCCGCCCACCCCCCACCTCCGGCACAACTAGATTTGCGCTCCTAAGAGGCAGGAACTGTATTTCTCTTCTTGCAATCCCTAGAATCTAGCAGTGTCCTGGCACACTGCAGGTGCTTCCCATACTTGAAGTGAATGCATGCATGGGCAAAGGCATTCTGAGGTATTTGAAAGCAAGGGTAATGGTCGTCCTAGATCTTTTCCCTTAAGTCCTTTGTTTTAGAGTCTCAAAACACCACTAGTATGAAAAAGAACCAAGCTGTAATGTAGGTAGTGTATTTCCAGTAATCTACCAACTTTTTCCAAATCCAAAAAAGGTTAAATATCCACTTTAGATGCTATAGCCAGGGGTATGCTGAGTTCTTAGAGACGAACCAAGCAAGTTTTAAGAATGTAACTAAGATTTCTCTATCCCTGCCATTTTTGGCTTGAAGTTCTGAGTCTCCAGGAGACTGGAAGAATTTACCACAAGGCCAAAGTGACATTTCTTTTTCCTAAAGAATACAATGATTACTTTATGATTCAAACACTAAAAAAATGCCCTTGGTCAATTCGTGGCTAAATTAAATATGTTTCAAAAGGACCAATTTGGGTTAGGGGAGGAAGTTTCCTTAGTTGTGGGTTTTACTATCAGATACTCATGTTCCTGAGTTCTTTGGCCAAAAAAAAAAAAAAAAAATCATTGTTTTTATTAAAAAAAAAAAAGGAAAGTTCTTAGAAAAAACAAATTGTAAAAGTAACAAGCAAAATGATTTATGAGGCTATTTATGCCTGCAG
Source organism: Herpailurus yagouaroundi (assembly GCF_014898765.1). NCBI lineage: Eukaryota > Metazoa > Chordata > Mammalia > Carnivora > Felidae > Herpailurus > Herpailurus yagouaroundi. Next base: position 68,227,941 of record NW_024412377.1, read on the forward strand.
ATTGGACTTGAGCGGCTTTCATAGTGATGCTTTGAACCTGGGAAGTTAAATGCGGAAGCAGTGTCATTTTGTTAAGATGGAGTGTCACAGAAAAGCCCAAGAACAGACACATAACATTTACTTGATATTACTTCTCATAGTGTCCGTGTGCCTAAGTTTTTACATGTATTTGTGTCAACATTTTTGGTTTGCAGTGGAACTTCATTTCTTGCTATATGTGTGACATTTGAAATTGTACTTAAAGCCTGTTTTTAAAGGTAGTAATGTAAAAATGTTATCATTTTATATTTATATTAAGTGAATCTACAGTTGATTCCAGTTGGGAATCTCCTTAAATTAAGGTACTTTGTATGCTGTGACATTGTTTTAAGCCCTAAAAAAAGCTTATGTATTTTAGATTGCAATTTTGTGGTCTTCCCCCATTCCCGGTTAGAGGGAGTGTCAGGGGTGACTTGTCTGTCCCAAATGAGGCAGGTGGTAGAATTCTCCCAGAAGGATCTGAGCACAGGAGGGGAAAGCTGAACAAAAGAAAGGAGGTTCAGGCTGGGGGAACCACGTGGCCCAGAAAGTAGACCTGTCCAAAGTACGAAAATAGGTCCAGTTCTTGCAGGATGAGCTCTCAAATATTTAAGGTACAAGAGAGGTGATAGGCAATTTGCATTCTGGGGTGATTTGAGGGCATCGGGGTAGTGGGAAGAACTGACGTGTAGAATCTGGAAATCTAGTTTTAGTTCATGTCCTATCCTCCACTCACTTGTGGCTTTGGGCAGTGGATGACCTTTTTGAGTTTTTGTTTTCTCATCTCCGAAATGAAAAGACCTATTTACAGGTTTATTGTCAGGATATATTAGGGTGATATATGCAAAACTAACTGGGATGTGCCATAAACGTTACTGGAGTATGGCAAAGATGGTTACTGTTAAACTACCCCAAAAGAATCAACACAGCCATCCACTGCTCCTACCTCAGGCCCCCTGACCAAGCGGATTACCTGGGACACTGAAAACATTACACTTAGCCCAGTGACTAGGCTACCACATCTCTGCTTCCAAAACCAAAGATGTTACCTCTGCTTGTTAACCTAGTAGTGAGATGTGATTCTCAATATTATTTATTAAATGTGAGGCTTATTTAGAGCATTTAGTGAATCAGATCTGGAGGGAATCTTATCTAATTTTCTCCCGTCCTCTCCCCTCCCTTCAAGCCAGGCTATATCAAATGTGAATTAACTCTGGCAGATGGCTGTTAGATTCTGTTTCTAAATTTCTTGAAGGCAATTTCACAGTTTTTCTTCTTTAAATTCTTTCAGTAATTTAACAATTCTTATGCCAAGTCCTTCCTTATAGCTGACCTAAATCCATGTTGTAATTTAATTCCTAACCCCCTACTCCTGTCTTTCCCAGAGATGGAGAACAGCTGGTCAGCAACCTTCTTATGATAATACCCTCTGTATATTTAGAGAAGAATTACTCAGTTTGACTCACGCTCTCCACCTTGTCCCAGCTCTGCCCCCACCCCCAGATTCATCAGCTGCTATACTCTGAGTCATTCATGGCAATACTGCCCATCTCCCTGCCTCTCTCTTGGACACTTTGCTACTTTCAGGCACGGGACAGTGTTGCCAGGGGCCACATGGACCTGGGGAGAATGCAGGCCGCTTGTTCCTGCCCTCATGCTTTGTGCATAATGTTGAACTTTATAATCAATTATCAGAATAACCCCTAACAGTGTTTTATGGGTGTGTGGCACATTTATCTCACGGAGTTTTGCAAGCATACTTATCATAGGTTGCTTTGAAAGTTAGACCTCCCCAGTACCTTAGTTTGCTCAGCCAGTCATGTCATAAGGCTGCCATTTAGCATGCTAAAGGTAACACTGATTGACATCTTTGTTCTGTTGGGACTTAGTCCTGGGAGACACTGAGCCAGAACTCTCCTGAGTGCAGTATACATTTGGAAGCACACAACAGTCTGAAAGAGGTGATGGGCTTCCCCATTGCTCCAGGTTGTCATCAGGAAATAAGTGACACTGAGGGGGATTGAGCTCATGAAGTTGATCCCGTGTGGTTTCAGAGTGGATGCTGTTTTTAATTTGAATGTGTGTGCTTTTATGTCTCTGTAGGTTTATTACCCAGAGCTCTTTGTCTGGGTCAGTCAAGAACCATTTCCAAATAAGGAAATGGAGGGAAGGCTTCCTAAGGTAAGATCCCTACCTACCATTTTGTTATTTTTTTTTTTCAATTTCAAGGCAATTAAAAAAAATCAGTGTCTTTTTTAATATCCATCTAGTCTACAATAATAATCCACTGACATGATACTGTTATAACTTTGGAAATAAAATATACTAATATGTGTGTATATGTATTATATGTGTGTGTGTATATATATATATATATATATATATATATATATATATATAAGGTTCTTATATATATCATATAAGAATCGTGGAATCAATTTATCCAATGTACATTTTACAGGTTTTCAATTTGTTCCATACTTGGGTAGATAAACTCCTGTATGGTGATTAAACTGAAAAATATCTTAAAGGTAGAAGATGATGACACTTTTGTCTGGTAATAGTGCCCAAATGTCTGATGAAATGCCCCAAGAAACAAAACAGAAGGAACGTAAAAAACTATTATTTTTCTTTCTTCTAATTTTTAGGCCTAAAAATACTTTCTACAAACATGCTTTCATTGTTCTGACATCTTAGGTATGACAATTTTCTGCCTTAAGAAAATCTGTCAAATTTACATTTTGGATTTTAGCACCATTTCCAACAGCAACAGTTTTTAGATACCTTTGGACTTTCCTGTTAAGGTAAATATCAATTTGACCTTAAGGAGGAGGACTGTACTTTTTACCACTGACCTGTTGATTTTGCAATTAAGAAAGAAAAAGTGCACTGAAAATAAAATTTCCATTTAAAAGTTTCATAAGTGTAATTGACAAATGGTGAGGCCTTCCCAGATCTTATTGACTTTTTAATGTTTGAGAAATTCTTACTTATACTAAATGGTTTCAGCAGTTCCCTTTTACTGACAGGCAGAACTTGAAGAGATTGTGTCAACTGGCAGTTTGCATTAAGAGAAAACAGTTCTAAATCACTTTTAGTCTTCCAGAGAACTTCTGACGGTGCAGAGTGAAACCACTATTAGGAAAGTGGGTGAACAAAATGATTCTGGCCATGCTCTAGCTACACTTGTGCTGTCTTATAGAGCTGGGATGGAGGTGAGCTAGTGTACTGGAGGTTTACTTACGACACACACACACCCCACCTCACCAGACTACCTCCCCACCACCACCTACCACTCAACCACCCCCCTAGCACAGCCCCTGCACCATACCACCTCAACGCAACCCTACCACACTGCCACACCGTCACCTTACCAACAGCAGTAGTGTAACTCTCGACATCCTTTACTGAGAAGCTCAGGGCATAATTCGTCCGAGCAGCTGAGGGTAAGACATGATAATGGAAGGGGTAAAGAGAGTATAGTGTTTTCATTATTTCTGTCCCATTCAGCCATCCAGAAGTCCTTGATACTGGTGACATCAACCAGAGTGACAAGACTAGGCAAGTTCTTCAATGAGGTCAACAATGCCTCCCTTTTTCTTAGAAGGCCCATCCAGGTCATCGGCCTTGCCTCCATTGAGGCATCCTCCAGGAGGTTGGCACAATGAATCCTGAGATTCAGGTCTTCTGTTAATCTCTTTCCTCTCTTCATATGTGAAGAGTACTTTAAGCATATTTGTCCTTCCCAAGCCTTTCTTTGTAGAAAAGCATATCTTTGCATAATAGAGAAAAATAATTTTGACTTACTTGATCCGAGCCACATGACTGAGTAATTGGGGGATTCATACACTAACAGTCCTCAGCAGAGAGGGACCACCCAGCTTGAGGTAGATGAGCCACAGGAGCATCCAGGAGCACTGGTCTGTGGAAGTCACTGGACACATCTGTTCCTGCTTCTCCAGCCTTCTAGATTGCTGAAGATCCTCAATCCTTGGGAGCCACTATGTGCTGGATAATGGAGGAAGATAGGATTAGTTTTGCCTGAATTCTTACAAGGCCTAACTTCTGGAGAAATAAGACTACATTGTAGTCTTCCCTTGCTGCAGAAGCCTACAGTTGCTTCAGTGGGTGCAGACTTTATTCTTTTTTTCAAAAAATGAGGGACAGGGATTAAGGGCTAAAATCTAGTAAATTCCAGCCTCCAAAGGGAGGATGTGCAGAACTTTTTCTCCCCAGGAGCTTCTCTCCCCCTAGGCTTGTTGGGTTGTAGTCCCTCAGGGTGCTTTGCTAGCACACCTGCCTGCATGGCTTACCGCCACTTCCTTGCAATGTCCAGTCACTTGGGTATCTCCTATACAGCAAGTTGCCGAAGGGCAGGATGGACAGGGACTGTTTCTGCCTCTGTTTTAATCTTGGTAGCCTTAAAATCTGAGTACTCAAGCCACAGTAGGCACTCAGAACATGAAAAATTAAAGAAGACATAAATGTTTGTGGGGGGGGGGGGCTCAGAAGAGAAAAAAAACAGTAAAAATGGTACTTTCAAATCTGAAATAATCTCCTTCGTATTTTTTGGTCTGGAAAGACCTCTCCCCAAATTACCCAGAATCCCACCCAACTCTTCATTTGGTTTTGCTGTGTATTTTCCACGGAGGTAAAAGATCAGTAAGACAGAGACTTACATAGAGACAAATGTTCTATATATTCACTCTATATTAACGAACGAAGTATGAACTAAAGTAAGCAACTTTAAGGCCAGTCACGTATAGAGTGCAGTTGAGTGAAATAACACTTAAGAACTTTTGATTTCCCTTCCTGGCCTGTGATAATTAGCAGCCATTGAATTCTTCATTTATCCAAAACCTAAGTCTTCCATATCTTGAAACGTGCTGATGGCTGATAGGGGAGCAAGAACACACACTTTAAAAGCACCAGGATTATAGTGGATTTTTAAAAAAAATCTTGGGGTTGTATGCCAAAAAGTCATGATTAAATTTATTTTCACAACTGTAAAAGACTGCCCAATATAATGATTTTGGAAACTTACCTAGATCCTTAATTGTGTGTGAGTGGTAATTATATTTTAATTCAATTTTCTGATTTTGTCCTATTGCTATTTAGTTGTGCCAAAACAACTTCTAAATCACAGTCTAAGACTGGAACACTGAAGTACATACTGAGTGGATTTTCTATACATCCGGAAATGTAGTATGCTCGCAGAGTCTGAAATTTTTAAACCCAAATTTAGGCATACCAGATGTTTAACATGAAAAATCTATACAGTAAATAAGACTTATTAAAGCTAAATTATCTATTACATTTAGTTCATCCTGGGGCTGCTGAAAACATTTATTCAATTTCAAGTTGTTTTAAAGTCCCTGACTTCTGAATTCTTCTTAAAAAGAAATTCAAATGCCATAATTTACAGACCTCAGAGCAAGATTATTACTTTACTCATATCCAGTCAAAATAGCTTGTTATAAATGTCCTATTGGAATATGTCACCTGAGCAAAAAGGGAAAAAAAAATCTCTTAAAACCATATTGGATAATGTACCTGAGACAACTACAGCAATTAATGGTTTGGCTGACAGACTGTTGTCAAATCACTATTTTCGTATCTGATTGGGGCATACAGGGTTAGCCCTGTATTTTTCAATTACACCTTGGGCAAATGGGCTTCCTTGACCTGCCCTCTTGCTGTTTGGTTATGATGGAGAGCTTCTCCTCGCGGGTGCTTGATGGAGCATCAGTCACATTGCAGTTGGATTATTCTAGACAGAAGCACAAACACCTCACTTATCAGGCTTGTGAGGACAGATTTAGAATAGCCCCAGGCCAAACTCACTGATCTCACTCTCTCCTGGCCTGGGTTTCACACTGTCTCCCTCTTTCCCACTCCCACCTTTGGTACCGCTTGTGATTCTGATTATCAGACCCACATGGACTGGGCCAGGTGTTCAGAGAATGAACCATACATAAATTACATCTGTACAAGCTGTGATATTCTTTTAAACATTTTTTTATTATATGTTGTCAAACAGGCAATTACCCACCTCCACAGTCATTGAATGCTTTAAGCAAAATGTATTAACGCTCATGAGCACCTCTTACCCAACCTCATGTTGGGCCCTGTCTGATACTAGAAACTGTCCTCAGAAACCTGACTCTGGGGAATGCTGCCTCCCACATGGCTGGGCACAGCCATCAGAGAAGCACTTGATTCTACTGAAGCCAAGGCAGCTAGTGTTTAATTACTTCATGCCCCCACAGACCTAATATTTACATTCAGGTGAACTGTGTTTAATATGTAAACTCTGCAAAACATCGGGAGTTCAAGGATAAAAGGCGGGAGGGAGAGGCAAAAAATTTCAAATGGTTTCACAAGCATGACTAAGTGCCTTTTGTGTGTGTGTGTGTGTGTGTGTGTGTGTGTGTGTCCATCTGTTTGTGTGTGGGTCCACCTGCTTTTCAGGGAAGCCTTCCTGTCCCCAAGGAGGTGAACCGCAAGAAGGATGACAAGATTGAGGCTGCCTCCCTGACTCCACTTGGCAGCAGTGAACTCCACTCCCCAGGCATCAGTTACCTCCACTCTTTTTAATCGTTAACACCTCCATTTGTATTACATATGGTGTATGGGTATTGATGAGGTCATGGTATCATATATGGGATTTTTTTCTGTGTAAATCATCAAGTATAAGAAGAAACTATGGGACTCTGAGCCTTGCTTTAGAGAATTTACAGTGGACAAATAGGTATCATCAAACCAGTTTTTAATCATTCTGACTCAAGTGAAAACGCTCAGAATTTCACACTGTGAATCCACGTTTACAACCCTTACAGGTGGGCCTTCAGGCCTGGTTCTCGATGACGATGTCTTCCACAACTCAGACTCCCTCTGCTGTCACACAACCGGTCCACTCCTGCCTTTTCACTCACACAGCTCCCTACTGCTTCTTGCAGAGGCTGAGAGTCCCCATTTTTTTTTTCATTTAGATGTAACAAGCCTAGTAGTTTATGTTCATCAATTGTCTGTATATCTCTATATTTTATCCATGTACTCTTTTGATGTATAGAAGTAGTTTGAAACTCATTGTTTCCTTGTGGTAAGTGACCGAGATGCTGCCACAGGACCTGAGACACTGATGAATGGTGCTATTTTGGACTTTCAACATGCTCCTTGGCGAGGTAGCTCTGACGGAGTTATATTTTATTTCCATGTTCTAAGAAGGTGTTGGTACTCTGTTTCCCTGAATGTTGTTCTCTAGACCGGATTGACTTGTTTTCCTCGTGTCTTCAGTGTGGCTTTCTTCTTCAGCGTGGTAGGTTGGCGAATGCTACCAGAGAGAGTAAGAGACTCACGTCTCATTGGCTGGCGCTCATGGACATGCAGTCAGTGGAGCGGGAGCAATCACAAAACTGTAACTTACTTACCAAATCTCTTCTTTCCGGTAGCCTCGCCTGCCTAGCTTAGAGAAAGACAAGCAATAATTTGACAGGCATTTTTAGGTGTCTCTTTTGGTTCTTTTTGTTTGAAAGGATATGGGGGGGGGGGGGGGAGGGGGGGGGGGGAAGGGCAAACTTTTAAAATACATGCCCTCCAGAAAAAAATCCAAAACACTGGCATCTGAGTAGGTATATGCAAATTACACCGTTCCCAAAAGTCAAGTTGGAAAACCTATCTATAAAAAAAAATTTTTTTTTAAAGGCAGAGCACTCTTTTCCGGCAGTTTTGAGAAGCAAGGTGTAGATTTTACATTTTTGTCCTTGCTCCCAATGAAATGGATAAACAAAAATAAAATCAGACAATACCATCTTCTCATGGATTGTTGTTGTGTTAGCCAGTCTGAAAGCCCACCTTAATTTTTATATAACTGTCTTGTAGCTCTTCCTTTGACAAGGCAGGCTCTGTCCCGCCCTGTCATGCTTCTGACTGTTAACACAGATGATGCATGTAACTTCTTCTTTCTCTTCTTGCTCCCCCACTGGCCTGAGTTTCTTGTGCATTTTCCTCCTCCCTCCTTTGTTAGAATAGGTATATCAGCTGTGTAAATAGAGCAAGAAAACAGTATTCTGCATCTGTGGCATTTATGTAGAGTTGCAGTTGTGCGCTGCTGAAAATGCAGGCTTTTGTAACAATGTGATCTTTACTGATGCACTCACAAGTACCCAGTGTATTTTAGCTATTTTAGTAGTCTTTGTTCAATAAATATGCAAGCTGTAAGGTAACTGGCTTGGCTCATCATTGGAGAGGCCTACTTTTGAATGCTTTCCCTGGTTCATGTTAATTCATGTGTTCTCAGAGCCCCGAAAGTAGACCGAAGGGCAAATCTGGAAAGAGATAGAATCTGCTCTGCCTTTCATGTGCGTTCCCTTCTGAAGGTTTTACGAGATGAGGGGTGAGGCAGTGGCTTGTCGGGATGGTTTTGGAGAGCTGCCTCTGGATACAAAGAAGAATTAAACCAAGACCCTTTTTATTTCTACACTTTTTCTTTCCCCTTTCAGGGTACTCCCACACACCTCAAAACTTACTCTTTCTTACTCCTCGCCATTAAGACCTACCTTATGGCATTCTTTATCCCAAAGATACCAGCCCTCACGTCTTCATGGCATATTTGCACTTAATACACAGATAAAAGGCTTATGCTTGGAAGAAGATACAAATTTGAGACACGATTTTAAGTCACTAATGCATAGGGGTCCAGCGACCTGGAATCTAGCACATGGTAAAATGGCATCACAACTCCTGGAGGTCTCCTGTGACCCTGAAACCCAGAAATTCAGGGGGTTCATCCTCCCTGTATGAGAAACACAGCCGCTCTCTTCTCCTTCCAATGACAGTGAAACTTCATTGCCTTACCACAAGGTGCAAAAGTGGCTGGCTGGGTTCAGACACTTGAGTTTCACCTGAACAGAGGCTAAGGAACAGGCCTCTGAGATAAAGGCCAGAGAGAAGGGAGAGGGGCAGAAGGTGACCTTGCCCCAAACTGGGTGATCAGTTTCTGGAGAGGCAATCCGATGCTCTCTGAGAAATCTCGAGTCTTGACATGTGTGTGTCAGGAAGGACTTTTACACTGGGGAGTTACTTTTGAAATTAATGCACATCTCAGATTTTGGTGAAGTGTCCTATTTACCCTCAACTTTTATTAAGATAAAGGAGGCTTAGGGCAGAACTAAATCCCAGCTGCCTTCCATGTACTCAGAATTTGTCCAATCTGAAAGAAAAGTCTTAAAACGGAGCTACCACTACCTTTTTTGGTAATTTCATCCAGAGGTCCTATTTCTGAACATAAGAGAAGTCCTCCTTAAACTTAATTACCTTCCACCTTATAAACAACTGCCATTTTCCTTGCCCGACAGCTTCCCATCACCTGTATGTTGTCACAGCTGGGAGGGGATCCATCTTGTCTCCCTGCCCTTGCTAAAGGGGAAACAGAAGTGATGAGGCCGGCCATGGAGGGGGTACGGCCCAGGCTGCCTTATGCCCATCTCTATTAGTTATCTGTTGCCACGTAACACATGACATCCACACCCTGCATCCTGGAACAACAAACTTTTCTCACCTCACAGATTCTAGTCTAGTCAGGAACAATTTAGCCAGTGCTTCCGGCTCAGGATCTCATGAGCTTGCCATCAAGATGTTACCAAGCTGCAGTCGTCTGAAGGCTTGACTAGGGCTGGAGAATCCTCTGTTGGCAGGAGAACTCTGTTCCTCCACTCACGGGCCTCCACACAAGGCTACTTAAGTGTCCTCATGACCTCTGGCTTCCCCTAGAGCAAGTAATTCGAGAGCTGGGAGCGAGCCACAATGCCTGGGACCTATTCTCAGAAGTCACTATCATCTATCATATTCTATTCATTAGAAGCAAGTCACTAAATATAGCCCACAATCACAGGGAGGAAATTATGCTCTACCTCCTAAGGAGAAAAATATTAAAGAGTTTATGGCCACATTTTAAAAGCAGCATACCATCTGAAGTTAAAGCACTCAGGGTAATTGTAAGCCAGGGGCTGCAAGTGAGAAGGTTGAAATAGAATCATAGCTACTTTCACTGAAGAGGTTTTTACAGTCTTCAGAGTTCCAGAGAGAAGTTTCAACTTTCCAGATTGAAGGTGTCTAAGGATAGCATCCAAGAACTGTAATATTGGGGTTGCATAGCCTCCATTTATTAAGACTAGTATTGTCACCCCCGAAGGGAAGATTTGGAGAATGTATTGGACTTCTATTGGAAGATTAGAAGTCTATTCTATTCTATTGGACCTGTATTGGAAGATTTGGAGACTGTAAAAACAGGAAAGCTAGAATAAATGACGTCTAAAGTTCTATTCAACTCAGCGGACTTCAGTTTGCTGATGACAACTCTCTCAGCCTCCATGAAGCTTGAAAGATTCGCTTCACTTGAAACCTTCGGGACCCAGCTATGACTTGCTAAGCTAAGGGTTAATAACTGCAGAGGCAGAGGTAAAAAACTAGTGCGCTAGCTGGAGTCCATGCGGGGAAACACAAACTCTGATTAGGAACCACTCTGTTCCCTCTTTGGAGGCAAACAACCATGTCACCTTTGGGCAGAGATAGCTAACCAACAGCCATGGATCAGATAGGACCTGTAGACTTGTTTTGCCTGCTGGGTGTTTTGTAAAAATGTTAAATTGCCAGTATTTACAAATTGGAAGATTTTATGTGAAAATGCAGCTTTTTGTCTTCCCTTGAAAACTGGAAGATCTGGCAACAGAGGGGTTGGAGGGCCACCCCTGGCCCTCTTGGCCAGTACCCCTCCAAGATCCAGTGCTCATAACCTCTTCTTTTCTTATACTACGTGCCTGCCACCGTTGGCTTGTGGGTTTGCAACACAAATCCCTGGTTTCAGGGAATGGTGATGTGCTTATTCACCAACAAAGGGCCAGGGAACCTTCCGAGACCTTTTAGTTTGGTAGCTGAGGAGCATGCAGTTCTATATGAACACCAGACTGGGAACAGGCTTCCCTTTACTGTTCCCAGAACAGGGGCTGCTGCCGTCCCATCTGCACTCCCAGGTCCTCTTTTAAACTTCTGATGACCCTGCCTCAGTGACTGAGAAGACCATGGTAAAAAAAAAAAAAAAAAAAAATCTTGGACTGGGTCAGGTTAGACTACACAGGGGTCTGATAAGTTCATGATGTTTAAACTAGGGTATGTGTGCTTCAGGGCATGTGAAGTGTTTCCAAGGAGTATATGCTCATGGATAGTTCTAAGGGAATTAATTTCCAAATCCCCTAAACCTATCATGCTTTTTACTAAAATTGATCTACTGAGAATCAGTCTGTATTCATATTAGCCCTTTCCCCACATTCTAAAAATGAAGATAGAAGTTTCACCTATTCCAAATCTTAATATAACACATTGCCCTTAATATGACCACAAATCTCCAGATGTGGCAAAGAGAAAATTTCCTTTAATGGAATCTTTGTGGTCCTTTAAATGTTCCTTTAATCACAAATCCATAGAACTTTTGGCTTCCCCTTCTTAAACACATGTTAAAAGTGATATATTAGAAAAACAGAAATAAGGTGTTTGGATGCTTATATGGTTTTTTAGAATTCAGATACATATGGTAAAGTGGAGTGACAGAAATAGTAACAATTTTTATATCATACCATTTCCTCTTCCACATCCTTACTCTCTTGTCAAAGAACCCCTTGCTTTTGAGGGAGAGCCCTGAGAGAATGAAGAATGGAGAAAATCAGTCAGAGACATGGAACACCAAAAATGGCCTCTTCACGTACTCGTAAACAATTATTTTCCACAGTTCTCCTCACTCATCCCTAGGATATATCTTAACTGGGAAGAAAAGCAACTTAGGGCAGCTAAAGCAACATAGGTTTGCAATGCTGACTATTTTCAATGTAGCTAGAGAGGCTTTAGGGAATACCATTGGTTTTTACAAGATAAAGTGGATAAAACCAAGGATAAACTTTCCTGTGCGTTTTCAGGTTTGATGCGTGTTAGTTAATACAGTTGTCAAAACCTGTTGCATCAAATCATAACATAAAGTATTCATTTCAGTTATAGTCCATTCTCATCAGATTCTATCTTATTAAATGTTTAATATTTTTTTCATAATAAAAAAATTATGTGCTGCCAGACTGATTAGTAGCCTAGGACCTTTCTGCATCATTGTGGTAGTTCTGATTTTTATACTAGTTCTTCTTCTCCAAAGCCAGTCAGCAGTGTTTAATATACGGTTTTACCAGAGGTCTACCATGCCTTTTATCACTGTTCTTACTTTCTATGGAAAAGAGTCTTTTGATTGTCCTATTTTAATAACTTAAACATGGAATAATTATATTAGATCTTTATAATTTTAATATTTGTCTTCAGTGATCAGTTTCACAAGATATGCTTTTAATCTTCACTGATTTGTATAATAATCTTCAAAATAGCCATGTGAATTGAAAAGCGAAGTTAAAGTTTTTTCTGACAGAAAGCATATCTGAGTTGGCTACTTGGTTTGGCAACAAAGCCTCGTTCTGCCAATAAGGTTTGTGACACATTTTCTGTAAAGGAGCTGAATTTGCAGCCCTCGAGTAATAGTAACATGCTTAAAGCAAAAAATAGGTCGAAGCATTTTATCAAAAGGCATTATTTTGGCAAAAGTGTAATGAAATGAATAATGTACCTGTTTTTCCTATCTTTTCTGAAGACACAGAATTTTAAAAGGTGAGTCTAAGTGAAAGTGTTAACAGCATAAAAACAGTGATAAGTCTTAGCAGAGCTCTTTTGGTGTACTTCCCATAAATTAAGAAAGTGAATTATGCTAATGACAAGAACAAAGCTCTTTGCAAGTCACGTGCTTTCCAATTCACCGCTTGTAAGAAAAACGAAGAAGAACCTAATCAAGTTGTCAGGTGACGGAAGATTAAAAATATGTTTTGCAGTAGATGAATTTTGGCATCTGACACAGAAATTAAAATTATTGAATTGCATTGCTATAATAAAATACTTTAAATTCCTGCAGTTTACATCTATAAACACCAAAAAATAGAAATAGAATTGAAGTTGACCCATCTCCTTCTAGCAATAAATACTATTCCTCTACAGATACATGAACTAACTGAAGAAAGTTCATCTCATCAAGTAAGTGATGCATTTGCAATAGATCAAACGATGCATTTTCTTTTTTTGTATTTATTAATTAGTATAATGTATTCATGTTGTTTTAATCAGTAGTGTATTGCTAATCGTGATAATTCAATCACACAGATTTTTTTTTTCAATGTCTATTTTTGAAAGAGAGAGACACAGCATGATCAGGGGAGGGGCAGAGAGAGAGGGACACACAGAATTTGAAGCTGGATCCAGGCTCTGAGCTGTCAGCACAGAGCCCTATGTGGGGCTTGAACTCACGAGCCGTAAGATCATGACCGGAGCCAAAGTCAGACACTTAACCGACTGAGCCACCCAGGTACCCCAGTCACACAGATTTTTTTTTTTTTAATGCTTAGAGCTTTATGGTCACAGAACATAAAAGTTAAAAATTTTAATTTAGATACATTTTTATTAAAGGTAAATGTGTAATTAATAAAATCTTTTAAACAAAAATTATATTAAAGTAAAATTTTGGAGGACAAATGGAATGAAAATTTGAGTTCAAGGAGAAAAGAAGTCAAATTTCTGCAAGTTAAGTAAGTTTGTTTTTAAAAATAGAATGATAGATTATCAATTGCCTTGTTTAGATTTGATTATATACACTTACCAAAAAAAATACAACTTTTATTTTAAAATGTTAACATTTATAATATGCTCCCAATTATACCCTTTGAAAATATTTAAACTTATGAAGAAAAACTTTATTAACTTAAAATTGCATGATGATACACACTTTACTAAGATTCTCTTAGTATAAGAACCAAAAAGTTTGAAAACCTCTGAGCTAGAAAACTACCTATTCACTGTTATTTTGAGGAACTCACTCTTGGCCAGAAATTCTTCTCACCCCGCCACAATGCCTGAATTCCCCCATTGTTCTGATGGAAGCCTTTAAAGTAGCTGGCCATGAACTTAAGGCACTGCAGAGGGTAAAACCCTGATAAGACATAGCACCAAAAAATTTTGACGGGGAAGCAAAAGATTCAGATTGCCTATCGATGGATGGTCTACTGAGGCACTAACCAACCACATGGGGGAGAGCCTAGACATCAACCTTCCTGAGCTGCAAATTCCATGAGTCTGTAGAGACGAGCAATTCTTCTCAGAGCCTTTATTTAATTCCCTCACAAGGTCAAATCTCTTCAGTGGTAAAATCCTATTCCCCCAGATTCTTCCAAACATGTCATTCTATCTCTATCCAGGATATCCAAAAGAGCTGGGTTAACGGTCACAGGAGGAGGGGGTAGGATGGTGAGAGAAGTGGGCTTGTAGAGCAGACTCCCAGCCTTTTAGTCCCGGAGACCCCAGCACTCCTGGGGGAAAGCCCAAAGAGCAGCAAGCAGCTCTGGAATCAGGGCAGAAAAAGGGGGTCACCGTTTATTTTATTGCGCGTGTCCATTAGGCTCACCCCTGAGCATAGCTACTGGAAGCAGTATGAAATTAATCTCTTCCCTCACACAATGCACAGTCCCATTAATGCACAGCTTAGCTATGTCACTGAGAGACCCATGTGGCTACGTGAAAGCCTCATGGAATAGAGAATTTTAAGAATGCATTAATTTGCTGATTCCTTCGAGTTGGGCAGCTTTAATTATTAGTTGGAACCTTTCTGAGCCCAACGCCTTCCATTACTTTCCACCCACCCTTTGATCCTAGCTGGGCTCTCAGAGCTGCAAAGACTAAGTGGGCTCCTCCTTCAGCACAGCAGCCTCTCATGTCCTGCTCCCCTTCCCTGTTTCTCCTCCAGGCCAAACTGCCTCAGTTCCTTCAGCCAGCATCCCTGTGATCCATTTTCTGTATCTCTCACCACCCCTAATGCCCTCGGGCCAAGAACGCTTGTTCATAGCTGACCCAGCTTCTTTTCAGAAATGATAGGGTCCGTGGCAGAGACTTCCCCTATGACACAGCTAAGCTGAGAAAGTGGGAGTCCTGGTTCCTGCCTAACAGCTGTAGGGAGCCACCCAGTCCTGCACAGAGTTTCCACTATGCTCTTCACCACAGTGCTGTTCCCATCGCCCCTGAGATGGAGGGAGTCAGCCCCTTCTTTTTCAGAGACCCTAGACCACCTCCTGCTCTTTGCTTGAGCTGTTCGTGCCTAAGGGGCTGGCTTTCTGGGAGAGGGTAGCAAGCAAGAGTGCCTCCTCAGGCCCCTGCAGGGGTGATCTCCCTGCTGGCTCACGCCTTAAAATGCCAACACTAGTTTCTGAAAAGCAGATGTTCCCTACAGAACTAAGGGGTACTGCTTTCTAGGAGAGAGGGGTGACTAGAACTCTTTAATTTGTCATTAACAGCTAGGATCTGCTTTGTCAGATGTGATAATGAGGGAGTATTTGATGGGAGTTCTCCTGAAGGAGGATGATTAGCTCAGAGGGACATGTGAAAATTGTGGTGGCAGGCCCTGGGAAAGGGTATGAAAGAGTCCTTGCTCATTGTGTGCGTAGGACGCCTGAGGGGCTATCATTTATATCACTAAACATATGGACCCTCTGCAGCACTGCGCGGTCAAGATCAGTAGTTCAGCTGAGGGATAATTAACTGCCCAGAAAGAAATGTTTTATCTAAGACGGCAGAGCCTTTTCCTGAAATCGTTACATTTCCTACACACTCATACACTGTTGGGGGAACGTCAAGTGGGGCAGCAGCTTTGGAAAACAGTTTGGCAGTTTCTTTAAAAAGTTAAAACATGGATTTAGCATATGACTCAGCAATTCCACTCCTAGAAATATGCCCAAAGAATTGAAAATAGGTGCACATAAAAACTTGGATACAAACATACATAGCAGCACTATTCATATTAGCCCCAAAGTGGAAGCAACTTAAATGTCCCTCAACTGATAAATAGCTAAAAAAATGTGGTTTATCCACACAGTGTAATATTATGCAGCCATAAAAAGGAATGAAGCACTGATAAATGCTACAATAAGGTTGAACCTTGAAAACATTACGTCCAGTAGGGGTGCCTGGGTGGCTCTGTCGGGTAAGCATCCAACTTCGGCTCAGGTCATGACCTCCTGGTTCACTAGTTCAAGCCTCATGTCGGGTCCCGTGCTGACAGCTCAGACCCTGGGGCCTGCTTTGGATTCTGTGTCTCCCTCTCTCTCTGCCCCCCCCCCCACTCACACTCTGTTTCTCTCTCTCTCTCTCAAAAGTAAACAAACATTTAAAAAATGCTAAAAAAATAAAACAATATGTCAAGTAAAAGAAGCCAGTCACAAAAGGCCACATATTGTATGATTCCGTTTGTTATTAAATGTCCGGAGTGGACAAATCTATAGAAATAAGAAAGTAGATTAGAAGTTGTCAGGAACCAAGGAAGGAGAGAATGGAGATTGATTGCTAACAGATGTGGGCTTTCTTTTTAGGGTGATTAACATAAAATGTGATGGTTACACAATCTTTTGAACACACTAAAAACTACTGAATTACACACCTTAAAGAGATGAGTTTCATTCATTAATTATATCTCAAGTTTTAAAAAATTTAATGGTAAGAAAACAATCCAAATAGAAAATGGCACAAGGCACAAAGAGACATTTCAATGTGGAAAACATACAGACAGCAAATAAGACACAAAGGTACTCGACATCATTAGCCACTAGGGAAATGCACATGAAAACCACAGTGAGACTTCACTAGACCTATCAGAATATAAACTAAAAAATAGTCACACGACGGCTGCGGATGTTAGGAAGAACTGGCTCACTCATACTTCATTGGCAGGAACGCAAAAATGTACACTCCTCTGAAAAACAGTTTGGCAGTTTCTTAAAAAACTAAACACGCAACTGACATAGGACCTAGCCATTGCATTCCTGGGTATTTACCCCAGAGAAACAAAAAGTTATGTTCATGTGAAAGCCTACGTGTGAATGTTTACAGCAGCTTGACTTATAACAGCCCCAAACTACAAACACCCCAGATGTCTTCCGATGGCTTAGCTAACCAGACTGTGTATATCCCCATCATGGAATACTACTCAGCAATAAAAAGACATGCATTATTGATGCATGCAACAGCCCAGATGAATCTCCAGAGAACTCTGCTCAGTGCAAAAATGTCAAACATATACAAACAGGACAGATTAGTGGTTGCTAGGGGCTGAAGAGGGGGTGTGGGCAGGAGGGAGGGTATGAAAACTCCACATGAATGATCCTTGCAGTGACAGAGATATTCTGCATCTTGACTGTATCAATGCCAATATCCTGACTGCGATATTGTGCTAGATATTTACAAGATATCACTGGAAAAACTGGGTAAAGTAAGTGTAAATGGGAACTCTCTATTTTATTTCTGACAACTGCATGTGAATCTACCATGATTTCAGAATTGAATGTCTGCAAAACACTCAGTTGTGACAAACCTTACCTATTACCTACATTGGACATGAATATTGTTTCTTATTTTTCACACTCTAAATAATGCTGTGACAAACCTTTATGCTCCAAAAGTTCTGTATGTATCTGTCGTGTTTCCTTTTATATTTTGCCAAAGTGCTTTCCCAAGAGTCTGTACCAAATCACCCTTGATCAATAGGGTAGTCTGTCTGCCCTAGGACACCCCCATCAGGCTTGCAGCGCATACCTAGTTTGCAATCTCCTCTGATTTCATAGGTGAGAAGTAGTACCTCATTGCCTCTATTTTCTATTTTACAATAGTGTGGGTGAACATTTTTTTAAATTATTTAAATCCCAGTTAGTTAACATATAGTGTAATAATGATTTCAGGAGAATTTAGTGATTCATCACTTACATATAACACCCAGTGCTTGTCCCAACAAGTGTCCAGTGAGGGTGAACATTTTTAATGTTTATAAATTATTTATATCATTTTATGATTAGTCTATTCATCAAGGACCAAGGGATGCCTCTGACTCTTCATGCATGAAGCAATGGGCACAGGAAACATTATGAACTGGTTAAAACTTGATTCTAATTTTTTAAAAGTTACAGTAAAAGCGACAGAAGTTTAAAAGTTTAAAAGTTTAAAAGTTACAGTAAAAGTTACACCCAAAGCGACAGCTTTGGGTGTTAGGGGAATCCTGAGGTGAAATACAACCAAGGAATGGACAGGATGAGCAGGCACAGCTAGAGGTCAGAGGTAAGGCCCAGACAAGGCAGAATCTAAGTCTGGGTGAAGTCAGCAAACAATTTCTGTACAGAAAGCAATAGTACAGGGATGGGGGTGGAGGTGGAGGTGGAGGGGCTCAAGAATAAAGAGCTGCATGTAGCCTTTCCTGGTGGAAAAAAGGAGCCAGGGGGGGCCGATAAATACACAAAAATTATGCAAGAATCAAATGGCATAAAAATACAAATGACAGAAAGCTAGAGCTAGAGAGATAGCCCAGGGTGCAATTTTAATTCCAGAACCAAGGTCCTATTGTTTCAACAGAGACCTATCTTTTAGAACAAATATGGGGCTAGGGTTGTTTGAAGATGTTTATGACTATGGACGTAAATCAAGAAATGGGAAATGTCCGACTGGTGAAATGTGTATGAGCCTGAAGAAATGTGAAAGCAGAAAATGATTTATGCTACTTGTAACAAATACAGATGCTGTGAAGGGCTCCTGACTGGTTTTCAGGACAAGGGCACAGAGTTAGAAATGAAGAAAAAGTGGTCGCTACAGACCAGCCTTCTCAATCTGTAAAAGACAAGAGAACCCTCCTGTGACTACACATGGATAATCACATCTAAACCATACCTACGAGGAAAGAAAATGGGCCAATATTATAGGATCTGTGTATTGCAGAGAAGTGAAGAGAACTCCCTACATCCAGTCTTCTACCCTGAGCAGGAAACACTCCCGAAGCCTTAGATAAATAAATCTCTGATAAGACCTCAGATAGTTTCTTCTTGGATACTGCCCTTGATGGGAATTTATTTCTGCAAAAGATAGCTTAATCTATTTTTATAATACTTATAATTGCCAGAAAACTTTTTTTGAGTTGTCTCACTATTTTCCTATTTCTGATTCTCACCGATAAATTCTAGTTCTCCCCCTGGAACCACACAAAACAATGACAACAATAGTTTATATTTAATGAATGTTGTCTATTGGCTACTATGTACAGTTATATGCATTATTTCCTTTAATTCCAATAGCATGTTTTTTTTTATTACCCTTGCCTTACAGATAAATAAATGGAAGCAAAAGTGAATATGTAACATACCGAAATTAGCATATGGAGACAGCCAATATTTGAACCCAGGCATGTCTGTGTCTCCAGCTTTTTTCTCTTCAGTGTTTTGTTAGGTTCTG
This sequence comes from Herpailurus yagouaroundi, assembly GCF_014898765.1. Lineage (NCBI taxonomy): Eukaryota > Metazoa > Chordata > Mammalia > Carnivora > Felidae > Herpailurus > Herpailurus yagouaroundi. The sequence continues at coordinate 68,247,339 of NW_024412377.1, forward strand.
CTAAGCTGCTTTGAAACTCTAAGCCTTTGCCCTTGTGACAGTCCTGTAAGTCTTGGGAGCCAGCTCTTCCTTCAGAGCTACAGATTTCTGCCACTCAAATATTGTCCTATCTAGAGATTTCTCCACAAAAAGTATGGTCAGATTACACGAAAGACAGAGAGCTGGCATTTCAGATTGTATGAACTGTTGGCAGTGACTTTGTCAGGAGGCAACTAATCTCACCTACTTCTAAATATTACCTATCAAAATTATCTATCATTATTCACAAAGCAAATAAACAAATAAACAAACATACTAAGAAAAACCTCAGATTCAAGTGAATGATCGAACTGGTATAGGACAGTTAGCAATTCAGTAACAATAAGGAATGTTTTCTCCCTCCTCATCCTGGGAATTCTGGAAGATCTCCTTAAGCTTATTGTCGAGCTGCAGAAACACTGAAAAGGGTCAGATGTAGAGAGTAGTAGAATTGTGACATCCTAATGTCACTAAGAAACATTTTTATGTGACTACTGTCACATTGTGGAGGAGAGAGAAAATGTAAAGCAGTTGATTTCAGGAAATTTAACAAGGGGTACCACCTCCTTCTTGGCTTTCCATTTCCTCTGGAAAAAAAAAAATGCCTTGGTCTCTAACCAACTGCCCATTACTGACCTCTCTCATTTGCAGGATTCACGTAGCATCTGTTGCTGTATTTTTCAGAAATAGGTTTCTTTCCCTTTTTCCAACAATAGAAGCAAACCGTAACTGTAAAATCATGTTCAAATACTCAGAGAAGGTGAAAACGTTCCAAAATCACAGACCCAAGAGATAACGTCTTTACTTCCAGATATTTCTATTATATATATATTATTATATGTATATTATGATTTTGTTTTCAAAAGCCAAACAGTTATAGATGTACTGTATGCAACTTGTTTTTTTTAATTTAACAACATGTTGTGAACATTTTCCATGCTAGTTTATGAACCTCCCTCTTGTCTGAATGTCTGCTTACTACCCCCTTTTTGTTACTATACCATCATTTAATAACTAGTACCATACTGATAGACTTTTACATTGTTTCCAATTATCCATTGCTATAGATACTTCTACAATGAACATAATTGTGTAAATAATCTTTGTGCCCATGTGTGGGCATCACCGTGGGAGAGAAAGGTTGGAATGTTCCTTGAAATGAAATCATAAGGAAAAAGGATATGCACAATTAAAATGTTCAAATCTGTTGCCAAACCATTCCCTAGAAAAACTGCAATAATTTATATAGCTACCAACAGAAAATATGAGAGTTCAGGTGTATTTTAGTAGGTTTTCTCTGTGTAGATACATCATGCTAAGCCACTCTATGTGCTGAGATGCTACATCACACCTCATGAATACATCACACCATGTGGAGCTGTAAGCCTGGAATTCACAGGGCCCAGAGTTCACAGGGCCTCGTGTACAGCCCAACTGTTCTGGAACACGAGTCAGTCAGCTGCAAAGAAGGCAAATATCTCTATGGCCTGGCTTTCAAGCCAAAGAAGCACTTCTCAGTAGTAGAGCTTTACTGGCTGAGCTTGGGGCTCTGATTCAGAATATAAAGACAAGACACAGTCTTTGCTCTCAAAGAGTTTATCCTAACCTAAAGAGGATTACTTTACGTGGTAAAAGGGACCTTGAAGATGTGATTAATTTAGGGATATTGTGGTGGGAGGTTTCTTGGAATATCCAGGTGGTCCCAATGTCATCACAAGGGTACTCAGAAGAGGGAAGCAGGAAGTTCAGACAGGGAATGCAGTGTCATTCCAGAAGCAGAGAGGTATTTCAAGATGCTACTCTGCTGGCTTTGAAGATGGAAAAGGGGGCCACAAGGCAAGGGATGCCACGAGTTTCTAGAAGATGAAAAAGGCAAAGAAATGGATTCTCCTCTAGAGCCTCTGGAAAACACACAGACCTGATACTTTGATTGTGAAAGCCATTTTAGACTCTTGACTTCCAGAATTATAAATTTGTGTTGTTTTAAGCCACTAAGTTTGTGGTAATTTGTTACAGCAGCCTTAGAATACAAAATATTAGAGAACGTTTCATGGAGGTTAGTATTTCAGCTCAACTTTGATATGCACATAAGATTCTAGTAGGCAAAAATGAGAAATAGAATTCCAAGCAAGAGAACAGTGTGGGCAAAGGTGCAGAGGTAAGAAGGGTGAGGCAAGGTGTGTTCAGTAGGCATGAAAAAGCATGAGAGCTTTTAAGAAAGGAGAAACCTGGGTGATGTGCATACAAAAGACAATACCAGACCTTATATACTCTGGGTTCAGGGAGTGCTTACACGATGTCAGAGAGGATGTGGAAGGGATCCCTCTTGAGCAAAACCTGGGAAAAAGAATTCGGGTCTTTGAGGTTTAGAATTCAGTGAAGAATAGCATAGGATGGGCACTTTGGTCAAGGGGAACAGGATAGTGGGGGTGGGGGTGGGGGGAGGGCAAGAATACAGCAATGACAGGGACAAACAGGGTGAGGAGCGAGTGAGCAGAAAGGAAGTAGGGAGGTTTAGGGCAGGCTAAGGGCTGCCTCTAGTACTGAGGCAAGGGGTTTGAACTCCTGTAGGGAAACACTGAAGGAATTTGACGAGACCAGTAGTATGGTTTGGTTTTTATATTCTTTTGTTCTCTGTAGAATGAGGGTGCAAAGTCACCAGCGCTGGCTGGTGAGGAAATGGACGATTCTTGAGTGGAGAGGAGATTATACTCAGGTTTTTTGGCTGCACAGCTCATGTACTCAGACATGTTATTTTATTTTGCATGCAGCAAGCTGACTTGGACAGTTTTGAGGTTTAGGGTGGCACTGTAGGTGAAGGATGGTGAAAAAGCCCTTGACAGCCACACAGTATAATGTCATAAACAATGAGCTGGAAGTCAGGGGATCCAAGTTATAGACACAACTTTCCAACAGTGACCTACATGAACTCCGGCAAATTACCACATGTCTCTGGGACTCGGTTTCCTCACCTACACAATAAGGGTCTGAGCTGGGCTAGGTGTGGCAGTGGCGGGGGATACAGTTTAACTATGCCAATGGCTCTGAAAGCATTTCTACTTTCTATGCCCAGAAACCCAGGGTTTTAACATGCAATATTGTATAGCCCAAGTCCTTCCTTGGCCACTTGTCACTATGCCGTGGTTTCTTTTTTGCAAACAGCAGATCACAGAACAAACTGCACTTCCCATTTGGCCAAAAGCACAGGCTGGGTTGCAGAACCAGAACTGGCTGATACCATTGCTAAGCTGCCACTTGGGCGGGTGGAATCCTTAAAAATATTGGTCTTTGTTGAAGATGTAAAGAAAGCAAAATGGGAGACCACAGAAAGAAAGGAACATAACAAAGTATGGTTTGATCATCAACACAAAGACATAACAAAGTGATAAGCAAATAGCCCAAAATAAGCAACAGCCAAATTTCTAACACGAAAGAAAAACAACTGGGCTTCAAAATAATTGCAAAGGGCTTCCCTGGAAATTCACACTTATGACCACCAGCATTAATCTCCAGATTTCAAGGGATTGACCATATGAGTCATTGATTAAGCAAGAACTTTTAGATCAGCCATAGGCTAAATGCCCTTCTAACATGGCCATGACTAATGCTGGAAATCAAGATTTCAAGGGTAACGCAGGGTCACCGTTCAGAGTTCAGTTTGTGTATTTTCTGGCAAAATGTTGGAACACCAGGCCTTTTCCTGAGACTGGATATCAGTCAGGAGACATGGTGGGAGTTAGAGTTAATTCAAGTTCAGACACTGGCAAGGGAGTGACTGACACAGGAAACCTTTCTGACAGCGAAATATACAGGAAACACTCCCTTTCTGCCCTGGAAAACTCTGATGGTTTGGTTGCATTGAAGCTTTCCTGGAAGATTTAACTGAACAGTTTCTTGGGCTCCTGTCTAACTTTATGATTTGATTAATCAGATAAGTCTCCTTAGATGTCATCTTCAGTCATGGAAACCAAAGGAGAACCTGGGGCGATGCCACGTTTTATTACCAGGTAAGGATGAGAGCTAAGGGAGGAAACTCAACAGGAACATGCTCATATTTGCACTTCATTGGTGCTATTGTCATTGTTGACTCAGGGAATTGGAGAAATAAGCCTGTGCCAACTAAACTTATTACTACATGGCCATTAGTTGCTAATTGCTAAAACACAGATTGCTCCTGACCTGAAAATCCAGAACTTGCTTACCACAACCATTAAGAATAATTGCATGGGCATGCTTGATGTCTATGCCAGTAATATTTGCTCTAGAAAGTAAAATTCAGAAAACTCTGAGGGAACTTTGAAGTAAACTGTGAGGCAAGTAGCAAATCAAACATCATGGACACCTTGTGTAATTTTCTCTGTCACCATTAACAAGAAGAATGAAGCTCTGGAAACCTACCAAAGAAATGTTCAGCAAGCATTTGAGTGCTTCGTCTTGAGTGTGTTTGAATCAAGTACTGGACACCCCAGAGGTGGCTGGGAAGTCAAATGCAGAAAGCAGATTTGCACACCACAGCTTGTCTGTTAGCCAAGGTCTTACTGCTGGGCCTGGAGACCGGAGGCTTTGTTCATTTCATGAGTTTAGCCCTGTGGTCCTTTCCACCACACCATTTCACTGATCCCTGATGGAGAGCTGTCTGTTAAAACCTTCTAGAAAATTAGCATTTAGGACACAGCCTAGGGTTCTCAGAAAAACCACCAGTTAAAAATGATGCCATGCTTTGCAGACAAGAGAGGGGATCAGAGTAAAGAGGAGGAAGGCTATTACCCTGACACTGATGTCAACTGCATCTCCTTGTTTTATTTTTCTAGACTGTAGGACCTAGATGTTATTGCATTTTGAGATACGTATTAACCCCTGAATTGTGTCCCTCCCAAATTCCTATATTGAGGCCTTAGCTCCCAGCACACCAGCAGAATAGGACTGCGTTTGGAGACAAGGTCTTAGAGAGTGATTATGAGGCCATTAGGCTGGGCCCTAATTCAAAGGACTGACGTATTTACAAGAAAAGCAGGAGACACCACATACGTTGGTGTGCAGAAAAAAGGCCATGTGAGAACACAGGGAGAAGGCAGACATCTGCAAGCCAAGGAGAGAGGCCTCAGGAGAAACGACTCCTGCCCACACCTTGATCTCAGACTTCTAGCATCCAAAATTGGGAGCAAATAAACTGTCCTTTAGGCCACCCAGTCTGTAGTGTTTTGTTATGGCAGCCCTAGCAAACTAATGTAACTCCAATGTTGGCAAACTCTCTAGCTTTTTGGGCAATTCTTTCATTTAAAAAAAACAATGACCATAAACAAACACGTCGATAGTCTAGAATCCCATTCTGTGTTATGTGGAGGTCTGGTATTACCAGATTCTTATCCACCCTACCTCCCCTACTAAATTTTTGAGAATTCACTTAGGAATGTTTTCATGTTTCATTAAACAATTTGGTGATCCCTGTACCCCTCGGCCAGTCTTCTTGCTCTGAATGACATTCCTTGTTTATTAGCCATTCATCTTTTACCATCTCCTAACTTGCTTCCTCCCTAAGTAGGAACATTGGATCCTCCCACATGGATACTGGCTATTCCTCCAAGTACCAGCTAAGACTGTGTAGCAACGTTTAACAAAGAATTATCAAAGTATAAGCTGTTAGGCAATAATCATGCAAAAAACACAAAGATTCAAAACTAGCTCCTAGACAGAATATCTATTAGACTCCCATCCTAGGGACTTCCAACTGGGCTCTTCCATAGGTTATCTTGGCCCTGAGCTGCCATGAAGGGACCACCGTACCTCTATGCACAAGAAGACTGACCTTGTTCTCCTTCAGCCAGCACTGAGGCCTCCAACGTCATCTCATTCCTAAGAAAAGGGAATCGCCTTGGAGACAGGATAAAGGAATGACTTTTTTTTTTAAATTTTTTTTTTCAACGTTTATTTATTTTTGGGACAGAGAGAGACAGAGCATGAACGGGCGAGGGGCAGAGAGAGAGGGAGACACAGAATCGGAAACAGGCTCCAGGCTCTGAGCCATCAGCCCAGAGCCCGACGCGAGGCTCGAACTCACGGACCGTGAGATCGTGACCTGGTTGAAGTCGGACGCTTAACCAACTGCGCCACCCAGGCGCCCCCAAAGGAATGACTTTTAATATGCCCTGGATGGCTGGCAGGGGGAAATCTCCACCCTCCAGAGTACACACCCATTGCCACTGACAGAGTGTGGGCTCACCCACAATAAGACAACCTCACAGTCCTTGTGTTTCATTTTTCAAAATCTGGTAAACAGTTGTGTAACTAAAAGGAGCAGTTACACAGGAGATGGTTCGTTAAATTAATTAATTAAAAATTAGCTTTTAAAAGATCACAAAACGTCTTTGGTATGCAAGAGACTCCATTCCTTGATTTGGTAGAGAGCTAAAGAATCATGCCTCTGGTTATTGCTTTCTCAAACACTTTCTTCACGGTGGTTGGTAGTTGTGAACTAGTAAGAAAAAAATCTTTCTGCACGGAAGAAGAACATTTAGGGTAAGGAGAAACTTCACTCAAGAGTACGTGCTTTTCTAATATTCTTCTTTCCCAACTATCATCTCCCAATACCCCTACCACGGTGGTGACAACCATAGATAAATTTCCGGACCCAGACTGGTAACTGCACTGCACCGTAAGAACAACAGCAACAGTAACAATAGAGGCGCCACCTATCTGGGTCTCACGATGTGACAGACATGGCATTATTGCTTTACAAACATTTTTAAAAAAAATTTTTTTAACGTTTATTTATTTTTGAGACAGAGAGAGACAGAGCATGAACGGGGGAGGGTCAGAGAGAGAGGGAGCACAGAATCTGAAACAGGCTCCAGGCTCTGAGCGGTCAGCACAGAGCCCGATGCAGGGCTCCAACTCACAAACCATGAGATCATGACCTGAGCCAAAGTTGGACGCTTCACCGACCGAGCCACCCAGGCACCCCAACAAACATTATCTTGAGTATCTTCATCACAACCTACTCTGAAGTAGGTAATATTACCCCATTTTCTAGATGAAGAAACTAGGTTTAGACAGTGAAGCATTTTGCCCATTAATCTTGCTTCTCAGAAAGCTTTTTTTCTTTTGAACCTTTACTCTCTTTACTTTTTTCATTTTAAGCTGATTCTACGGATACCCTTTTGTCTAGGAGACCATGATGCTAATGATATTTAATTGGTTATTGGCATTGCTCTTAGCCAAGATCGTAAGTACTGACAGTTTGTTTTTCCCAGGAAAACCTAATATCCTCCATCGGTTTTGGAAATGTAAAATGGTTTTAGGGTCAACTTCTCTTAGGTCGGTAATTTAATTCATTTGGACCAGGATTCGGTGAGAGACTAGAGAGGCCACTCTGTACATTGTGCTGTGGAGATACCAAGTAGAAAAAGATACTGTCTCTGCTTCTAGGGTTCTGCATTAGTATTGGTTTTTTTTAATTATTTTTTTAAATTTTTTTTTTCAACGTTTATTTATTTTTGGGACAGGGAGAGACAGAGCATGAACGGGGGAGGGGCAGAGAGAGAGGGAGACAGAGAATCGGAAACAGGCTCCAGGCTCTGAGCCGTCAGCCCAGAGCCCGATGCGGGGCTCGAACTCACGGACCGCGAGATCGTGACCTGGCTGAAGTCGGACGCTCAACCGACTGCGCCACCCAGGCGCCCCAGCATTAGTGTTGTTAACTAAAGCCTCCTCTTTGGGAACAGGTTACATGGTAGGTGCTCTCTGTACAATGTTTTGGGCACGGAACTTTGAGGCGCTAAGAGAACAGAAATGGCATTCAACCACATGATCCATTTTAAATATCGTTCGGAAACCATGAAGGACCGGCAGCTCTTCCAAACGGCTCATAAGTGGTACTTCTGGCGGCTGGCAGCCAAATGTTTGTGGAGAAGAAAAACCCATTCTTTTGTAACCACAAACGAAAATACAGGAATCACTAGCCTGACTCCTCCTTAAATGGTCTTCCGGGGAAGGGCCAAGGTGGCAGACTGTGCAGGTACACAGGTAATTGGGAAGCATATACCCTGTGGCAGTCGCTGGTCTAAGCCATACCCAGTTGACTGGCAAAACATTAAGAAAAGGAATTTGCAGACCGGGCAATGATAAACAACAGGCAACCAAAGGTTGAAGCTACTAAGATTCTTGGGTCGGAAACTGATGTCAAGAAATTTCATGTTGCACAACAGCATCTTATTTCAAAGAAAAACGTGTTCTCATAGGCCATTCAGAAAAACTCACCAACACTAAAGGATATTTCTAGTGGCTGATATCTATCTGGTAGACACAGCGTAATTATTTTTATCATTCATGTGTATTGGTTTTTTAATGCTCATAATCTTAAGAGGCCTGGTTTCAAGGTGAGGGAACAAAGACATTCCAGTGCTGGGGCGGCATCATTCCAGTCTGGAATACAACGTGATCATCCCAATCTGAGCCATATACAACTGTCACAGTCCTTAGGGGCTGTTGCCTTTGTGGCCCCCTTCTCCACTGAAAAACTAAAACTAAAACTCTCTTACAACTGCATTGGTATGGAGACAAATACAATCCAGACTGGATTTATTATTATTCATATTTATTACATTCTTTTTTACTTTGGATTCTAAAAGAAAGTGAAACTAAGATTTTTTTAGGCTTCTAAAAATATGGTGGGCTCAAGGTACCATGCCAAAGGGGTAAATTGGCCCCATGCCCAAATAAAAATACTCTTTATGTGACTCTCTTGCAGCCCTGGGGAGCCTTGTAACATCAGCTCAGTTTCTTGCAAATTATGGAAAGGAATGATGCCTCCCTCTTCCTTATTCTTTCTGTCTAGAATTAAGGACATGAACTACACAGCTGTAGCATTCATTCTGGAACCAGGAAACCATAATGTCTTCTTATTAAGGAGAGTAGAGCAGAAAATAGAAGGGGACTTGCTCCTAATGGTATTTTGAGTTGCAGCATTAGCAAAGTCTTGTTAGATGAGGAAAAACAAGATAAATCCTACTTGTTTAAGTGGGAATTTGGTTTTCTGTTATGAGCAGCTAACTTCTCTCCTAACTCATGCATTGCCGCAGGGCCTCAGCACCGTTCTTGGGTTAGGTACAGCGATGGGACTTCCAACAAATCTGTTCGGAACATTAGGAAGCAGCCTGAGGACCTGGAACTCACTGCAGTCGCCATGAGCACAGAGGGTGAGTATAAGACTTACTAGCTCTCTGAGAATAAATGCAGTGTGAAGAAGAAACTCTGCCCTTTCCAGATGGGACTATAGAGCCACTGGACTGTAAGAAACCATGCTTGTTGTCACAAACCCACAGAAGTGGTCACTCTATCACAAGACACAGGACCTTGAGACGTGGGTTTCAGCTGCCTACACTTGGCTGACTCAGCTACATTTGCAGCTGCTGAGAGGTCTGGAAGGGAAGAATGCGATAGCAAAGAAAAGTGAGCCCATCTTTTCAAGCCCCTGGAGGAGCTCCCTCAGCAAGGGCGGGAAGGCCACACCCTAATGCTCCAGGTCCCGTGCATATGAAGAAAGGAGCTCCCCTGTGGGAAAGGTTCAGTGCACATGTTAGGGGTGGTCCCTGCACCCGCTTTTAGAGCCCCAGGAGCTGGCAGGCATATGTCCCTGGATCCGGCATTGTGCAAGTGAACAAAGTCATTGGGCAAGATTCCTTGCCCATGGTAGCAAGTGAAAAAAATCAACTGTAAAATAAAACCTGTATCGGAGAAGTTTCTTGATGGAATTCATAAGGCAAAAGGTCAGAAAGTTGAACATGTAAAGAGAAGCAGTTCCTATAAGCCTATTCTGAGAAAAATCAGACAAATTACTTTAGATAAAGGGCTTTTTGAGAGATCCTACTCTACTGAGGGCCGGTGGTCTGGGTAATGTCTTAGACATATTCATTTTGATTTTGATTTTTGTCATTTGTTTGTTTATTCAACAAACACTAATCACTAGTGCATGTAAAACACTGTGAGGGAAACAAAGGCTCCATCCCTCCCTTCGGGGGGTTAATGAGCTGGCAGGGCAGATTAGACAAAAGCAAAGACAAAAATAAGCAAACAGAGAGGACCTATAATGAAAATATCATGGAGGCATGGGAGGTACCTTGAGTGTTTAGAGCAGTGGCTCCTCAGCTTGTTTACCTATTAGAGCCACTTGGGGATCTTTAAAAATCCCAAAGCCCAGGCCATACATCAGATCAACCGCAATCTCTGCGATGGGATACAGGCACCAGGAAGCACTGGAGTTCTCCCAAGTTGTCTGAGTTCAGTGTGCAGACAAGTTTGGGAACCACCGACATGAAGAAGGAAAGTGGGCCCTCTGCCTCCCAAAACAACTAGGGCTAATCTGAGCTGAGCCTCACAATCATGATGCTCAAAGTGGGGACCCTGGGAGCTTGTTATAAAAGCAGAACCTCAGGATTCACCCCAGACCTCCTGAACTAGGCCCTGCACTTAACAAGACACTTGATGATTACAGACACAACACTGGAGAAGCCCTGCAGAGCAGTGCTTCCAGGCGTGACCCCCGGATCAGCATCTCCTGGGAATGTGTTAGAAATGCAAATTTGTCATCCCTCCTGCAGACCTACTGCATCAGAAACTCCAGGAGCGCAGCCCTGCCCACCTACGGTTTAACGAATCAGAATCTGAGTGATTCTGATGCACACTGATGTTTGAGAACCACTGGCTCAAAACAGGAGTATGTTTTCCACAGATGAGGAAGAAAAGTATGTTAAGAGCACAGACTGAAGGGAGCACAGCTGTTAGGGAACCAGACAAGAGGGATGGCATGTGGAGGCAAGAAGCAGGAGCAAAAACTGGAGAGGTTCTCTGGACAGCGAAAAGACGGCCCTCAGTACTCTTCCAAAACGTCCCTTGAAGATGATCTACCCATCGTGTTTCAGACATTCTATTCACTCCTAAAGAATACAGATTTGCTGCAACTAGAAATACCCAGAAAAATGTACTGAGGACTCTAGACATTCTAAAATATTTTTTTTTCATCATTACTGGAATTTCGAGTCTCACTAGGTAACTGTTTGGAAAAGGATAGCACTCATCTGTATATAAAGGCTCTGGTGTGTGTAATCAAAAGTCAGCTTAAAGAGGTGAAAGTGTCATTAGTCCATATAAATTTTACTCCACCACTTCCTGATGAAAGGATGCATTCTAATTCTCTATGGCTAATTGTTCTGAAAGGAATTGTTTCAGAAGGGCTTTGGTCTATGTATACTATGCAAATATAAATGTGAATATGCGGGTATTTATTTGTGCATGTGTTAACAATTCAGAAATATGAAAACAGTAGTTTTTGCTTGTGGTAGCATTTTAGATAATGGGTAATTCTTGCTTTTATTCGAGCACAGCTATAGTTTCTACAGTAAGTATTTGTAACTTGTATAATAAATTTTTTTTCAAGAAGAAAAAGATGCTGAAAGATAAACAGAATGAAGTTCTATTCCACATGATGAAAAAAAAGGTGAAGAGGTTTCGAGCAAGGAGTTACCAGTACAGGAGTGGAGCTCAATGCCATACTACCCTGCCCCAGGGCTGTTAATTTCATCAAAGTCGATCCCCCTTTTAATCTACTTTATATAGTGAGATTCTCGGTAAGCTTAGAAAAAAAAGACTGGCTAAAAATAATGTCTGAAAGCCTTTGACGTGGATAGATGGCTCCCTGAACTATCCTGACATGTCACTTTTCTTGACTGCAGTAATAGGGGCAGGACAAGGCGAGCTACTGTGGAATAAGCCAACGTTGGGTTTTTTAAGAAGGAACACCCGGGGCGCCTGGGTGGCGCAGTCGGTTAAGCGGCCGACTTCGGCTCAGGTCATGATCTCGCGGTCCGTGAGTTCGAGCCCCGCGTCCGGCTCTGTGCTGACAGCTCAGAGCCTGGAGCCTGTTTCCGATTCTGTGTCTCCCTCTCTCTGACCCTCCCCCGTTCATGCTCTGTCTCTCTCTGTCCCAAAAATAAATAAATGTTGAAAAAAAAAATTAAAAAAAAAAAAAAAAAAAAAAAAAAGAAGGAACACCCATCTGCTTTCCCTGTCAGATCTAGAGGTAGTGATATGGGTCTCCACTGGAATGTTAAAAATTCTCCAGAGACACAGAGTAAGAGGTATATATGTGTATATGTGTGTGTATATATATGTATACATATATATATATATAGAGAGAGAGAGAGAGAGAGAGAGAGAGAATATGAATGAGGGAGGGAGAGGGAGAGACAGAGACAGACAGAAAGAGAGATTTGTTATGAGGAACTGGCTCATGTGATTATGGGGGCTGACAAGTCCCACGCTCTGTGGTAGACAAAGCTGGAGACTGAGAGCTCACAGTATAGCTCTAGTTCAAAGGCCAACAGGCTTGAGATCCAAGAAGAGTAGATGTTTCACTTCAGGTCCAAAGGCGGGAGGCAGTGGAAATGATTCTCTAGCTCAAAGACCATCAGGCAGGAGGAATTTTCTCTCATTTGAGGAAATGTCAGCAGTTTGGTTGTAGATTCTATTCAAGCCTTCATCTGATTAGATGCGGTCCACCAGCCTTAGGGAAGGCAATCTGCTTTATCAGTCTATTGACTTAAATATTAAACTCACCCAAAGACACCCTCACAGAAACACCCAGAATAATGTTTGACCAAATATCTGAGAACCTGCAGCCTGGTCAAGGTGACTCATGAAATTAACAATCATATCCACTTAGAGAAATGTGACCTAGGTGGGGGCCAGACCACCCCTATAGGGTCTGAGCTTTTCCTGGATTACTTTTTGCTTACAACAAACTTGCCTTCCAGGTTGTTCACCTGAGACAATCCTGACTGCTACATTAACAGAATCTGAGGGGCCCAAGGCCAACCTGAAGACACTTCCTTGAAGTGTCATCACCTTCCATGTCATCTGGGGCTCCAGTATCTGGTGCCATCATAAAAGTGGCCCAAAAAGCAGCACATTATTTCTATCTGGCAGCACCCTCCCTATGGTCCACCTCTGCGACCAACCTGCTGTTGAGAAACATGACATTTTAGTCTTTTTCTCCATCTGTGAATTGGGAATACTCATCATAAGATTTTGTGAATCTTAAATTAGCACAAATCATCAAATGCTACACAAGTGGCAATTCCTATGATTAAATTTTAGTAGTAAGAACTAAAAGCATATAACAGAATCATCAACGTATCACCCTTTTTTTAAATATTTAAAAAAATTTTTTAACATTTGTTTATTTGAGAGAGAGAGAGAGGAGAAAGTACACGCAAAAGTGGGGGAGGGACAGAGAGAGAGAGAGAGAGAGAGAGAATGAGAATCCCAAGCAGGTTCGAAAATGTCAGCGCAGAGCCTGATGTGGGGCTCGCACCCACAAACTGTGAGACCTGAGCCAAAATCAAGAGTCAGATGCTCAACCAACAGAGCCACCCAGGTGCCCCAACTTATTACTCTTTTTACACTGACAATGACTGGCACCATAAACTCCTGGAGGGCAGAAACCAGACCACAAAGCTGCATAGCTGCTAGGTAGCCACCTTCCACAGTTATGTGCCTGGTACAAACATAGCTGATGATAAAGGAATCGTTTGCTAATCTTTTCCAACTGGCTTGAAGTACCCTTATTTATTGCACATTAAACAGATCTCCAGAAATAGGGTTGCCAGATAAAATTCAGGGTGCCCAGTTAAATTTGAATTTCAGATAAACGATGAATACTTTTTTTAGCATAAGTGCCCCATGAAAATCATTTACTGTTTATCTGAAATTCAAATTTAACTAGGCGTTCTGTATTTTTATTTGTTAAACCTGGCATCTCTATCCAGAAAGGCAGCTGGCAAACTTTTATGTTAAAATTAAACACTAACATTTTCTTAGGGGATGAATATTTAAATGATATGCCATGTGAAAAATATCATATTTAAGAGTTTCTAATGGTTCATGTGATTGTTTGGCATTTAAAAATGATTCAAAAAACTAATTGACTTAAGTGGATGTCTTGACCTTAGTTTTGTCTGTAAGATGAAGGTAATAATATCTTGTGTATGGGGCTGTTTTGAAGTACATGTGAGGAAGTTCTTTGTAAATAAATCCCCTAAAAAGAGACTCAGTGGAGCATGAACTTTATTGTTGGACATATCTCTGACAGCGTCCCAATGTTGCGACTTACTGCTCTGTGACTTTGGAAAAGCTACTTAACCTCTCTATATTATACCTCATTTCTCAACCATGATATGGGGAGAAAAATAAAGCAACCTCATAAGATTTCTGTGAGAAATAAAAGAGAACATGAATATATGGCGCTTAGTGTATAATAAAGCACTTCTTAACTGTCCTAATTTATTCAAAATCTAGAAAGGGTGCCTTTCTAGAAAATCACTAATGTAACATAGTAGGAAATTAAGGGCTTAACTCCAAGGGTACACTCCTCTGAGCATCTGTTAAAATAGAGAACGTTTTCCTCCTGTGCCATCAGGTCCTTAGGCCATGGTGTTGAAAGAATGAGCAGACACATGAGTGAGGCTCTTCCTGCTGGGATTCCTCCAAAATACCAAGAATGGTGACTCTTTATGTACTCTGAACATGTCATTACAGGCTTTCGTGCAAAGGCAGCAAGCCTCAAAAGGTTTAAATCAGTTCAGATCATTCTTAACTCTGTAAAGAGCATTAACATCATCATCAGGAAAAATACAGCAAGGTTTAAAATTGCCACCTTGATCTTAGGAATCAGCTTGGTGAGGCTAGAATAGTAGCTATGCAGTCATGCTCCTCATTACTGCAGAGCCTTTAGTGTGCTTCTTCTACAGAAAGAAACCTAAGGAAATCATTAAGAATGAGAAGTTCAACTGTTAGGTCAGGATCTCAGACCTATAAGCTGAGCTCAGGGGGCATGAGGGACTGTACTGGGCTCGTCCATCTCTGAAGAGGGTTAAAGGTCAGGCTTGAGAGCAAAGACACAAGATGAAAGGCCACACATCTTTTTACTTTTGCCTCCATTGGATAAGAACAGCCTATTGTGTTGCTCTTACTGTGTTGGAAGGTTCCTCAGTGGCTGGTGAGTATTTATACTAAAGGCATGGCCAATGAATATATGTTCTAGAGTGTTCCACCTGGAATGATTCAGGTGTTCCTGACGGTTCATGAAGAGTGATTAGATCACAGTCCACCTGCTGTCCTAAGGCTCAAGTTTATTTGATTCACCACGTGAGCAGCGGCCATTTGTTCCAGTAATTGTGCCGTCTCTTGCTAACCCCGTGATCATAAATTCTGCATCTTAAAAAGTAAATCTCACTACTTAGGCAGAGAGACACGTTTTATTGGATGACTTGCCAACTATTTAAAATGGAGCGTTTAAAAAAAAAAAAAAAGAAAAGATTAAATTGATAGAGTTAAGACAAAAAAGTAGTTATGTTCTCTAACTCCTCTTCAGGGCCAGCCCGGCTGAGGATGGCACCAGAGCCTTCTCACATCCCCGTCGGCCCCGCCCACTCGCATTTCTCCACGCAGCTGTGCCAGGATTTCATACAGGGAAGGCCTTATGCCACGCAGCCCTTTCAGACGTCACATCTAAATCATCTTCATTAGCCTTGAAAACTTGGATCCCTAGCAGGGTTCCTGGCACCCCAAACAGAGGAAGCCCTGTGTGTGAGCGCGAGGCACGAAGCCACACAGGCGACAGCACCCTCTGGTTGAAATGCGTTCTCAACAACTTGTGCACCACCGAGCTGCTGCTTTTCTACTTCTTTTGGTGAAGGGAAACTTCAAAATATTTTGAGCATATGAGATGTACAATGCATGTTGAACAGAGGGAATCATGCATCATTTAGACATTTTTTTTTTTTCTGTGCCTAAGGAGACATATGGTGGTCGTGCTTTCTAATTTAAATATCAGAACCCTTGTCTGTATTTCTTGAAGGGACAGAATATCCCAAATCAGGACAATCTCAGAAAAGCCTCTGTGCAAATGATAAACACGCCTCTCAGGAGTTTCTAGACCAATGACCTTTCTTTGCTCCAGGATCAGCTAAGAAGTCAGTCCCTACCATCTTTCCCTTCGACTCTCTCAATTTTTCTAATCTCTCTTCAGTATTTTATGTTGATAAAAGTTCTTTTCTCCCCCCTGAATTATTTGACCATCATCCAGGCCCCAGGGGGAAACATCAAGATATTAGCATCCTTCAAGCTGCTGGGAACCTCACTAGTTGAAAACCTCATATGCTTCCTAAACATAAATGTGGCTGATAGGAGCAGATTCCATAGTCCGTGAGACGTGGACTGCAGAATCAGCTGTCTGTCCCTCACTCATCGCTGACTCTACCTGCAGATGGCCTCCTGCATAGTGAAAGCAGTCCTGATAATGAGAATGAGAAAAGCTGACATATAGCCAGGGCTTCCTAAGTGCTGGGAACTTATTAATTCACTTAAATATCCACATAGCTTCCTTTTCATTCTTTCTGGGAGTTTTGAGAGTTTCCAGGAGGATAATGTTTTCAAATGTGTAGACTAAAACCTTGTTTTATTCTTAAAAGCAATGCTTAGGATTACAGGAGAAAACAATCCAAAAGCATGGGTAACCGAGGCAAAAGGAGATGCTGGAAGTGTCCACAATCTCTTGCTCTGTGCCAGCAAAGGCTAGATGGGAAGTAGTGTTCCCCCAAGGCAGGAGTGAGGAGGCAGGCCCTCCCCCGGGCTGGGAGTCCAGAGGTCCTGGCCAGATGCCTCCCAGGCTTGCTCACTGAAATCCTAGCCCTTGGGCTTCGTCCCCCATCTCCTGCATTCCTCCTGTCCCCAGAAATACCTGGAAAACTGTGGAGAGAGGGGGTGGGTCCAAGATGTCTGCACAGGAGGATTTCAACATGGCAGATGAAATGTGGCTGTGGTGGAGCCACATTTGCATAGCAGACACGCTGCTGCTTTTACTCAGTATGTTTTAGGAATGTACCTAACTGACGTCAGGACACCGACAAAGACTATGGTGGGGCAAAAATCCTAAGATAGTGCTTTTCATTGGCTTGTGGTTGACCTCACTAGGGAGAGAAACTTTACAGCCGACTATGCCCAGAAAGAGCGCCCTGAGCCAAGAGAAAAAGGGCAGCCCTGGAGGAAGGAAAGGGGCCCAAGACAATGACTCTTATGTCATCTCCTTGCCTGGGGCTGGTTCCCCCAGGACCTAAGCAGCAGCAAACTCAGCTTGCTTTCTTTGTCCTTATTGAATTAGAAGGAAGTCAAGGAAGCCTGTATGATTGTAAATCAGGGAAATGCGAGTGACTTTTAAAAGCTTGCAACATCAAACTTTCCCATTGGAATGGAGCCAACCCAGGGCAGATGTGTCAAATAGCTGCTTTTGTCTGCCTTGCTTGCTCACTCCGGGAAGTAGTGGGGGGGGGGGGGGGTAGAAAGGGGTGCAGGAAGATGAAAATGTAACCAGTCATGTTGCATGCAGTCTCAGGATGGGAGACCTACAGGTAAATGGAGCCCCCCTATTGCCAAGAACAGACTAGGAAACCAAAAGCAAAAACAGAAAACCAACAGCTCTCTGCACAGGAATGAGGGAGGAAGGAGGCGAACTTAGTGGAAAGTCAGGGCTGCCTGGAGGCATAACAAATAACCACAGGCTGGAAAAGTACAGTGGAGGGGAAATGTGGGCCAGGCGAATTCCTCCCTGGGCTCAGGGCGATTTTCCTTGGCATCCCATCAATTATGTTACTGTTGCCTCTTTGAATTTAATCATCTCAGGCTCTAAGTAAGCACACTCTCCCTATCTTCACAAACCTGGAGTGGGAGCACCGTCTATGGCTAACAGGAGGCCCAGAAACCATAAAGGAAAAGGCTGACAGATTGGAATGATTAAGAAGCCAAAACCTCTACTTGGCAAAATCAGTTCACATGAACGCATTTAAAAGTCAAATGAGGACTGTGGGAAAATATTTGCAACACATATAAAAGGCAAAGAGTTAATGTCCATCATGGCTAAAATGCTCCTACAAAGCAGTATAAAAAACCGAAGGGGAGGGGGAAATGGGCAAACGATAAAAGGAGGCATTTTACGGCAGAAAATTACAAACGGACAATAACCTTTGAAAAATACTCAAACTAACAGTTACAGTAATTTAAATTGAAACAAATGAGTTCTCTTTGTTTTTATTAAGCTGGCAAAATTTAAAAATATTTTGATGACATATAGTGTTTCTTAGAGGATAAGAAGATAAGCCCCTTTATATTCTATTAATGGGTGTGTTAATTGGTATGACATTTTTGAAAGACAATTTGGCAGAATTTAGCAAATTTAAAACAAACATATTTTCCAACCAAGCAGTCCCACTTACAAGATTCTATTTCAGAAACGTTTTGAGTCTAGAGGGAAAGATGTGTGTGTGTGTGTGTGTGTGTGTGCGCGCACACACCCATGCACATTGTGATGTTATTGTAACAGCAACAAATTACAAGCAACCCAAAGACCATCGATTAGAAAAGAGACGAATCCTAGAACATTCATACCCAGGAATATTATGGAGCCACCAAAATGATGTGGCAGATCTAAATGTCCTGACATAGTAATACGTTAAATGAGAAATAAAGACTCAGAAAAATACACACACATATATAGCATATGTGTGCATATATATAGAGACATGCATTGTATAATCTCATTTCTATAAAAATGAAAGCAAATACAGCTCTATGTGTGTACACACACTAAAAAAACCTACTATATACAGAGAACACATAGACATATTCTAAACTGATAAGAGTCATTAAACGTAAGCAGGGGTGAGGCAATTAACCAGCAGAAGATTGGTTTTTATTTGTTCTATTCCTGTGTTGTTTGAATTTGCTGCTATATTATCTACTACTTTTATAGTTAAGAAGCAAGATCAACAGATGTAAACAGATGCACACATGCATTCATGTTACCCTCCTATGGTAAACACCAAGGTAATTGTAGCAGAAGAGTACAGTGTGCACAGCAAGATCCTTTCTTGCTCCTTCAATGTTTTTATTTTTTTTGAGAGAGGGACAGCCAGGGAAGGGCAGAGGGAGGGAGGGAGAGAGAAGACCAAGTAGGTTCCCCACACTGTCAGCACAGAGTCCAATGTGGCGCTCAGTCTCCTGAACCACAAGATCGTGACCTGAGCTGCAATCAAGAGCCTGATGCTCAACCCACTGAGCCACCCAAGCACCCCCTTTCTTGCTCCTTCAAGATTCTTGACTGGCAGAAATGGATAATTTTGGAGACAGCTCTAAACTGAAAACAAAAGGAGCTGGACACCCTCTGCCAGGGATGTGAAGACCAGGCATTTCAGCAGAACCCATGAAGCAGCCGTCACCATATTTCCACCTTAGTGTCCGTAAAACAACAACCACCAAAAGTCACCTTCTGTAAACTTCCCATTTCATTGGATTCCTTATGAGGTATTAATGAGGGAGTATGCAGAGTGTTTGAAATGCAGTTGGCATGTGATAGGGGACACGTAGATGATGTTATTATTGACGCAGTAAGTACCCCTCTCTACCTCACCTCCCTGTGCGGAAGGAGGTCCAATTCAACGCACATCTGCTTTCCCAAAGGCAGAGCTCTTGCAAGACTTCCCTAGTGAAATGTGGGCAGATGACATAAAGCGGAGGCTGGTGTCTCCCTGCTTCGGGATGGTGGCAGGTGGTGTTCCTGGAGTACTGGAATGGGTCTTAGGTGAGATGCACAGAAGGGTAGTGAATGGCAAAAGGGCAATGGTCACTCCTCATTCCCCTGGTTTCCTACGGAATCAAGTAAAAGGTGAATCAAGAAATTCTTAGGTTTCCCATAAACCTGGGTCGACTACAGAAGAAGGGGGCCAGGGGGACCTGCTGGTTACTCTGTGGGATTTCCAACTGAAGTTAACAAATAGGTAGGAGGGTGAGAGAGAGAAAATGGCAGTGATGAGTGGAATCCTCAACAAAGGATGAGCTGGGCCCACAATGGCGCTGGTCAGTGGCTATCATGGATACACAGCCTAACAAGTGTTGACGTGACCTGCTGGCTGCCCTGGTTCTAAGAAGATCATCATTTGAATCAGCTGGCAGATTCCTTTTTTTCCCCAGATTTGCAGCAAAGGGTTAAAACTAGGGGGTGAAGACTAGGGAAAGGTCCTGGAGATAAGAGTATTCTGGGGTTGAAATTATAAACTAGAATTTTTGCAAGTATTTGGGAGTAAAAAAAAAAAGTAAGTTTACTTATTTTTAAGTAAACTAAGTTTAAACTAGAATGAAATAAAGATAAGAAACCTGTTCTGGGCAGATTCTGTAGTGTGTGTCTGTGTGTGGTTAGGAGGAGGGTCTGAAGGAAAATGAACCAGGGGTCTGGGGCCAAGAAAGGCACGGGTAGTTGTGAGAATAAGGCAGGCATTATGCTTGCACCAATCTCCCTTCTTCCCCTCTGCTACATTCTTTGTTCCCCCTCTCTGCTACTGATGAAACATTTCCCTTCCTCTTCCATGAAGTCATAAAGATTGAATGGGTCCAAGAGAAAGGAATTAGCTCACCTACAAGGTAAGAGCAAAATCAGGAGGGTTTTTGTTACTGTTGTTGGTTTGTTTGTTTGTTTTAAAATATTTTTAAAGCAATATACTGGAAAAAAGCATTGAAAAAAGAATTCAGGAAACCTGTAATTGGGGACAAATATTAAAACCTCTTTTGGGCTCAGTTTCCTCATCCATAAAGTCTGGCATTTGGTAGCAATAGATGGTCTCTAAGATTTCCAGTACTTATGATTTCTGCTTTACTTCTTAGAACCGAAAGGGGCCTTGGCTAGCATCAGTTAAAATCCCCATTGTATATAAGAATATTCTATGAGACAGCCCAAGAAATGTATTGGATTTTATGAATGGATGCCTTTATACTTTAGTATAAATTGGTAATTACCTTGATATTATCTAAATCAAAAGCTGGTTTCTTCCAGCTATGCCTAAAATTCATATTACCTATCCCTTCCGTGTGTGACTACAGCATTAATCCATCAAAGGGCTCTGAGCCAGCCACAGGCTGAGTTTCCCTAAAGCTCCCTGCAGAGGAATATAATGGCTACAGACCATTGACCCACCTCAGCAGACACCAGGGATGCTCAAGGATAAATACTATTAGGGTTAGGTTATGGCAGAGGCAGCAACAGACACAACCCTAAATCTCAGGGGCTCAGTAGCCATCAAAGTTTATTTCTCACTCATGTGAAGTCACATGGGTCAGCAGAGCTGACATTCAGTGACTCAGGGGTCTGGGCTCTCTCCATGTTGTACTGCCAGCATCTCAACACAAGATTCCAAGTTCATCCTTCAAGGGGTGATAGACACGGACAGAGAAGGCACACCAACAGTTAAGAACCAAAGGTACCATATCACTTCTCCTTGCATTCCTACCTGCCAGAACTCTATCACATGGATCTAACTGAACCGAAAGGACCCTGGGAAGTGGAGGAGAGCACGTGGATCTTCAGCGAGCGCCTCGCTGCCTCTGGATGAAGTGACGACGCAATCAGGGACATAAAGTCACCAAGTTAGGAGCTGTTTCCTGTCTGAGCGTGTTTGGAGTGGGTGACCAAAAAGCCTTGGTTTTTTTAATCTGTGGCTTCTTTAAACTATTTCTTTTTCTTGTCAAAAAATTGTTTCAGCTTGGGAAAATTGAGGCAACTTGCTAGGAAGCAGGGCTTCACAGCTCTATTTCATCCCATCTCGAGAGAAGGTTGCCTTTAAGTGGCCACATTACACTGTTGATTCATGATAACTTTAAGCCAACGAAAACCCTCACACAATTGTTTAGAGAAACTGCTGCCAAGCC
This sequence comes from Herpailurus yagouaroundi, assembly GCF_014898765.1. NCBI lineage: Eukaryota > Metazoa > Chordata > Mammalia > Carnivora > Felidae > Herpailurus > Herpailurus yagouaroundi. The sequence continues at coordinate 68,269,158 of NW_024412377.1, forward strand.
AGGCCTTAACATCCTCTAATTGTGCTGTTCACTTTGCTTTAAGCCTAAATGCAGGGCTTTATATTTACTCTGTTAAGTGTCATCCTGTTATTTTCAGACACTTGCTTCAGCCCTCTGAAGTTTTTATTCTGTCATGTATTGTAATAGCTGTTTCTTCAGAATTTGCCTCCTATACCAATTTGATGAGTAGGTCTTGTGTGTCCAAATGCAAGTTCTTAAAAACAATATGCCAGGGGCAGAGCCCCCCGGTAGAACACCAGAGACCTCCCCCTGAGAGACATCATCACGATCCATTAATAAGCACAGTGGGTTCATTTGTTACACCCAGTTTCATTTTTCTTTCTTTCTTTCTTTCTTTCTTTCTTTCTTTCTTTCTTTCTTTCTTTCTTTCTTTCTTTCT
>NW_024412377.1:68269567-68373740 GCF_014898765.1 Herpailurus yagouaroundi
TCTTTCTTTCTTTCTTTCTTTCTTTCTTTCTTTCTTTCTTTCTTTCTGAGACAGAGAGACAGAGAGACAGAGAGACAGAGAGAGAGGAAAGGGCAGAAGGAGAGAGAGAGAGGGAGAATCTTAAGCAGGCTCCACACCCAGCATGGAGCTCTACATGGGACTCAGTCTCACAAACTGTGAAATCATGACCTGAGCCAAGATTAAGAGTGGGACACTTAACCCACTGAGCCGCCCAGGCTCCCCTGTTCCACTAGCTTCAGATACTACTTACCACAGTATCAACCAATTGGCATTTCTCCAATTTCTCAAGGATTTCCTAAGACCTCATAACATGCCTGGATGAAAACTAGACTCACCATCTGCCTTCCTCAGCCACTCCTACTGCTCAGGAGCCTATTGGTTGATGGCACCACCATCTAGCCCGCTATGCTGGAAAACTGGGGCAATCCCAGACCCTCTCTCTCCCACACTTTCCTCAGAAGCAAACTGGTATGAAGATTAGACTGGTTTAAAGCAGTGAAGTGTTGCCACTACTGAACTGGACTGTCTCCTCCACTCGCCCCTTATGCCAGGGCAACTGCCTCTAAGCTGCTCTTCATGTCTCTGGAACTTTCTCCTTCAGTGTATGCACTTCATCCTCACTAAAGTTCTTTCAGAACTACAGGTCACATCATGGGACACCCCTGAATAAAACTCACTGAAACCCTCCAGAGTAAGAATGATAAAAATATCTAACACATTGTTGAGCATGGGCAATGGCCAAAGAGAAGACCAGCATGGCTACTCCAAATGGGAACAGGGTACCTTCTATTCTTAGACCCTAATGTTTCTAGGAGGCACACTCTGGCACCCTCCACCTCCATCCCTCAGTTTGGGCAAATCCCACATTTGCATCTCAACACTCTAGCTCTCCTTTCTCTGTCCTCTCAAGACTCCTTCCCCAACTCAGAAAAGGTCTCAGTCCCCTCCAAGGCTGGGAAGCTGCTGCTTGGGTCATCGTGCAGTCTGCCCCGCTCCCAGGAAGAAACTGGCTCCTTTTTCAGGCTTTGCTTTACTGAGTCAGAGGCAAGGTTTTAGAATTCAAAAATAAATGAGTAAATGAATAAATAAATACAACAAAAGTGAACCCCCAGCTTCATCCCTCCCCCAATCACCAGGCTCTTAGAAATGACAGCTTTTAAAAGGCTTTCTTTTTATATTCTCAGCCAGATATTGGACTCTGTTCTGGCTGGATTCTTGTGTGTCTTTTCTTCTTTGGGGCAATCAGCTTTAGTCTCTTGGTCTGGTTAAATGGCGAAAGGGCCACAAGGTAAAACGAGATTTTCTGAGAAAGGAAAAGAGTTCTCATAATATTTCAAAATATTATCCTGATGCTTTGTTGATCTGTCCCCCTACTCTACTAAATTCAGCTCCATGTGGGCAGGGACTAATGTTTTCTTGAAGTCTGTTTTCCCAGTGCTTCAGACACATTAGATGGTCGTTAAATGCTTAATGATTGATGACTAAGCCAATGGACAAAGATAGACCATGTCAATGGCATTTTGCTAATCTACCAGTATGCTAATTTTGTAAAAAAAGAAATCAAATAATTTGACTTAGTTCCTCTGTTGGTGAGTGGCTCAAACTGCAGGAATAGGAAAATATATGCTCCTTTTGAATAGGATTTCAGAAACCACAGGGATTTCAAGACCACATCTGTGGTGATCAATTTTTGTACAGGGGAAAAAAAGAAAGGCAAATTCAATAAAACATTTGCAGATAGCGGTTAATTCCTGTGCACTGGGGATGCATAATTCTTCAAAGAGAAAGGATGTGTTTTATTGTCTTCTCACCTTTATGGATGTTTTCTCTCATTATCATTTAATGAATGCAATTTTATAAAAATAAATGAGTGGTTTTGTCCGGATCCTTTTTCTCAAAGTCTGTCCAGCTTATTGGGCTCCCCACCCCAGACTGGACCTTAATAATGAGTATACTAACAAAACAAAAAAGTAAAATCGTATTTCCCAGGTGCTAACTATTAGAGCCTCTTCATTGTTTGTTTCTAAAAGGAATCTTTTTCTTTTGTGTGATTTCTGCTCTCCTTTATGTGACATTTCAAAATAAACTATTGACCTCGTGTGGTTATTAACAGACTTCAGTGGATGGGTGCCCACAGCTGGTGCTACATCTATGGAATGCAGGTAAAAGGAATTGCTGGGCTCCTGGAGGCAGCATGACAAAGAGGAGGTAAATGACTGAGTTCCAGGGCCAGAGAATACGGTTTGAATTACTGCCATGCAACTCGCTCTGAGGGAATTATTTAGTGCTCAGAATATGACCGGAATATTTCACAGTAACAATGAAGGTTACACCGCATCTATCGATTAAGCCAGTGACTTGCTACCTGGATCCCTTTGATCTCATTGAAACAAGAGCTGGGGGAGAAAGTGGATAGGAGGTTAGGTTAGCATAGGGCACTAGCTACCTAGATGGCCAGGGCTGACCCAGCTAACCTGGCCTGTTGGGTGGCGTCCCCACTCTCCTCTCCGTTCTCTTGTACTTTTCTCAGGAAAGCACAGCCTTTGCAGCTAGAAGTCCACGCTGAGCCTCCTGAGTGGTTATGCTTCCCAATGAGATTGGGCCCATTGGCTTTTAAAGCTTATCCATGGGTCAGGAAACCTTATGTTCCCCAGTTTTCAAATACTGGGTCGTCAAACAGACAAGTTATGAAAAGTACAAGAGAAGATTTTCTTAATGCATCCATGGCTACTATATTAGCTGTGTGTGCGTGTGTGTGAACAACTAAATATAGTGGGTTTTCTTTATCTCCTGGTTCCATTTTTACACCCAGTTCTTGAAAAGACATTTTACTCATTCTTAGTTCAGAAAAAATTAGGCCTGCTTTGCAGATCAGCTGTTTTCAATTATGTTACTCCACCCACTCTCTCTGTTTTTCTGGGCACTCATTTACCCGCTGAAGGATTTATAAGGCAGCCCTCTGCTCTTTCTCAGCCTCTGCGGTCACGCTGCCTCCACACACCTAATCTGCTCCTTGGGGAGCTTGCTAGTTCTGAGCCAGGGACGGTGCCAAGTAGAATATGAGAGTCCCTCTTCCTTCCCACCCCGTACTCCCAAACATTTGCTGGTAGATGAATATCAGCCCACAGAAGCTATTTTGCAAGAATCGTTATGTTTCTTCGTATCTTTAAATCGGTTTAAATCTGTTCTGGGTCTCCCTCCCTCAAGGATGTAGGGAAAAGTAAATTCCAGTCATTACTGGGACTCCCCACCTTCAAGGCCTGTGCAGGAACTTATACATTGCCCGATTAACAGGGTGGCCCCTCTGATCTCCGGCCACTGTCCTTGCTGCTTACTTCTGAGATGCTTGTTGTCACAGTCCCAAGGGGGCCACCAGCCCCAGCAGCCACCCTCAGGGTGCTGGAAGCTTAGGTGAGGCCAGGGCCCTCTGAATCTAGAGCCAGCTTTCCTACATGTCCTCGGCAGCTGTCCCAGGGGGCTCATCCCTCCCTCAGACTTCTGTCAAGGAGCAGTGTGTGATCCCTAATGTTAGAGGGACCCTCTGACCTCCACCTTCTTCCACTGTCTCAGGAGATCTCACCCACCTTGAAAGTCACTTCTCTCTCTTCCCTCTCTGGAACACCTGGCATAATTTCTTCAGAGGGTTTAAGCTTTCACAAAAGACAGGAAAGGCCACTGACATCAAGTCTTCTGTTGTGCAAAATCCCTGATGCAAGCAAAGTATTAGGATGCTTGAAATGAGAGGATGGAAAAATACAGACAGTAAGGTTTTTGCTCAAATATTACCATCCTGTTTGCTCTTTTTTAAACTAGTAAACGCTAGTTAAGAGAACCATCGGGGGAGATCTGGAAGGAAGAAGAAAGGTCGCTGTGACACAGAGGCATCTTCAGAGGTGCCCAGGCAGGTAGTCGCTGCCCCTGTAGTGATCTCCCGTGTTGTCCCGCAGAGAATGCTGGGGTGGGGTGGGATGGGGAACTGGGGGGGGGGGGGCAATGTGGCCTCTAAATCTATATTGCTCCATTAGCAGTTCTTCATTTGCTCCTTTCATGTCCTCTTTCTTATTCATTGCATTCTTGTCTTTCCTCAGCATAATTTCAAGTTGTGTTCCCAGGTACTACATGACTGGTACAGAGTTGCCTACACTTTGTCAAGGTACCCCAATACCACCAAGGCCTAATGCTGAGTGGCTAGTCACTAGGTCAGCTTAATAAAGAAAATAGCCCCCAACCCAGCCTTGGTAACATTCAGATACCCAGATAAGATCGAATGTGATTTGAAGGTTGAGCAATCACCCTGCAAGCGTTTAAACCAGTTTAATCCATAACTGTCTCCTTCATGAAACAACATTAGCTTTTTGCTACAACCTGGGCTTCTCATGCTTTTTTGCATGATTGCCTTCTTCTTGCTTTCTTTCAAATTGTAGCAAATGTGAATTTCTGGGCCACTCACTGTTTTCCATTTCACTCATTTTACATACTTATATCTGTTCAATATTTATAAATATTTTAGCTTGTGAAAGCTGTTTAGTATCTTTCCATTATCTACCTTTGTTGTAGAACATCTGCTTTGTTTCATATGCTCAATACAAAAAAAAAAAGTTTTTGAGCTAAACAAATATGCAGAAGGTTATACGAGTTTGCAGGTCATGATTTTCTGTGTTCTTTTTCCATCACAAATTGCATTTCACTTCTCTTCTCCACATATTTTTATCCTACAGAACAGAGGTCGGCACACTACTTCCCGTGGGCCAAATCTAGGCTACACTTCATTTTGTAAATAATGTTTTGTTGGAACACAGCTGTTGTGCCCATTCTTTTAAGTGTTATCTCTGGCTTCTTTCACACTATGGTGTCAGTGTCGAGTAGTCACGATAAAGACTGTATGATGTGCAAAGCCTAAAACACCACTACCCAGATCTTCACAGAGGACGTTTGCTCATCCTAGCTGTGGGATAATAACACTAACCAAAAATCCTTTCTGTCACCGAATCTTAGAGTTTCAGAGCTGGAAAGAATATTAGTCTACGAACGTCACTTGACAGAAGATAAAACAGGCCCACACAAGAGACAACTTTCACTAGATGCTTATTATGTGCCAAGCACTGTGCCTCAGCAAATATTATCTCCTTGAGTGCCCACAACCAATACTATTTCTTGTGGTTTTTTATAGATGAGTAAATCAGGACAAAGAGCTTAAATAACTCACTCATGGCCACATAGCTATTATAATAAATGGAGCTGATGGTGCTTGGCTCAGGGAGTAGGACTACAAAAATTGAAAACAGAACCATTGCTTCATTCAGCCTCTAAGCTAAAGAATTTTCTGTAAGACCTGCAGAAAGTAAGTGTCAGAACTGAGGTAGTGCCTGCTTTCCTGGTCTCCCTTAAAATTCAGTAAAAGTCAAGATTTTTATTGACCTCTATGCTCTGTGACCAAGGAAAGAATGGGGCCTTCTTTGCCTGTCTTTCCTGAATCTTGACTAAAAATAAACTGACCATCGGCTGTGGGGTAGGACTTCCTGTTCAGGCGTCAGTTTTTTGCTAGGTGAGTCACACAGCTATGGCTGTTTCCTGGAAACTTCCTTGGGGTTTGACTAACTCCTGAAAAGTCTGCACAGAGTGGAAATGGACACCCGTTACAGGTCCCTCTGCTTCCATGAGGAAATCTGTTATGGCTTAGCCTTTCCTGTGTTCAAAAAGTACAACAGAAACCACTATTTGGGGTGATAAAATTCATAGCTAACATTTCCAATAGGAACAACCTGGGGAAATATGCTGTAAGAATTACTGATTCACCAGAAAATTAAGTGTCTATTGATTACAATAATACCTGAAGCTTCAGGGTCATTGGGATCCACATGATCAGGACTCCCAAACCCTCAACACCTATGGCCTGGCCCTGCTGCCTTAGAAATGTATATTTCTCACTTTTTGTCAAACTTACCTTCGTGTTTTAACTTCTCAGTGTTTTGTAGTTTGGTTCTCTCCTTGGGTTTCTGATACTGTCCTTCCTAAATATTTTTTTCCTGAAATGAAGGCTTTCTCAGTGCTTAAACCAGGCTGCTCTTCTACTACAGAAAAGTCCCACAACTGGGCAGGTTGTTGTCTCCATGTAAGTATTATCTTCCACTGGGTGCCTGAAATGGAACAACTTAGTAATCTTCTATTTCCCTAGTCAGTTCATATTCCCATCTCCACCTTGACTTCTTACCATGCTCCTGCTCTCTGACCCACCTAATCAAATTGGAATGCTTCAAATATCCACACCAATCTGTTTCATGTCCCTGTCCTGCCTTGCTCCTTACATTTGATAAGAAGCCCCTTCTCCTATGAGAGGTCAGATGTTTTCCATCACATCATATCTCAACGTCTCAGGGAACTTCCAAGGACCATTTCCCCATCTTCAGGTCTGGATTAAAAGTCAAGTCACACGAGGGGCATCTGGGTGGCTCAGTTGGTCGAGCATCCAACTTCGGCTCAGGTCATGATCTCATGGTTTGTGGGTTCCAGCCCTAACTTGGGCCCTGTGCTGACAGCTCAGAGCCTGGAGCCTGCTTCAGACTCTGTCTCCCTTGCTCTCTACCCCTCCCCCCCCCTCAAAAATTAATAAATATTTAAAAAAACTAAAAAAACCCAGTCAAGTCACCTGAGCAGCAGCCTAGCATGCCAATTCGTAAGAGGTTAAAAGAAAATCCCTGGGATAAATCATTATAGAATTACAGTACCAGTTAATACAGGTTTTCATATATAACCATAAAATATAAATTGGTCCCCCTCCTACCGAATGGAAGTTAAAACCAGACAAAACAGCAAACAAGCAAATTCCCCTCCAACTCTGATCTACTACAAGTGAGTTTTTATGATCCCACCGCAGGATACAACCCCATAGTGTTGCCACCACACTGAAATTGACCAGTAGACAATTTTTTTGGAGTCAGCTGAAATCCTCAAACCCAATAAAGTGGAGAAGCATAAATGCGTATTTGACTTATGTGAAATCAATGAAGATGAGCCACCAATGGGAGAGCAAGAACAAAAATGAGAGCTGAGCAAGTAAGAATTTAAATAGTATGAACAATTCTGCCGGCTGGTCTCCTCACTGCTCGTGTGGACCTACAACAGTGTTGTCAGATAGGAGGAAAACAAATCCCTAGGGTTAGTGGGATTACCATATTCCCAATACCCATCTTTATTATCTCATTCTTCATCACACAGGCACTGAACTCATTGTTATCGTCAGCATCCGTCCTCATGGTGAGTCACCATTATTACGACCAGAGCCAGGCAAAAATATGAAGGATGCATGGTGAGTATTTAGTATCATTGTTTTCCTTTTTTTTTATGCTTCTGTTCTCCTTATCTTGCTATCCTATAATTTAAAATATGGTAGAGTTATGTTTTTAATGTGTATACTTTAATATGTCCTCTATATCACTATATATTTTACACACGTATATTTATATACTGGCATAGAGAAGCATATATACCATACCACATACACTATTCTACATTTGATGTATAGGATCCTCAAGGATTACCTTGAGAAAATATGATTATCACTTTGCTCTTGGGACTTTGCAACCCAATGTCTACATTAGCCACAACCAACTAAAACTACAGAGTAATGCTACCTTTTAGGAAACCTAATAAATGCTACTAAACATGTTATCTGATTTAAAAAATCACAATAGAAACCAAGAACTAGAGAACAACTGGGAACCTTTTTGCCAACAGGAAATCCAGGAAAAAGAACTTGAAAACATATTTTGAACAAAGCCTAAAGCTAACATGCTTAACTTCCATTCTTAGAATTACCAAATGACCAGTTTTGAGTAAAAAACGCTGAAATGTAAGACGGTTCTAAGTAAGTTAAATGCTATATGTTTAGTGCCTCAAATAAAGCCCTTGTTTTGAATTGGAATTTTATAGGAAATAGGGTAGGCCATTTCCTTCAAAGGTATGCCATTTCCTTCACATGAAAGGTCAGTTTTTTCCCTGTCCTCATTAAATAAATTGTAGCCACATATTTATTTATTTTTTTTTCAACGTTTATTTATTTTTGGGACAGAGAGAGACAGAGCATGAACGGGGGAGGGGCAGAGAGAGAGGGAGACACAGAATCGGAAACAGGCTCCAGGCTCTGAGCCATCAGCCTAGAGCCCGACGCGGGGCTCGAACTCACGGACCGCGAGATCGTGACCTGGCTGAAGTCGGACGCTTAACCGACTGTGCCACCCAGGTGCCCCTGTAGCCACATATTTAAATAATATCATCTTATTGAAAATTCAGATTATTAGCCTCTGTCAATTTTGGTTTGCCTCCTTTTTTATGTATCTTCTGGCATTTATTCTGAATTAGCGGTTTCCATCATACTCAAGCCTTTCCTGTGGTAAAATCAAATAAATCAAAAGACAAATAAAAATCTCCTTTGACCCCATATTCTCTCTGCCCAGTGTCACATCATATCACTTTCCACCCAAACTTAGCTAAAGCTATTTGTAAATTTGAAACTTGACTTATTCAGCCTTCTAAGTGGTCTCCTTGATTTAATTAATTCCTGATCCAATCCATTCTCCAAACCATGAATAACTTTCCTAAAATACAGATCTTATCATGACACTCTCAATCTTTTTTCTTAACTTTTTAATTTATTCTTGAGAGACAGAGCAAGAATGGGGGAGGAGCGAAGAGAGAGGGAGACACAGAATCTAAAACAGGCTCCAGGCTCTGAGCTGTCAGCACAGAGCCCAACGCAGGGCTCAAACCCACGAACTGTAAGGTCATGACCTAAGCTGAAGTTGGACGCTTAACCTACTGAGCCACCCAGGCGCACCATGACACTCTCAATCTTGAACTCCTCCTATTGCTCTCTGTTTCTCTAGGATAACATCTTAATTTGTGTGTAAAGTTCTATACCACATGGGGCTCACCACCCTCCTTACCACTCTCAGCCCTTGCTGCTCACTTACACCAGTGGCTCCAGCCCATCAATCTTTCCTGTTCAGTTCCTCAGTTGTGCCATGCTTGGTCTCTCCTCAAAAGTAACTAACTCACTCACCCTTTATCGCTCAGCCTAAATGTCTCTTTTTCATCAGGGTCTTTGTTGGGGTTCCTGGCCACATGCTGTCACTATACATCCCTCTTATAACATTTACCACATTTGTAATAACTGCTTTAATGCATGTACCTAAATTCCATGAAGGTGGAGACATATCTGCCTGTCTTCTCGACCCCTTTAACTCCAGGACTGAGTACAGTGCCTGGCAGGTAGAATGGACATGATAAATATTTGTGAAATAAGGAAATAATATTATGATCTAATAACATAAGGGTTCTATTTTGGAATCTTACAGATAAAACATTTCAAATTCTCAGTCACTCCTTTCTTTCAGGATTATTTCAGTTGGCTTTATCTTTCTAGAAGAAAAATGTTTTGCAGTCCTAGAATGTGTAATCTATTTAACAGACTCAGACTCTGCCATGAATGGAGAACATATTCAGTAGTCATTCAATAACAAAATCAGTGTTACTTCTAATTTAAAAAATGGAGATGTAGGAAGAGAAGACCTTGAAGTTGACCTTCTTACATATTATCCCTAAATGATGTTTTAAAATTTTAACTCCAAAGTAAATACCAACAGCATAAAGAGTCCTCAAAAAATTAAAAATAGAACTACCATATGATCTAGTAATCACCGTACTGGGTATTTACCCAAAGAGTATGATATACACACCTCTAAGTTTACTCTAGTATTATTTACAACAGACAGGATGTAAAAGCAAGTGAAAGTGTCTACTGATAGATGAATAAAGAAGATGTGATACACAGACACACACACACACACACTTTGGAATATTACTCAGCCATAAAAAAAGAAGGGAATCTTGCCATTTGAACAACATGGATGGAGCTAGAGTATAATGCTAAGTGAAATAATCAGAGAAAGACAAATACCATATGATTTCACTCACATGTGGAACTTAAGAAACAAAGCAAATGAACAAAAAAAAAGAGACAAACCAAGAAACAGACCCTTAACTACAGAGAGCAAATTGATGGTTACATAAAGAGGGGAAGTGGGTAGGAGGATGGGTGAAATAGGTGATGGGGATTAAAAGTACAGTCATCATGATAAGCACTGAGTAGTATATTAAATTGTTGAACCACTAAATTACACGCCTGAAACTAATATAACACTGTATGTTAACTATGCTGGAATTAAAAATTATAAATTAAATTAAAAATAAAATATTAAAAGTATTAGAAAATGTTTAACAGACTCTAGATACTGCATAGGCATTGGAGAGATACTTACATAGTTCATCAAATCTAAAAGCCATCAAAGAAAACATGGTATATAAAAATTTTAGGGGTGCTTGGGTAGCTCAGGGTCATGATCTTGCAGTTCGTGAGTTTGAGCCCCGCATTGGGCTCTGTGCTGACAGCTTGGAGTCTGGAGCCTGCTTCATATTCTGTGTGTGTCTCTCTCTGCCCCTCCCTTGCTCGCACTCTGTCTCTGTCTCTCAAAAACGAATGTTAAAAAATTAAAAATATTTAATCCTGTATGGAGAAAGATATCATAAACAAAGTCAAGAAAAAACTTAATGATCAGGAAAAAAATATTTGCAATATATAATCCAGAAGAAAATGTGGTATATGCAATTGTATTCATTACCTAGTTCTGCAAAAGAAATAACCCCAAAACTTAGCATCTTGGAGCAATACTTCTTACTCTCCATTTCTGTGGGTTAGGAACCCAGGCACAAATTAACTGGGTCCTCTGTTTCAGGGTCTTCTATAGGCTGCAAGTGAGATGTTAGCCAGGCTACAGGTTCATCTGAAGGCTTGAATGGGAAAGGATCTTCTTCCAACCTTACATGGATGTTTGCAGGATTCACTTCTTAAGGACTTTGGAATAAGGGTCTCTGTTTCTTTTTTTTTTTTTTTTAATTTTTTTTAACGTTTACTTATTTTTGAGACAGGGAGAGACAGCATGAACGGGGGAGGGTCAGAGACAGAGGGAGACACAGAATCTGAAACAGGCTCCAGGCTCCGAGCTGTCAGCACAGAGCCTGACACGGGGCTTGAATTCACGGACCGTGAGATCATGACCTGAGCCGAAGTCGGACGCTTAACCAACTGAGCCACCCAGGTGCCCCAGGGCCTCTGTTTCTTAAGGGCTATTGCCCTTTAGCTCTGTGCCAGGTAGCTTTCTCCATCAGAGCAAACAGATGAGAACAGCCACAGAGAGAATACCAGCAAAATGGAAATCGTGTTCTTTTGTAACCGATCACAGAAGTGATATCACATCACTTCTGCTGTACACTAATCTTTGGAATAAAGTCCACACTCATAGGACGGGATTATACCAGGGCATGAATAACAGGATGGGAGTTTACTGGGAATCACTTTAGAAGGCTACCTACCACAATAAGATACATGTTGCTTTTACAATTTGGTTAGAAAAATATAAACCTGATACAAATGTGAGCAAAAAACAGGGATGGGCAATTCACATAAGCTGGGCAATTCACATAAGCGCAATGCAAATGATCACTTTGCATTTGAAGATCTCCTCCTCCTTTACAGTAGTCACGGAAGTGCAAATCCAAGTGGCAAAGAGAGGATCATACTGAATCTCAGATAAGACTCAGATTAATTTGTAAAGATGAGGAGATAGCACTCTCAAACATTCATTGTTAATGAAAATATGAATTCTAAATTTCTAGATTTAGAAATTAGAAATCTAATTTCTAAAATTAGAAATGCACATTTCCTTTAACTTAGAATCTAACCCATCAAATTAAAAGCAAGAATTCACCCCCCCCCACACACACACACATGCATTCTTATGGTAGTACTGTCTCTGCAAAAAAAGTGGAAACAAAATGGAAAGTCATCAGTAGGGAAATAGTAAAATAAAGTGTGGTATGTGTATAATATTATGTAACCAAAGAGAATAAATGAGAGGAAGAGAATACATGCCACCCCCCACCAAGAAAAGGAAGAAAGAGGGAGAATGGCAAATAAAGGTGGCACCAAAAAGCTTGACTGTGAGAACAAGCATGAATTTATATAAAATTATATTTATTTGTGGCTATGTGAACAAAGAAAATAGATTAATTTTTATTTTTTTTTATTTTTTTTTTTAATTTTTTTTTTCAACGTTTGTTTATTTTTGGAACAGAGAGAGACAGAGCATGAACGGGGGGCGGGGGCGGAGAGAGAGGGAGACACAGAATCGGAAGCAGGCTCCAGGCTCTGAGCCATCAGCCCAGAGCCCGACGCGGGGCTCGAACTCACGGACCGCGAGATTGTGACCTGGCTGAAGTCGGACGCTTAACCGACTGCGCCACCCAGGTGCCCCAATAGATTAATTTTTAATAGATTAACTCTGTATTAAGTGACTTGGAGAAATGTTATCATGCTTTTATGAGTCTACTTTGAAAATAAATAGCATGCGAGAAAAAGGTACGGGAAAATATGCAACAAGTTTTTAACATGGATTACCTAAGGTGAGTTTCTAAGGGGAAATAGAAGGAGAGGTTGAGAAGGGAGCTATGTAAAACACAAAACAAACACCAGACTTTTATTTATACATAAAACTGAATATGATTTTAAAAACCAGGTAAAATTTTATCTGAATCATATAAGATAACAAGATAAATGTTTATACGTTCCTATACGAAGAAGAACAAGAAAGAGTCACCAAAATGTTCATGGTGGTTGTGTCTCAAGACTGACAGTCCAAGCAATTTCTATTTTCCTTCTTGTAGTTTTATATATTGACTCATTTTTAAAAAGCCTGGATTATTTATGTAATTAGAATGAAACATAGTTAGAAATATGTTTATACATGTGTATGTTTTGTATACATATGTGCCTATAGAGTCTGTTGTAAGTGATGACTGTGAAATGGGTCTGAAACGATAGCCAAGATGTCTACAGGCAAGAGAGGAGGAAGAGGGCATTTTATGTAAAAGACACATAGAGAGAGAGAGATGCTGACTCTGAAATGTGTAAAGTCACAGGGAGGGAAAACAAGAGGCCTGACTTGACTGGCTCATAGGGAATGGGAGGGGTAGGGTCGCGGGGAGAGTAGGAAGAGTCTAAGTTGTACTGAGATTGTGAAGGACTTTACAGATGGTTCAGACTGTATCTAGTAAGCCAGGGGGAGCACCACCTGAGTTTAAGATGGCGTATAAAAATCTGTTGGAAGATGAATATGGTCCTGGCATTCTGGACAGAATGGCGAACAGGGGCCTGGAGACAGGGAGAGCATTACTGAGGTTAAGTATCTAGACCAAGCATGAGGCAGTCAGGGCTGGAAGTGGGTTATGTCAGGGGAATAAAGGGACACACTGAGTATGGCTTAATGATGGGATTCCTGGCGTGAAGATTTTGAGGAATAAAACATCTACAAACACCAATTATACAAACACACTGCCATTGTCCTTTTGCTGGTACAATAGAAGATGTGCTAACATTTCTGTAATGACTAAGAATTGTGTGTATATACAGCACATTGTGTGTATATATAGACCTTTATCATTTATCAAGGACTTTACTGTCTAGGTCTTATCTTTACAACAATCTAATAAGAGGTGGAAAGAAGAGGTGGTGTCCTCCTTCTCAGATAAAGAAGATAAAGCTTCAAAAAATTAAGAAAACGACCCTACCTTATATAGTTTAATGTCAACCTAAAGATTTGACCAAAACCTGCTCTTTGATTTGGACTTCAACCTTAGCCTTTGGAAGGCCTCCATGGTTTTTAGCATTTTGGACAATATGATCCATGATAATAGGAACCACCAGGGTATAAACAAACCTAATCAGTGTAATGACAGTTAAACAAACAGGACACAGGACTTGAGTTTGTTACTAAAGCTGAATATTCACTTTCAAATATAGGGGAGCATTCTAGACATAAAGTGAAAATTTACTTTGCTGGAGGGGTTGTGGGTGGGGGGATGGGCTAAATGGGTAAGGGGCATTAAAGAAGACAGTTGCTGGAATGAGCACTGGGTGTTATATATAGGGGATGGATTACTAGAATCTACTCTTGAAATCACTATTGCACTATATGCTACTAACTTGGATATGAATTAAAAATAAATAAATATTTAAAAAATGAAAATTTACTTACATACTTCACATGTCAAAATTCTAGCAGGTAGAAAATTCTGCAGTTACTCAACGATGGCTCTGAAAACTGTTATTTTTATGTACGATTTTAAGTTGATTTCTAAAAACACTAAGACAACATTTTCTTAAGCAGTGCACAAAGCTTCAGTTTGGCACTGTTTCAGTAAAATTAGATCTTCTGGTAGGTGATAAGGGAAGATAAGTCCTTACACCTTAGTGAATTACTACTAGCGCGAAAAGAACATTTAATATCTGGGTGACAGCATCACTATTAGCCGCTATTAGATACTATTAGTATCTGAAACTGGAAGGACTGTCCAAAAAAATGTATGTTGTTCCTCAATGAACCTAAATGGGAAGTTTGTGACTATTTGGTATTGCAAATTTACAGTGTAGTAGCAGTAGAAGCAATCTAGTAGCTGACAGTACTGAGCAATTATCATTCCTGTAACATAATGTCAACTTCTTAAAACTTGTCAACTAGAAACTTGAATAACAAAATTATCATAATAATTAAATTGTTGTTGGACTGGAAATTCATTCTGTGAAATTCATTCTATGGAAATTTAGATTGACCCTGGCTTTACTGAAATTTGATATCAATGCTTAACTTTGATTTGATATCAACACTGAGCACTTTGCATCCCACTGAACAATTTAATATAACTAGTTAGTAACTGTGCATCCCAGAATACTTGCTTCCACCAGTCAGGAAAGAGATGGACACAGAGAAATACTGAGCTTTCCAAATTATTTGGATAGTACTGTTTCTCTTATTAATACCAGAGTCCCCTCAAAGCCTCACAATTAGTACTGATATTATGGCCTGTTTGAGTCATCCAGAGATAGAATTTGTATTTCCTCCTAGAACCCCTGGTCGACTTCATGCCTTTGGCAAAAAAGCCCATGTGTTATTGTCAGCATTAAGGGACTTGTGTCTGAAAGGGTAGCTGATCCTGACTTAGATTCTTATGCAACGATAAACACAGTATTATCCAGAATAAACTGCAACTGATCTAAACTAATTTCTTGGAAAGTGTTCTAGGTATTTTCCAAAAAAGACTAGAGAAATATAGGAAGTTAGCCAGCTTGGCATCGTTTATCTGAAAAACCTGCCAAAAGTCTGGCCCCATTTGCCAGTGTCAATACTCTCGAGTGCAAACATATTCTTGTGCGAGGGACATTATGTAAGCTAGAAATTAATCTTAATTAGTCATTCATTGTCCAAGGGTGGATGCTGCAGAAGAAAGCCCAAGGAGTTTCAGAATCAATATATTTCAAAGTCTCTTGTGGAAATATGCTTAACTACCTTTTCAATAAGGAAGGCCCTTGTAGAACTTGTCTGAAACCATGTTCAGGGCTGGTCCTACCACAAGGGGTTCCAGCGTCTTCTTTATATCTTTGTCTAAAGCACTGGAACCACAGATGTGATCAAAAACCTTTTGCATTCAGCTACAGTGGGCTTTATTCCAGTTATCCTCTGTCTACATTGCAGCAGCAATGAGTAGAATGGAAGTCAACCTGAAAAGGTCAGTCCTAGTTCAGCTTTATTAAGTAGGAAGAACATCTTTATCTCTAGGATCTTATAAATTTGAAAGCTTCTGTTGTTCACAACTAGCAATACGGATATAAGGCTAATACTACACTATCAAGTCATGTCAAGACATAGCATGACATCAATATGGGATATCAAGATGTCAGTGTGACATGTTTAGGAACAATAATTCTTTAGCACTGTCAGTCAGAAAGGAATCTTCCACTTTTAGTGGAAATTTGGGCAAGTCACTGTAACTGGGGTTCACTCGCTGACTTACTACCCACCATGGGGGGTGGGGTGGGGCTGTTCACAAACCCTAAAATTAATCTCTACAAGAATTTATCTAGCGTACCTTATTGAAAAAGTCCCTTAAAATACCAACCAATGCTTCACCTGCCCCTTCCTATCCATTGCCCTTCCTTTTGGGATTAAATACAATCCATCTTTCTCTTTATAGCTCACACTCAAAACTCAGAGATCCGAGAAGAGAAATGAGAAAAGACACACAAAAAAATATCTTCCTAAGGCCACGGCCTCATTTCCTTCTGGCTTGGCTCCTTGTCTTTGAGCTCCAAAGAATGCGGGCAAATGTTTGTGTTTGTGACTGAGTTAATAGGAATGAAAAAATGAAGAGGAGGTTCAGTTTCCTCTCGTCAGTTCAGAGATCAGTTTCTGACTTGGCTTTTCTACATTCTCTAATGTAATGGGCCTGCCCAAGAGAGAAGAGAACAAAGAAACTTGGATGGGAGATCATGTCTTCATCAAGCCAAGACCACTCAGTGTACTAATGGAGGACAGAGAGGGCAGGCAGGGCCATAGGATAAGTATTCAAAAATGCATCTACTTAGACATAAGAAATGCTATTCCCAATATCTCATTTCTCTAAATACTCTTATGTAACCAGAAATTCTTTTCCCCTTCGTTAGTTCTACTTTTGTAGCTTCTTCTGAAAATGATCACTTGTTTCTTTTCAGTTTTATATCTTGCATTAGGTCATTTTTCTAACACTAGCGATGTTAAAAGCTGTAGATTTTCTGCCAGAGAGTTACTCATAAATCTCATTAGTATTAAAAATTTAAAACTTCATGAAATTTGGGCAAAACACAAAACTACTATTGTCAGGATGTTTGAAATCTTTTGGAAATGAATATAAGACTTTAAATAGATAACATGGTGACTAAAGATATTAGTCATAGTAATAGCTGTCATTTATTGAGCACCTACTATGAACTTAATGGTACCAATGGTCAAGTCCAATTAAAACAGCCTCTATTAAAGGATAAAAGGTATTTATTCTTCAACACAAAAGAATGGGTCTTTTCAAAGTGACTTCTGGAAGGTATCTAAGAAACACAGAAGCATAGTTTCTTTGTGAGCCCTGTCCCTCATACCAGAAATGGAATCATGGAGGTTTTGAGTCATTAAAAAAGTACTGGTCGTGACTGATGCCAAACAGTGGTGTCGAGAGGCTAAGAGAAGAAGAGTTGGCCCAGTTTTGCCACCATGATCTTGTGGATTTTCACAGCCCTTAATTCCACAGTGGGGTCTGGACGTGAAAGTCCAGAGTCAGCTAAGAAAGGCAGTGGACAATTGGATAATAACAGGCTGGAGCTCCAAGGAGAGCTGGCAAGGTGCCTTTTTAGGTGCTTCTGGCACACATTTGCCATTTTTCCTACTCTTTACCTCTAGAATAATTTCAAATAATAATATCTAACATATATTCAGTATTTGTTTTGCTCCAAAGAATTTACTATATTATCTCACTTACCCAAATAACAACTTATGAGATAGCTAATATTATCATTCTCTATTCACAGATACAAATACTAACGTTCAAGAAGGTTCAGTAACTTGCCCAAGATTACACTGCTAGTAGGTGGTGAATCTATGATGTCTGACTCCTAGTTGCTGTGATACACCCCCCTCCCTTGCTGTATCACCCTTCAGACTGCCCTATTCCCTATGTGCCTACACTATTTCTTGAGCAGTTTTCCCTCTCTTGCAAGTTAACAAGTCACATTACAATTTTTGGAGATTATATCCCACTTGGGAAGGTCAGACAATCACTGGTGCGTTGTAACTAGAAGTGGAGATGCCCCTCCCCACCCAGGGTAGGGACACATAAAGTGTCAGCTCTTTCCTATGATGAGGCCAACCCACAGCATTTGTGAGGACAAGAAACCCAAGTCATCCAACAATCAACCAGAGTTCATTTGTAATAAACACATGAAACACAATAGGTTATAACTACGACAAGAGGCACTGCAAGATCCAAAACTACCTCCTAAATTACCAGTCTTGCTACTTCAGGAAACAATAATGTACATGTTACTAATATAGTACTGGGTCCAGTGACATGGTAGATTGAACTAACTGATGTATAATGTTCTCCTAATACAATTACATAGTGAACAAAATATAGTATAAAAATTAAAATCATAGCAGAGCTCAGAAAAGAAAAACAGTCAAGTTCCAGAAATAAAAAGTGAATCCAAAGTCAGAGCTCTGAGAAGGTGCTGTTGTACAAACCTTGATGCAGGAAGCCAGGCCTCTACCGTCGTATGGCTTCACCATCTTTATGATGTAAGTTTCAAGGCCACCGTGCTTATTTTCCTCAAGTTGATAAAGAATACAAGAGCACAGGGGCGCCTGGGTGGCGCAGTCGGTTAAGCGTCCGACTTCAGCCAGGTCACGATCTCGCGGTCCGTGAGTTGAGCCCCGCGTCGGGCTCTGGGCTGATGGCTCAGAGCCTGGAGTCTGTTTCCGATTCTGTGTCTCCCTCTCTCTCTGCCCCTCGCCCGTTCATGCTCTGTCTCTCTCTGTCCCAAAAATAAATAAACGTTGAAAAAAAAATTAAAAAAAAAAAAAAAAAGAATACAAGAGCACAGAGGATGCCCTGTTGGAAATTTTATGGATTTTATGTAAATTTTTATGGATAGGCCTAGAAATGGCCCACACAACTTCCACTAATATTGCCTGGAACACACACCTGACAGCAGCTGCAAGTGTAGCCTAGCTGTGTGCCAGGAGGAGGAAGGGCGGTATTTGGAGGTTAGAAGTCCACATCACAATAAGCAAAATACTTCTACACCTTCTAGATAAATGGAAGTTGGAGAAAGAAGTAGAAACTCTTCATGTCTCAAGTGCTTACATGTTCAGAAAGAGAAATTAAGGAACTTTAAAGTAAATTAATAGTTGAAAGAAAGTCTTTCTCTGTGGGGACATGGTTGTACCAAACTCTCATGTCTGTAGGTCGATCCCATGTCTTAATACTTCTTCATCGGGGTGAAAGAACAGTATCCAATTTGACAGCAGAGAAGGATGCTTTACTTTTCCAATAATGAATTCTTATATGCCTAATAAAGTTATTTCTGGATGCAGGGAAATAGGTTTTCCCTTTACTACTCAAAATTGGCACGTACTTGCTGCTTTCTGTAGAAAGCTATGAATGTGTAGAATTCAGAAGGTTAAAATATCTGCATATGTTTTTAGAGATAAATCAGTTCAAGTGACAAGGCCAAATCTACTGAATTACAGATATATTTAGTCATATGAAAACATTAGTTTAATTTTTATATTTTTGTGCATTTTCTTGGTATTCATCTCACCTAAGAGTTTAGTTTTGCACAAAGGTTTAGACTTGGTTTGATTTTTCCTAGTTGGCCCTAAGATTTGAAGTTCGTTGGCTAAAGATGTCAAGTAAGAAGCTAAGGAGTAAGAAACAAGAAGGGGGAGAATTTACTTGGTTTTATTTTCCCTGTCTGGAGGCTTTTGTGAGTTTCTCTTTCTTTATCCATGGTATATGAAAATCCTTAAGATGGCCTGACAGGCCGCTTGGTCTACACAGGGAGTCTCACTGTCCTACAGAATCACTGTTTGTTCTTCCTTTTTCCCTCCCTCCCTCCCTCCCTTCCTTCCAACTGACATATAATTGATATAGAACATTGTACTAGTTTCAGGTGCAAAACATAATGATTTGACATATGTGTACGCTGCCACAATGTTTAGTTAACATGTATTACCACACAAAGTTATGATTTTTTTCTTGTGATGAGAACTTTTAAGATCTATTTTCTTAGCAACATGCAAATATACAATACAGTATTATTAACTATAGTCACCACGCTGTATATTACATCCCCAGGACTTATTTATCTTATAACTGTAAGTTTGTACCTTTTGACCACCTTCACCCACTTTACTCACTCACTCCCACCTCCCACTCTGACAGCCAGCAATCTGTTCTCCATATCTATGTGTTCATTTTTTGTTTTTAAGATTCCACATGTAAGTGAGGTCATTTGTCTTTCTCTGACTTATTTCACTTAGTATCATGTCCTCAAAGTCCATCCACGTTGTCATAAATGGCAGGATTTCCTTATGGTTGAATAATATTCCATTGTATATATGTACCACATTTTCTTTCTTATCACCATGTTTCTTCCTTTACCTTGCCCTCACCAATGCTTTTCCCTCTGCCGGGAGTATCATCTTTCTTAATTCTTAGTCAACCTTCAAATATCAACTTAAACCTTGTTACACAGCCACACCACCTCAGGGAAACCTTTCCTGACCCACAGCCTAGATCAGTACCTTTAAAATACACTCTGTAAAACTGGGTACTTTCTTGTATCAACTTAAAATACCTTCAATTAAATAATTACTTGCGAATTTTGTTATTCAAAATTTGTTTCCCCTATGAGAATGTAAGCTCTGTGACAGGAAAGGCCGTCTGTTTTGTTTACCACTGTATTAGTTGTCAGTTTAGTACCTGGTTAAGCATCAAGAGATAGATGGTAATTAATGAATATTATGATTATCTGTAAATAGTTTAAAGAGCCTTGCCTCTCTCCCTTTTATGGAGCTCTATGGCTTTTCACTGAAGGCCACAAGAATACATTCAGACAGCTAAGAAGATCCCCATTCATCCCCATTCATCTCTCTCTGCTGGGGCTTACTGGTGGCTCTCATCTACTTGTAAGTGTTCCAAACACAGCATGGTGGAACCTGCAAGGGGAAATAAGAGGATGGGCAGATACTGCCTGTGGCCAGCTACATGGAGGTAGTTTAAGAGACATAGTACACCAAGCTTAATTGTGGACATGTTATTAGAGTAAAACAGGCTGGGAAACCAAAAACTGTATTGGAAAAGTTTGAGATCTAGAGGTAGACTTGGGCGTGTCTGCCTCCCATGATAATGTTAATAATATATATAGTCTAAATCTCAAGAACATTTTCTTTGTACCATGGGGAGTAATGCTGTTGGGTTGGGCTTTAGGGTGTCTCAGGTCTCGGGATAAGCACTGCCCATCTGGCTTCCACTCAACCACCTGAGGAAACTGGGATCTCAAACAAGAGAACTTTTCTAATTCTTTCATGATTCCACTTCTGTCCTTGCCAACGGGCTTATGGAGGATTTTCTCAAGGCTCCAGCTGCAAAGAGGTTGTCTCAGGTCAGTGAAAGATACTGGGCCATCATCCCCTGGAGTAAGACTAAATAAAACTGTAAAGTCAATAGGGCTGTGTTTTTCATAGGGATGCCTGAGATGAGTCAGGTTATCCAGGGCCACTGGACCACTCTCACCAACATGTGGTGTAGACCTGACCTGGGATTCCTTACAGCTGAAGCAGAGAACAAAAGACTCTGAGAGAGGTGTCCTTTCTGTGATCTGCAAAGTGGGAGTCTGTGTTTCTACCCTTTGTTTAAAATTCTGCCTTCTGTTTAAAAAATCATTATTTGGCTTGTAAGGACTGACAGATGATCCTTGCTTTAACTATTTCTGGAGCAAGAGGTGAATAAATTGCACATCTTTTCTGCTAAATCCTGAAAGGTGCTTTGAAACTAACCTTGCTAAGACAGGAACTAGTAGCTCCCTCAGCCAATGGGAATCTTCCACTTGGCATTTTGGCTGGGACTTTCATTCAGCCAGACCCTCACCAGGCACGCCGCATGCCTTTCCTCTGGAGCCCAGCCTTCATCTTTGTTTTTGCCCTGTGCCTCTTCACTCACGGGCTCACTTTTACCATATTGGTCTGCACAACTGCTTTTCACAGATGCATTACTCTCAACACAAGCTTTCTCTGAAGCCATCTAGGAAGTAAGGTTTTTTCATGAACGGAGCCTCAGTTCTAGAGCCATCTATTTGGTTTTGATAGGCAGATGGGTCTTCCCTATACCTAAAATGTTCTTTTCTTTACGTTTACACTTGTCTTTTGTTCACAAAGGAATCTGAAACTGGCTATATGTGCACAATGCTCACGATATCACGGCACGTAACTTCCTGAGTGTCAGCAGATGCGCAGTCTGGGAAGAGCAGGAAGTATAACATCCTGACTTAATTCTCTTATGTTGTTCACTTTCTCTAATGTTTTTTTGTAGGTCCTTCATTAATACATGAACTTGATAATATAACCTGATAACCTGCATAGATGACATACATTACCCATAGAACTAGAAAACTTACAGAACAGAAACATAGGTTCCTCAAAGGTCAGGCATTATTTCACAAATTCTTTTCTTTTTCATTTTAAGTGTTAATTTAAATTAAATTAATTTCAATGTTTATTAGTTAAAAACTAATGTGGTATATCTTTCCATTAGGTGTTTCCTATGTACTCGGTCAGAGTATAACACGTACTCAGTCACATGTTATAGTGTTCTTCACAAGAATAAATTTCTTTTTAAAGTTTATTTTATTTTTAGTAATCTTCATACCCAATGTG
Organism: Herpailurus yagouaroundi; assembly: GCF_014898765.1. Lineage (NCBI taxonomy): Eukaryota > Metazoa > Chordata > Mammalia > Carnivora > Felidae > Herpailurus > Herpailurus yagouaroundi. Next base: position 68,291,995 of record NW_024412377.1, read on the forward strand.
GGGCTCAAACTCATGACCTCGAGATCAAGAGTCACATGCTCTTCCAACTGAGCTGGGCCAGCACCTCTTCATAGAATTTTTTCAATTTCTACCATTGGCCTCCAGAATAAATGTACTGCAGTATTCTGCACAGAATGCTAGCTGCCTCCTATTATCTATGTTCTGTTTCGTGGCCATAGGAAAACTAAGTTTTAGCTGCGTACATTACTGCCTGCCTGGGTACATTTCTCAGCCTTTCCTGCAGCCAATTTTGGCTCTATCATTAAGTTTCAATCAAGGAGATGTAAATATAACTGTTAAATTCAGTTCTGGAAGAGAAAGCCCTTAAAAAAAAGAGTCTCTCCATTTGTTGTCTGGTCCACAGATAGAATCAGAAGACCTCTTGGGGCTTTTAAGAACAAGGACCACAGCCTAGGGATGGTGATACAGAGACCTGAAAGGTTCCTGGGTTCCTAATGACTCTGTGGAGCCACCTCACCACCTCTGGGTTGTTCCCCTTTGTAGTCCTTTTGTGTGAGCAAAAATCAAGACAGAGTTATCTTGATTAAGTCACTGCCACTCTGGGTTTTTCTGTTATATGCTGCTGATCCTAATCCCAACTCATAGAACCACCTACCATCCACTTAATACCATTGATTCAGGTATCCACAGCTGAGTACAATAAGCGTTTTCAATCTCTGCCTCTAAGGATAAAATGGCAAAAGGAAGTGCGATGACTCCAATTTCAAGAACTAAAGTAATTGCTGAAATTCAGGAGGAAAAAAAGAGATTTCAGAACCATTAACCTTATTTCCTTTCTTGTCTTTTCTGTCAAGGGTAGGATTATTAAAGTCATTACCCAAGAAAAATGTCCACTGCTACATGGAGCCTGTAGTCCCACATCCTGCATTTCCATCCTCTTGCTCCACCCCCCCCCCCACCACCCCCACTCCTTAGTAACACAAAATAAAATTGTTTGTTACTCGGTTAAGAGTGGAGCAATTTTGCAAACAAAGTTTGGTTCCTAAGCAAGGACTAAAGAAATGAATTAGGGTTTGTGTGCATAATTACCAGGTTCCAGAAAACAGTGTTCAAATAAGAAATCAGTTCAGGAAATAAAAATGCCAAAAGTAATATTTGTTTTAATCATGACATCAGAGCCCTTCATTGTTTTCCAAACAGACACAACAAATCTTAAACTTTGTTCTTAGTGGTGATTATTTGAATTATGGATACTAAAATTACCAGGATGTCAGAGAGGAAAAGGCAGAGACCAGAGGCTATTTCTCCTTTTCAGAAAGTGGTGAATAAAGCATGCTCTGCTACTTTAACATGCCCAACTCAGTTATCCTTTTCTATTTACACAGAGTTGAAATTAGAAAAATTCCATACATCAGTGGATCTATTTAAAAAGTATAAAGAGAAGATACTGTGCAACGAATGTCTGACTCCCTCTTGGCAATATTGACAGGCATTAAAATATGTTGATTCTCTTGAGTTCATTTATCCCTGTGTGGTGTTTCTCTCATTGCAAGCATTGATGATGCCATATGATTGGCAAAGATTATCCTGTTAGAGTCAAAAATCTATGAAGAACTAAACAACTGTGGAAGTAGCTTGGAATATCCTTTTTCTAGAGTGAACTGTATAGCTGTTAACTTTCGTGATCGTTCATTTCTAATCCAGTTTCCAATACCTCTGGAAGAACTGGCAGAAAACATGTCACCTTTATATCTCATGCTACTTAACTGATCATTATAATAAAGTTGTCCTCAGTCAACTCTCCTTTCTCATTATGGGGAAGAAGTGGGGACAGAGATAGTTCCCAATCAGAATGAAAACCAAGGTGTAGTCAACTACCGACTATGGGAGATGACTGACTTAACTGTAGTTAAGGAGTAGCAGGACTTCTCTGCCCAAACTATGGGCCTTTCAGTTCAGACAATGTTAACAGTCATTACTCAGCCAGTGCCCAATCATGACACCTAATCAAATACCTACTCCTCACCTCCACCTGGGCACACAAGTTATTATATATGAATAAAAGGTAGCAACAGGAACAATTACCCTAGGTAACAGAGTGCTACTCAGTAGCACTCAATAGGCATTCTTTCAAGCTATGTATGTGCATCAGCTCATTTGTTCTTTATACTGAGATTCTACTGTAATTCTGTTTTAGAGATAAGTTAACTGAGGCAAGATTAAATAGCCTGCTCAAGGCCACCCAGCAACTAATGACACATCACACCTACTAAATGACACATCACAGGTAGTCTGACTTTAGATCCCCTGATCCTATGCACTGAACACACATGTTTCTCTAGGAAAGCAAACATAACAAGAAAAGTATATTGGGAGAACATTCAATTTCATCTTGCATGAAGACTGTTTCTTCTCAACCTGCAGAGGTGGTCGTATCTGATTAACAACTGCCCTCAGCTAATACTTGCAAAAGGCGTACCAACAACATCTTTGGCCATATATTGCACCCAGGAACTTTGCTTAGGGAAAGCAAATATGAGTTATGCATTTAAAAGTATCTCTCTTAGTCTCCCCTTCAACCAAAATTCAGCCTTTTGAAGAAATATTTTTTTCAAAGAAACGTTAGTATTGCTTTTTCTCTGAAAATGTTCTCATCCTCTCCAAGTATCACCGCATGACCATGCCAAGTGTGTTCCCCATACACTGTGCACTAAAAATTCAAGGCAGTATTCGATCATATTTCTCAAAAGGAAAAAAAAAAGTCTTTGCCTCTGATGTTGTCAATCCCTTATTCCTCCTTATTCTGATATTTTTATAAGTGATTAATATTTGCTTTGTTTCCTCGGTAAGCTAAATTAACAAAATTAGGTTCACTTGTTTTTATACGAGAATAGTAATTAGGTAAGCCTGATAAATCACCAGCATAATCAACCAGAACCTGGAAACCAGCCTGACCTGACAGCCTTTTAACACACCTTTAAAAATCTTATCTATGAAGAAAGTAAATACAAATGTTGCATCTGATTCTCTCCCTTGCTTCATAGATTGTTAGACTCAGGAAACTTCTAGGACATGGAATCTATGTCAATCTTTTCATTTCCAGTTGGGGATAGTGAAGCCCACGAAGTATGAATGACTTGTCTAAGGTCACAATGTTATTGGCAAAGCCAGGACTCAACCTATGTTTCCTAGCTTTCTTTGGATGATCTTGCCATTTCAATACACTGTCTGTCTGGATTGGTTTAGGGACACAAAGAAGGCATCTTTGGAAATTTACAAGGAGCTGTTACGGTGAGATGCAAGATAAGAAAATGTGATGTGCTCTGGCTCAGGGATCTCAAGCTGACCTTCAGGAGCTAAGACAGGCATTTGCTACCGTTCTTCCAAAAGCAGCTGCAGGTTCTATCTTTTCTAGAATTTCCAGGATGGGGGGAGGGAGGAGTTGTGGAATACAGAGTATGTTATTATGCATCATTGCTCCACCATAGAGACACATTGATTAAAAATGCTACCTTTTCTCTGCGAGACCCAATTATTTTACTTTCTAATTTGCAGCCTTTGTTCTAGATCAACTCTAGTTCTCAAAGCACCCTAGCTTCTGACCCTTTGAAGTCCCCCAAGTCCCTGGGCCAGTCCTCCTTATCCTTTTTATATGAGAATAGTAATTATTCTTGCATACTATAACCCCTAGGCTCTACCGCCATCCCTTGCCCTGGCAGTCCTTTTCTCACAAATTGTTTTCAATTTTTACAGCTACCCTACTTCTTATCATCCCTTCTAAACGAGTAGTCAGCTCTCTGGTCAAGCCCTAAGAAACCTCTCTCTTTGTAGTCCCTAACATCCTCCAGCTGACCTCTCTAGATCCGTACTGGCTTCAGGCTATAAATGAAACCCTAGCCTATCTAACAATAAAAAAAATTTAGAAATCCATCCACTTCCCTAGATGCCTGGCTCAAATTACCGTTAGTCTCCTCCTCCGTTTCTCTTTCTTTGGTATAGAAGAAACACTGGATTTGGAATAAAAATAACTGGGTTATGGTTCCAGTGCAGCAATCTAGCAGCCTGACTTCCAGAGGAGAAGGATTTAGTTTTGCTGAGACTCAATTTCGTCACGTATGAAATGAGAATGGATGATAACAGTCCTAGCTACTTCAGTGGATAATTACGATGTCAAGTGAAATGATAGATTTCTTTGTTCATCACAGATTCAACAACTATTGGCACCTATTCTGTGTCAGGATGTGGCTGTGGTTGAGTGTAAACAATTATGACCAAACAGACAGAGCCACTGCCACCTCAGATTTGAAAACAGTTTGTAAGCTGGAAAACACCACACCGGTACTATTCTATACAAATTCTACCTCTTGGAATTTCCAGATCATATCGATTACAACTCCAGGTTCCAAGGAAGCCTTAACTGAAACACTCACTGCACACCACAGAGACCAGGACGTTGGACCAGAGTAATGAAGATGTAGGCACACCAAAGAAGAGAACTTACAAGGAGGGTGCCAGCCCTAAATCTACTCAGAGAAGCCCAAGAGAGACTTCTCAAAAGTGCTTATAAATGGTCATCTGAGGGGTGGGCTGAGGGGGAGATGGAAGGCCCCATCTGGCTTCTTATCTCAACCAGCTGAGTCTTGGCTTCATGTGCTGTTCTTTGGATTCCACCTTGCTTCATGTTTCAGCTACCACAAATCTGGGATGGAGGGAAGCAGCATCAGCCATCCTAACTACCTCAATCTGTTTTCCAGACATTGCCCTTTTCTTTTATTGATTTATCTTGGAACATATCAGAGTCTCTCTCTCTCTCACTTCCTAAGGCTCCCAGAAAGATTTTTATTTAGAAGTACAAGTGTAAGAACAGGACTTTCACCTACCACATCCCAAACCAACAAATAAGAGACAAACAACTTAGCAACTGCTTGTCTATAACTTGCATTTTTCTAGATTTTCTCATCAGTGCCCATTTCCTTGCTGCCGACACATTCTCTATAAATTTAGATACTATATGTTGATGATCACTTCCAAAATACATTATAGGTTTTCTCCGATTTTTCTGAGCCCCTTTATAGTAAAGCAATCTGTGTCAGCAATTTTGGGGACTCATAGCAAAGATTCAGACTTTGAGAAACACCTTTGCATGAAACTAGTTACCCATAAGTCCAGAATATATTGAATTGACTGAGTGGTCTCCTCATTCTCCCAGCCTTTTCTAGTGCTGGAAGATTCTGACAGAAACACTTAGCTTGCAGCCAATTTTGAAGAAGAGACCTTGCAATGCAAGAACTGCAATTGCCATGAGGAAATCTAGATCATTCCTTATAAATAAATCCTATAGTTACATCATCATCTGAGGTCATTCTTGGAGCCCATACAGATAGTGTGACAACTGCCAATGACAAAAAGTTTTAAAAAGAAAGGTGTGAAAAGGTTAAGAGATGTATCAAAAGCATCCTCATGTTACAGACTGGGAGTGAAGAGTCTGGTAGAACAAAAGGTCCATAAATATAGGCACATTGCACGCCTCAAGACAATGAGGATCCTTCTGAGTCTCAGGGAATGGTCATCGCACACCCAACAAGTGGCTTCACATTGTCCACCCCGTCTGTAGCAGAAAGCACCACTGTGCTAGGAGCTAAAGTCATCTGGTTGTTGACAGGTTGTCAGGAAGTTTAAGGATGTGTGGTGAGGGACCACCAGGCACAGAACAGATTCTAGGATAAAACCTGAACTATCCTTTCCAAAACGCTGCCAGCCTTTAGCCACTGTATACCTTCCAAACGAGGAGCTTTAGGAAAAAGAAATGTAAAGCATTTAAACGACAAAGCCATATGTTGTAGTCATCCCTCATGCAACCTCTAGGAGGTGGTATTGATATGTGGCAATGTCACGTGGATGGGACAAGGTAGCAGCATCCATGCTCTGACACGTGTGCTTTTGTAGAAAAGATTATCTGAATTCATCGTATTCAAAGTCAGTAAGATATTTCAGAGAAAGGCAGTGAACTCCCACATTGTTTAATGACCTTACTTAAGCATTTCATACCAGTGTTTCTGGCAGCTTTGGGAACTATTGTGTAAGCAGGGTTACCCAGAAGTGATTGCCAACATTCTGAGAATATTTCATGATTAAGGATTTGGCAAACTCAGTGTGAATGGCATTGCCCCTAACCTCTTCTTTTTTTATAAACCAGATTTCAGCTCTGCAACAGACCTTGGATAATCATCCCTTTTGAAAATGTAGCCCTGCTTGGCAACCCAGGCAATGCACGTCAATCCGAGGACCCATTTCCAACCCTCCAATCAGCTCTCTGTTCCCCACAGGCTGCCGTCTCTCAGTGATACCTTTGAGAAAAGTAAATCTGGGCTGATGACGGAACATTCTTTGCACACAAAGGAAAAGCTGCACAATCAACCACCTGTATGGGCTCAGGAAAGCATCACAGGTTGAAAATTAGGCTGAAGAGTGAGTATCAAGTAGCAAACCCTTTTGGGAAAACCCCAGACCTCGCCAAGATCCCTTGGCAAGAGCACAGGGCAGAGAGCCTGAGGCTCGGCCTGCCTGAGCGGCTGACTGATACTTGATTCTTTAAATAGACAAAGAATTCAAATCCAATCAGCAGACACGTCTCCATGCAGATAGAGAGAGCAAGTTAAGTGTCTAGAAGGGCAGGATGGTTCAAGGCAGGTTTTAGGCAGGATATCTAAAAGACTGTGACTGAAATGGTCAGAGACAGGATTACAGGTCAGCTCTGTGGAAGGTGTTGGGCCTCAGAGTAGAATGCAGGAGGACAGACTTTGGACTCTTGGCTTTGTTACTTAGGAGCTGGGTACCCTTGGGCAACTTACTTAACCTCTAATCACCCAGGGATAACAATAGGAACCCCATGGGGTTATCACAAGGACTAAATGAAGACTGTCAATTAGAGAGTGAGCCTCAGACATAGGAAAGGCTCAAGAGAGGGAAGCTGGGAAAATCAGAGGCTTCAATTAATGAACTTTAAAAATGTTTCCCTACAATAGGATAAATAAATTCAGGGTCTAGAGACAGATAACTGATGACGCAATGCAATGGAGACAGGCTTTTGAATAAATGGTACTGGGACAACTGAGTATCCAAATGAGGAAAAGAAAAGTTGAAACTGCACCTCATCCCACACACAAAAAATTTGTTCGGGGTAGATTATCAACCGAAATGTAAAAAGCAAAATCATTAAGCTTTTCAAAGACTCTAAGATGTTATCTTCCTGGACTCAGGAGAGGGCATGTGGTCATGATATGAATGGACATGGAGAAACTTCTGGGCCCTGGCTGGGTCCAGTTCCTTGACCTGAGAGGCAGCTCTATGGTTATGCGCTCTACAGTTCTCTTTTGGCTGTCCATAAAGGCTTCCTGCCCTCTTTTCTACGTATGCTCGCTCTTTCCTGGCACATTCTCTACACTCTCCACGCTTTCTATGTGCCTTTGCAGCATATCCATGGTCAGGTCATTTAGAGGACAAACACTATTTTAAATGGAAAAAAGAAATCAAAAGTAACAAATATTTAAATAAAGCAAAATACAAATATTTTATCTATATGGTAGTATAGACAAGGAAATTATAAATATGCAGAGACAGGGGCACCTGGGTGGTTCAGTCGGTTGAGCGTCTGACTTTGGCTCAGGTCATGATCTCATGGCTGGTGGGTTTGAGCCCCGCATCAGGCTCTGTGCAGACAGCTCCGAGGCTGGAGCCTGCTTCAGATTCTGTCTCCCTCTCTCTGTCTGCCCCTTCTCCACTCACACTCTGTCTCTCCGTCTCTTAAAAGTAAATAAACATTTAAAAAAATCTCTTTAAGTAAATAAATACGCAGAGACAATGTTTGACACAGTTTGCAGTTTGACACCACTCTCGCACACAAAATGTTAGCGCTTTGTCTCTCAAGCTCTTTTTTTTTTATTTTTATTTTTTTTATTTTTATTTATTTATTTTTTTATTTATTTTTTATTTATATATGAAATTTATTGTCATATTGGTTTCCATACAACACCCAGTGCTCATCCCAAAAGGTGCCCTCCTCAATACCCATCACCCACCCTCTCCTCCTTCCCACCCCCCATCAACCCTCAGTTTGCTCTCAGTTCTCAACAGTCTCTTATGCTTTGGCTCTCTCCCACTCTAACCTCTTTTTTTTTTTTTTCTTCCTTCCCCTCCCCCATGGGTTCCTGTTGAGTTTCTCAGGATCCACATAAGAGTGAAACCATATGGTACCTGTCTTTCTCTGTATGGCTTATTTCACTTAGCATCACACTCTCCAGTTCCATCCACGTTGCTACAAAAGGCCATATTTCATTTTTTCTCATTGCCACGTAGTATTCCATAGTGTATATAAACCACAATTTCTTTATCCATTCATCAGTTGATGGACATTTAGGCTCTTTCCATAATTTGGCTATTGTTGAGAGTGCTGCTATGAACATTGGGGTACAAGTGCCCCTATGCATCAGTACTCCTGTGTCCCTTGGATAAATTCCTAGCAGTGCTATTGCTGGGTCATAGGGTAGGTCTATTTTTAATTTTCTGAGGAACCTCCACACTGCTTTCCAGAGTGGCTGCACCAATTTGCATTCCCACCAACAGTGCAAGAGGGTTCCCGTTTCTCCACATCCTCTCCAGCATCTAGAGTCTCCTGATTTGTTCATTTTGGCCACTCGGACTGGCGTGAGGTGATACCTGAGTGTGGTTTTGATTTGTATTTCCCTGATAAGGAGCGACGCTGAACATCTTTTCATGTGCCTGTTGGCCATCCGGATGTCTTCTTTAGAGAAGTGTCTATTCATGTTTTCTGCCCATTTCTTCACTGGGTTATTTGCTTTTCGGGTGTGGAGTTTGGTGAGCTCTTTATAGATTTTGGATACTAGCCCTTTGTCCGATATGTCATTTGCAAATATCTTTTCCCATTCCGTTGGTTGCCGTTTAGTTTTGTTGGTTGTTTCCTTTGCTGTGAAGAAGCTTTTTATCTTCATAAGGTCCCAGTAATTCACTTTTGCTTAATTCCCTTGCCTTTGGGGATGTGTTGAGTAAGAGATTGCTACGGCTGAGGTCAGAGAGGTCTTTTCCTGCTTTCTCCTCTAAGGTTTGGATGGTTTCCTGTCTCACATTCAGGTCCTTTATCCATTTTGAGTTGATTTTTGTGAATGGTGTGAGAAAGTGGTCTAGTTTCAACCTTCTGCATGTTGCTGTCCAGTTCTCCCAGCACCATTTGTTAAAGAGACTGTCTTTTTTCCATTGGATGTTCTTTCCTGCTTTGTCAAAGATAAGTTGGCCATACGTTTGTGGGTCTAGTTCTGGGGTTTCTATTCTATTCCATTGGTCTATGTGTCTGTTTTTGTGCCAATACCATGCTGTCTTGATGATGACAGCTTTGTAGTAGAGGCTAAAGTCTGGGATTGGGATGCCTCCTGCTTTGGTCTTCTTCTTCAAAATTACTTTGGCTATTCGGGGCCTTTTGTGGTTCCATATGAATTTTAGGACTGCTTGTTCTAGTTTCGAGAAGAATGCTGGTGCAATTTTGATTGGGATTGCATTGAATGTGTAGATAGCTTTGGGTAGTATTGACATTTTGACAATATTTATTCTTCCAATCCATGAGCAGGGAATGTCTTTCCATTTCTTTAAATCTTCTTCAATTACCTTCATAAGCTTTCTATAGTTTTCAGCATACAGATCCTTTACATCTTTGGTTAGATTTATTCCTAGGTATTTTATGTTTCTTGGTGCAATTGTGAATGGGATCAGTTTCTTTATTTGTCTTTCTGTTGCTTCATTGTTAGTGTATAAGAATGCAACTGATTTCTGTACATTGATTTTGTATCCTGCAACTTTGCTGAATTCATGTATCAGTTCTAGCAGACTTTTGGTGGAGTCTATCGGATTTTCCACGTATAATATCATGTCATCTGCAAAAAGCGAAAGCTTGACTTCATCTTTGCCAATTTGGATGCCTTTGATTTCCTGTTGTTGTCTGATTGCTGATGCTAGAACTTCCAGCACTATGTTAAACAACAGCGGTGAGAGTGGGCATCCCTGTCGTGTTCCTGATCTCAGGGAAAAAGCTCTCAGTTTTTCCCCGTTGAGGATGATGTTAGCTGTGGGCTTTTCATAAATGGCTTTTATGATCTTTAAGTATGTTCCTTCTATCCCGACTTTCTCAAGGGTTTTTATTAAGAAAGGGTGCTGGATTTTGTCAAAGGCCTTTTCTGCATCGATTGACAGGATCATATGGTTTTTCTCTTTTTTTTTGTTAATGTGATGTATCACGTTGATTGATTTGCGAATGTTGAACCAGCCATGCATCCCAGGAATGAATCCCACTTGATCATGGTGAATCATTCTTTTTATATGCCGTTGAATTTGATTTGCTAGTATCTTATTGAGAATTTTTGCATCTATATTCATCAGGGATATTGGCCTGTAGTTCTCTTTTTTTACTGGGTCTCTGTCTGGTTTAGGAATCAAAGTAATACTGGCTTCATAGAATGAGTCTGGAAGTTTTCCTTCCCTTTCTATTTCTTGGAATAGCTTGAGAAGGATAGGTATTATCTCTGCTTTAAACGTCTGGTAGAACTCCCCTGGGAAGCCATCTGGTCCTGGACTCTTATTTGTTGGGAGATTTTTGATCACCGATTCAATTTCTTCGCTGGTGATGGGTCTGTTCAAGCTTTCTATTTCCTCCTGATTGAGTTTTGGAAGAGTGTGGGTGTTCAGGAACTTGTCCATTTCTTCCAGGTTGTCCAATTTGTTGGCATATATTTTTCATAGTATTCCCTGATAATTGTTTGTATCTCTGAGGGATTGGTTGTAATAATTCCATTTTCATTCATGATTTAATCTATTTGGGTCATCTCCCTTTTCTTTTTGAGAAGCCTGGCTAGAGGTTTGTCAATTTTGTTTATTTTTTCAAAAAACCAACTCTTGGTTTCGTTGATCTGCTCTACAGTTTTTTTAGATTCTATATTGTTTATTTCTGCTCTGATCTTTATTATTTATCTTCTTCTGCTGGATTTAGGCTGTCTTTGCTGTTCTGCTTCTAGTTCCTTTAGGTGTGCTGTTAGATTTTGTATTTGGGATTTTTCTTGTTTCTTGAGATAGGCCTGGATTGCAATGTATTTTCCTCTCAGGACTGCCTTCGCTGCATCCCAAAGCGTTTGGATTGTTGTATTTTCATTTTCGTTTGTTTCCATATATTTTTTAATTTCTTCTCGAATTGCCTGGTTGACCCACTCATTCGTTAGTAGGGTGTTCTTTAACCTCCATGCTTTGGGAGGTTTTCCAGACTTTTTTCTGTGGTTGATTTCAAGCTTCATAGCATTGTGGTCTGAAAGTATGCATGGTATGATTTCAATTCTTGTAAACTTATGAAGGGCTGTTTTGTGACCCAGTATATCATCTATCTTGGAGAATGTTCCATGTGCACTCGAGAAGAAAGTATATTCTGTTGCTTTGGGATGCAGAGTTCTAAATATATCTGTCAAGTCCATCTGATCCAATGTCTCATTCAGGGCCCTTGTTTCTTTATTGACCGTGTGTCTAGATGATCTATCCATTTCTGTAAGTGGGGTGTTAAAGTCCCCTGCAATTACCACATTCTTATCAATAAGGGTGCTTATGTTTATGAGTAATTGTTTTATATATTTGGGCGCTCTGGTATTCGGCGCATAGACATTTATAATTGTTAGCTCTTCCTGATGGATAGACCCTGTCACTATTATATAATGTCCTTCTTCATCTCTTGTTACTGCCTTTAATTTAAAGTCTAGTTTGTCTGATATAAGTATGGCTACTCCAGCTTTCTTTTGGCTTCCAGTAGCATGATAAATAGTTCTCCATCCCCTCACTCTCAATCTAAAGGTGTCCTCAGGTCTAAAATGAGTCTCTTGTAGACAGCAAATAGATGGGTCTTGTTTTTTTATCCATTCTGATACCCTATGTCTTTTGGTTGGCGCATTTAATCCATTTACATTCAGTGTTATTATAGAAAGATATGGGTTTAGAGTCATTGTGATGTCTGTATGTTTTATGCTTGTAGTGATGTCTCTGGTACTTTGTCTCACAGGGTCCCCCTTAGGATCTCTTGTAGGGCTGGTTTAGTGGTGACAAATTCCTTCAGTTTTTGTTTGTTTGGGAAGACCTTTATCTCTCCTTCTATTCTAAATGACAGACTTGCTGGATAAAGGATTCTCGGCTGCATATTTTTTCTGTCTAGCACACTGAAAATCTCGTGCCAATTCTTTCTGGCCTGCCAAGTTTCAAAAGAGAGATCAGGGGCGCCTGGGTGGCGCAGTCGGTTAAGCGTCCGACTTCAGCCAGGTCACGAACTCACGGACCGCGAGATCGAGCCCCGCGTCAGGCTCTGGGCTGATGGCTTGGAGCCTGGAGCCTGTTTCCGATTCTGTGTCTCCCTCTCTCTCTGCCCCTCCCCCGTTCATGCTCTGTCTCTCTCTGTCCCAAAAATAAATAAAAACGTTGAAAAAAAAAATTCAAAAGAGAGATCAGTCACGAGTCTTATCGGTCTTCCTTTATATGTGAGGGCACATTTACCCCTTGCTGCTTTCAGAATTTTCTCTTTATCCTTGTATTTTGCCAGTTTCACTATGATATGTCGTGCAGAAGATCGATTCAAGTTACGTTTGAAGGGAGTTCTCTGTGCCTCTTGGATTTCAATGCCTTTTTCCTTCCCCACTTCAGGGAAGTTCTCAGCTATTATTTCTTCAAGTACCCCTTCAGCACCTTTCCCTCTCTCTTCCTCCTCTGGGATACCAATTATGCGTATATTATTTCTTTTTGGTGTATCACTTAGTTCTCTAATTTTCCCCTCATACTCCTGGATTTTCTTATCTCTCTTTTTCTCAGCTTCCTCTTTTTCCATAACTTTATCTTCTAGTTCACCTATTCTCTCCTCTGCCTCTTAAATCCGAGCTGTGGTGGTTTCCATTTTGTTATGCATTTCGTTTAAATCGTTTTTCAGCTCCTCGTGACTGTTCCTTAGTCCCTTGATCTCTGTAGCAAGAGATTCTCTGCTGTCAGCTATACTGTTTTCAAGCCCAGCGATTAATTTTATGACTATTATTCTAAATTCACTTTCTGTTATATTATTTAAATCCTTTTTGATCAGCTCATTAGCTGTTGTTATTTCCTGGAGATTCTTCTGAGGGGAATTCTTCCGCTTGGTCATTTTGGATAGTCCCTGGCGTGGGGAGGACCTGCAGGGCACTTCCCCTGTGCTGTGGTGTATAACTGGAGTTGGTGGGTGGAGCCGCAGTCAGACCTGATGTCTGCCCCCAGCCCACCGCTGTGTCCACAGTCAGATTGGTGCGTGCCTTCTCTTCCCCTCTCCTAGGGGCGGGATTCACTGTGGGGTGGGGTGGCCTGTCTGGGCTACTTGCAAACTGCCAGGCTTGTGATGCTGGGGATCTGGCGTCTTAGCTGGGGTGGGTAGGCAAGGTGCACAGGGGCAGGAGGGGCAGGCTTAGCTCGCTTCTCCTTAGGTGATCCACTTCAGGAGGGGCCCTGTGGCAGCAGGAGGGAGTCAGATCCGCTGCCAGAGGTTTGGTTCCGCAGAAGCGCAGAGCTGGGTGTTTGCGCAGAGCGAGCAAGTTCCCTGGCAGGAACTGGTTCCCTTTGGGATTTTGGCTGGGGGATGGGCGGGGAAGATGGCGCTGGCGAGCGCCTTTGTTCCCCACCAAACTGAGCTCTGTCGTCCAGGGGCTCAGCAGCTCTCCCTCCCTTTGTCCTCCAGCCTTCCCGCTTTCTGAGCAGAGCTGTTAACTTATGACCTCCCAGACGCTAAGTCGCGCTTGATGTCGGAACACAGTCCGTCAGGCCCCTCCGCTTTTTGCAAGCCAGACTCAGGGGCTCTGCTTGGCCGGCGAGCCGCCCCTCCGCCCCGGCTCCCTCCCGCCAGTCCGTGGAGCGCGCACCACCTCGCTGCCCTTCCTACCCTCCTCCGTGGGCCTCTCGTCTGCGCTTGGCTCCGGCGACTCCGTTCTGCTAATCCTCTGGTGGTTTTCTGGGTTATTTAGGCAGGTGTAGGTGGAATCTAAGTGATCAGCAGGACGCGCGGTGAGCCCAGCGTCCTCCTACGCCGCTATCTTCCCTTTCCCTCCACTCTTTTTTTTTTTTTAAACGTCATCAGCTAACTGTGCCCACATTCTTCCCAAACTACCTATCATGCTACATCAGGCCTTCCTGCTTGCACGATTTCCCCTAATTCACTATTTTTCTCCTGCCTTAATTCTTTCTAGCCAAGCTGCATCTTTGCTTTCTGATACAGTCTCTCAAAGTCTTTCTCCTCTTTCTTCAAATTTGCCCCCTTTGTAGGTCACCAGGCCAAAATATTGATCTAGGGACTATGTTCCCATCCTGTGGCCTTAGCTTCACATGCCTACCCATTTTAAAACAACAGATCTAAAATCCATATTTACCTATTTACCAGAGCACATTTGCGTCTACACTTAAGAAGATTATAATAGAATTCACAGAAAAGTTGGTAAAAGAACAGTCCTTTATATTATCAAATTTGAACACAAGGCATATGCTTGACAAACACTTAAAATAGAAACTGAGGAAATTCAGCATTACATTAAACATTTAAAGCCACTTAATGTTAAAATAGGGAGAGAGAACATCAGTTGGAACCTAGGAGCTCTAAATTGGTCTGCTGTAATAGATTCACTGGTAATTAGTGTTTGGCGTGAATGCTCTTACTTTAAGTAGTTTATTTTTTAATGGAATGCTTAAGTTATTGGATAGACATTCTATCGTCTTTCTTACATCTCCCCTAAGAAAATCCTGCTCAGGTACTCAGTACCACCCCACCCACTGCTGCCACTGTCCACTTTGTAGGAAAAATATCTAGAAGGAAATCATCCATCTCTCAGTGCCTAGAATCAAGTTGAGAGCCAGCAAGTGAACATCTAGGCTTTCGTGATTCCCCCTCTACCTAATGTCCAAGCACACCTTCCCAGGCAACACTGCTCACACTGGTATCTACTCCTTTCTGGAATTCTGCTCCTGACCTCAGTAATCTGATCTTGGCCATCTAGTGTCAACATTTCACTCTCCTCTCGTCCTGTCCCCTTTTGCTGTGGGTGTGGATACTGGATTCGTCCTTAAGGGATGGACAAGCACTGCCTCCAAGGTGCCCTGCTTTCCCCTACTCTGCACCAGAAAGCAGACCAGAGAGACAGGGTGAGACACAAAAGCAGCTGTGTTACTAAGGACGGCAGACAGTACAAGACAGCCTGGCAGGAGGAATGAGGTCAGGGAGAGGTTAGCAATCAGTTGCCGTGACCAGTCAGAACTGTCATAGTTCAGGCAATATGATGACCCTTGCAGATTTTCCTAATCCCCACAGTTTAGCTGCTATGTGACCTTTTAGAAAAAACTATCAGGATCAAATGGCACTCCAGAGTGGAGGGCAGATCACAAAATCATGCACTCGCTTACTCATTCATTTGTTCATTTAGCATCTACACTGTGCCAGATTAAGCAAAAGGAGTATTGAGGTCTAATCACAACATGGGAGAGAATATTAATAACTACTCTAGGCATGTAGGAGAGGAAGGAATTCTATAACAGGCCAGAATGGTCCAAAAATGCCTTGGGGAGCACTGGTATCCAAACTAGAACTTTAAACTAAGGATTAATAAGTAAGGAGGAGAGGGCATTTCAGACGGAAAAAAGCATGAACAAAAGTAGGATGGAGGGATGCGACTTGAATGTTTGAGAAAAGGGAGCAGGTGAGTTAGTGACTGTAGGAGGAAGCCACAGGACATAAAGTGGGGCTTGCAGATGGTGTGCCACATCGAGACACAGGAGACTTTTTGTGTGGGTAACATGGAATCTTGCCAAGTTTGATGTGACAGTACAAGGCAGCAAAATTCAAGAGGGGAGACAGAGAGAATGACAAGGTTGCTGCAAAGGTGAAAGAAGATACAGAGAACAAAGGGAGCCCTGGGAGAATTGCATCCGGCACAGCCCGTCCATCACATTCTAGACTAGGATAACCGGGCAAATGGATAGCCTGAAGCCAGGGTGGTGGAACAGGAGGAGCAAGCCCTGTCCTGTGAGGTGGCAGCACAGAGAAGGGCTCTCTCCTTACAGAGGAAGGATTCAGATCATGCTCAGTGCGGGAGGGCAGCGCGCTCTCCTTTGGAACACGTTGGCTCTGTAGAGTCACTGCTTTCCTCACATCCAAATTCGGAGGTAACTGCCCTTCTAAAGGGCAAATCCTATGTACTATCATGAAATAAAGTCCTTGCCTTAAGTGGATATTGTCTTTCGATAATGTCACGGTAACCTCTTGAGACAAGTGATATCATGAAACTATTAAGATTAATAAGAAAATTTTTATGGGGCGCCTGGGTGGCACAGTCGGTTAAGCGTCCGACTTCAGCTCAGGTCATGATCTCGCGGTCTGTGAGTTCAAGCCCCGCGTCAGGCTCTGGGCTGATGGCTGGGCGCCTGGAGCCTGTTTCCGATTCTGTGTCTCCCTCTCTCTCTGCCCCTCCCCCGTTCATGCTCTCTCTCTGTCCCAAAAATAAATAAAAAACGTTGAAAAAAAAATTAAAAAAAAAAAAGATTAATAAGAAAATTTTTAAAAGTATTTATTTTAGGAGCACCTGGGTGGCTCAGGTGGTTAAGTGTCTGACTTCGCCTCAGGTCATGCTCTCATGGTTCATGGGTTCAAGCCCCACATAGGGCTCTGTGCTGATAGCTTAGAGCCTGGAGCCTGCTTCAGATTCTATTCTCCCTCTCTCCCTGACCCTCTCCCACTCCCACTCTGTGTGTGTCTCTCTCTCAAAAATAAACATTAAAAAAAAATTGGGGGGCGTCTGGGTGGTTCAGTCAGTTGAGCGTCCAACTTCAGCTCAGATCATGATCTCACAGTCCCTGAGTTCAAGCCCCACGTTGGGCTCTGTGCTGACAGCTCAGAGCCTGGAGCCTGCTTTGGATTCTGTGCCTCCTTTTCTCTCTGCACCTCCCCTGCTCACACTCTGTCTGTCTCTCTCAAAATAAATAAACATTAAAATTTTTTTTTAATTTTTTAAAGTATTTATTTTATCTTTATCCCATATTTTAATTTCAATTTTATGATATTTTATCATGTACAAACCAAATTAGAACATTGGTGTGCATGTGTGTGTAAAATTTATAAATAAATAAGTATACCAATATTGGGGGTGTGCATCCATTTTTTGTAACTCATAGGGTGTGCAATCAAAAAGTCTGGCAACAGCTAATGCGAAATTACCCTTGAATTCAGTTCACATCATCCTGAGTTAAAACCACCATCCAACATACAGAGGATAGGGGAAGGTGACTCGTGCCACTAAAAAGAACAGAGCTGGGAGGGATTTCCCTCCTGAGCAACAGACATGAGTTGATGAAGAGCCTATAAGCTGAAATGGAGTCCTCACTAGCAACAACACAGGGCCAAAGAAAATACAGGTCCATTTTTGTCCATGTACAACACTAGTTTAGGACTGAAGGATCAAATCTGAAGATCTCTGGTGGTGGAAACTGCAGCTTCCATTTGTTACAAATAATTTTAATAGATTTCTTTAAGTTTATTTATTTATTCTGAGAGACAAAGTGCGCAGGAGAGACAGAGACAGGAGGAGAGCAAGAGAATCCCAAGCAGGCTCTGCACTGTCAGCAAAGAGCCTGATGTGGGTCTTGAACCCAAGAACCGTGATATGATGACCTGAGCCAAAATCAAGAGCCAGCTGTTTAAGTGACCGAGCCACCCAGGCACCCTTGATACAAATCATTTTAAAAACATGCTTTTCGTTCTTTTTACAAGACTTTTGTAGGACATTTTACATTTTTCATTATGTATGTATTATTATGTATATTCTACATATATTATACATATATATCTCATAATTGAGTTTACTCTAATGAATCTCTATTACCCCATTACCTGGATTCAACAAATATCAACATTTTTCTATACCTGCTTCATCTAGTGCTTCTTTTTTCCCTCTTTGCTTTTTAAAATTGGGGAAGGGGAAAAAAAAGAGAGGGAGGCTCTCTTTTTTATAAGAGACTCTTAAAAACTGAGAATAAACTGAGGGTTGATGGGGGGTGGGAGGGAGGGGAAAGTGGGTGATGGGCATTGAGGAGGGCACCTGTTGGGATGAGCACTGGGTGTTGTATGGAAACCAATTTGACAATAAATTTCATAATAAAAAAAAATTGCTTGCATTTTAAAGTGAATCCCTGGTATCATGCTATCCTGCTCAAATACTTTCCAGATAGGGGGGGAGAAAAAGACATTTTCTTATATAACCAGGATAGTTCTGTCCTGGTTAAAAACAAAAACTATCAACAATTCTTTGATATCATCTATCTATTTTTTATTTCTCTATCTAAAAAATGGTTTTTTTTTGGTATTAGGTTTTGTTTTATATTAGGATCTAAATAGTGCTCACCCATTTGTCAAACAAGTATTTTATTTTCAATCTCCCCTCTTTTAAATTGAGGTGTAATTTATACATAATAAAAAGCACATAGAGGCGCCTGGGTGGCGCAGTCGGTTAAGCATCCGACTTCAGCCAGGTCACGGTCTCGCGGTCCGTGAGTTCGAGCCCCGCGTCGGGCTCTGGGCTGATGGCTCGGAGCCTGGAGCCTGTTTTCGATTCTGTGTCTCCCTCTCTCTCTGCCCCTCCCCCGTTCATGCTCTGTCTCTCTCTGTCCCCCCCCCCCAAAAAAAAAAGTTGAAAAAAAAACACAAATATTAAGCGTACAGTTAAAATAATTTTTGACAAATATATATACTTGTGTTGCCCATACCTTTATCAAGATATAGAACATTTTGGTCACTCCAGAGTTTTCTTAAGTCCTTTCCCAGTCAGTTCCTACCCTACTGCAGAGGCAGTCACTGCTCACAGATTGGCTTTGAGTATTGTAGAAATTCCTATGAATATTACTATAAAGTATATACCCCTTTTGATTCTGGCCTATGTTTTTGGGATTCATCCATGGTTTTGCTTCCATTCATTATATGTTGTTCCATCCTGCTATGTTATTATCCCACTGTACGGTGGTACCATGCTTCATTATCCATTTATCTATTGATCAGGTTGTTTCTAGTTTGAAGTCTTTTTGTGGATTAAGATTTTATTTTTCTAGGGCAAATAGCTGGAATTGTAATTGCTGGTTCATATACAGTAAGATGTATGTAAACTTAAACTAAATAAACTACTAAGGAGTTTTCTCGAGTGCTTGTACCTTTTACAGTCCCACCACCAATGTATGAGAGTTTGGGTTGAATCACATCTTTGTGGCCATTTTGCATTTTCAGTGTTTTTAATTTATTTTAGCTGCTCTAGTTGGAGTATAGAAGTTGTCTTTAATTCTTTTAATCTATATTAGTTCACATTCTAGCCTTTTTTTTTTTACTTGTTTGTTTTGTTTCTTAAAGAAATTAAGTGAGACAATCTGAAAAACATTCCATATTTTGGATTTCACTGATTGCTTTTTCATGGTGTAGTTGAACTTATATCCACATACCCTTTATTTCCTGTAAACATTTTTGGCGCTTTCCACTTCTTTGTGTAGATCTATGTTTTCATCTGGTATAATTTTGTTTCTGCATCAAAGACTTATTTGTTATGGGGAGGATCTGTTGGTGGTGACTTATTTCAGGTTTTACATGCATGGAAAGTCTTATTCTGCCTTTGCAAGATATTTTAGTGGGATAAAGAATTCTAGGCTGTTTTCTTTCAGTACTTTGAACGTTGCTCCATTGTCTTCTAGCTTGTATTGTTTCAAATAAGAAATCTGCTCTCATCCTTACCACTGTACGTCAATGTATATGCAATGTACTGCATTTCTTTATCACTGGTTTTAAGAAATTTGATTGTGATTTACCATGGTGTCATTTTCTTTGTGTTTCTTGTGCGTGAGCTGTATTGAGCTTCTCAGATTTGTGGGTGATAATTTTCATCAAATTTAGAAACTCTCAGCTATTATTACTTCAAATATTTTTTCTGTCCCCTTCCCTAATTTTTCCTTCAGAGATTCCAATTATACTTATCTTTGGCTACTCCAAGGTGTCCCTCAGTTCACTGATATTCTCTTCATTTTTTAAAGTTCTTTTTCAGTCTGTTTCATTTTCGGTAGTTTATATTGCCATGTCTTTAAGTTCATTAATCTTTTCTTCTGCAATGAAAATGTAATCAATCCCATGTAGTATATTTTTTTGCCGCAGACATTATAGTTTCCATCTCTAGAATTTACATGTTTAATGTACTATGTCTCTCCTAGCATGTTCAATCCTTCCTCTGGCCTGTTGAATATATGGAATAGTGTTATGGAAACTCTGTTAATGTCCGTGACTACCAATTCCATCATCTGTATTGTTTCTGAGTTAGTTTCAATGAACTTATTTTTTCCCTCATTATTGGATGTATTTCCCTGCCTCTCAACATGCCTGGTAACATTGGAATAGATGCCAAATATTGTTAATTTTACCTTAAGAGGAGGATATTTGTGTGGCTACAAAAATCTTTATTTCTAAGTCTTTGGAAACTAACATGGGCAGGGGCATGACTTGATAGCACACTGAGCACCAAAAAGGTTAATATCTATTCTCTGCTTTCTCAAGGCTGAGCTTAGTTTGGTACCACAAAAATCTGGAGATTCACACAGGACGATATCTGGTGTGCAAAGAAGATGAAGACAAAGGCATATCTTGGGAGAATATCCTTCCAGAATGTCAGTTATCTCCCAGAGAAGCAAATAAAGTCTATTGTAACTTTGGGAAATCTTTTTTGGAGTATTTGTGATGACAAAATTTTGTGCTAGGACTAAACCAGGTCTGCCTTTAAAGTTTTCCTCAACTTACTAAGGAATAATTGGTTGTGCTTCAATATCTGCAGTGGGAACTTAGAACTCGGAAAGAAAAATAGACAATCCTGGTGAAAAGCAATTAGAGAAATGGATTCCATTGGACCTTAGCCACAATGCTGATTTTAAGAGGATCAAATAAACTTGCACAGCTATGGGCTTCTCTGGGGACCTTTCGCCCAGATCCTCACTAGGTCATGTCTGACAATGAAGGACAAATGATGCATCCTAAGGGTTTCCAATTCTACAGTGTCACCATTTACACAGAAAAAGAGATAAAGCTATGCCAATGGACTTGTTGTTCTCTTTAGAATCACCAAACTAATCTTCCTAAAACATCTTTTGGATCAGGTTACTCTCCCATTCAAGATTTTACAGTGGCTCTTCTGCTTACCAAATGAAGGCTGTCATTCTTTCTCACTTTCAAAGTCTTGAAGAAGAGGTCTCTTCTCTACCTCTGCCTTATTTATTTTTCACTATTCCCCAAGAGAAGGAACACAGCAAATTTTACTGAACCTACTACATGCAAAGCACTATGTGACATTTACACACATGCTTTTATTTTATTACCCTCATTTTAAATTCAGATGAAGTTTCAGAGAGCCTGAGTGATTTGCCTAAAGTCAAAGAACCAGCAAGAAAAAGCCAGAATGACAGAAGCTAAGTTTGCTTGATTCCAAAGCTCAGGCTCCTTTAGTTGTATCTCATAGTCTATGCACCATACTTTTTTCTTTTAATATATAAATAATAAATGAACACAGTTCATTATTAAATATTCAAGGAATATATTATTATGTAGGGAAACATGTGAAAGTCCTCACTCACCCACATTCAACTCTGAAATGCCTTCCACACAGACATTGCTAGTAATTTGGTGTGCATTTTTCTAGTTTTGTTTTACATTTATAAATATGTATGCACAAATACACATGGGATTTTTTTTTACATAAACAAAAAAGAAAAGTCCTCAAACTTATTTTTTTTACCTAATATTTTTTTATAGTGATATTTCCCTGAAGCATATATAAATCTATCCCAATATTTATAACAGCTTACATAGTACTTCATAGTTTGGATATTTAACTTTTATTTAGGCACCGAGGGGTGCTGAAAATTTCCCAATAAACATCTGTGTAAGCTTGTGTGAATCTTTTAGGATAATCAGAGGTAAAGTGCTGCCTAAAGGTACATATATTTTTATGCTATTGTCAGCAGCATATGCTAGCACTAGTTTATCTGTAGTCTGGTTTCATCTCACTGATTAGTGAAGCTGATTATATTAAGTTTATCCATAGTATGCATTTTTGTTCTATGAATTGCTTGTTGATAAATTTGGCTCATTAGAATGGAAGACTAGTTCCTCGGAATTTTCTTTTTGGTTTGTAAATCCTCCTTTCCTATTATGACAACATTCTTCGTTATATGGGGTCCAAATATGTTCCCTTGTCTCTTTGCCTCCCTTAACATTATTTATGATGTCCTTTGTCAAGGGAATTCAAATTTGTAATTGTCAATTTTCAATGAGCTTAATGTATATTTAAAGTCTAAATTTGTATGTGGTCAAGTTTAGTAATTTTATTTTTTTATAGCATAAGTTTTATGTCTTGCTTAGGAAAAGAATCCTCCTCCTCTCTTCTTAACCACTACCTTTGGCCCAGGCAATGATATACAAGACTCTTCATTTTCCCCCCAGTACTACATTTCATTTAGAATTTATGTGTATATCTGATATTTCAGGACACTGAATTATTTTTCCCAAAAAATGAGAGTTCCAGAGCCTCTATATGTAGGAACAGTAGACCATAGAATTTAGACCAAACTTTCTATGGAGAATAACTAAAAAGCTAAAGGAGAAGGTGAAAAACAGTCTTAAAAGCACCAAACAGCAAACTAATACATGGAAGAGAATACTGCTTCTAAGTAATAGAGGAGGGGAGATGGAGTGATAAAACAACATGAGTTACTAATCATTTTACATATTCTTAGAATTATTATTTTATTATATAAGGGTTTGCATCTTTGTTCCAAGATGAGATTTGCTTAAAACTTCCTTCTCTTGGGGCGCCTGGGTGGCGCAGTCGGTTGAGCGTCCGACTTCAGCCAGGTCACGATCTCGCGGTCCGTGAGTTCGAGCCCCGCGTCAGGCTCTGGGCTGATGGCTCGGAGCCTGGAGCCTGTTTCTGATTCTGTGTCTCCCTCTCTCTCTGCCCCTCCCCCGTTCATGCTCTGTCTCTCTCTGTCCCAAAAATAAATAAACGTTGAAAAAAAAAAAAAAACTTCCTTCTCTTTCCATGCCAATTTTTTCTAGTTTGGGTCTAAGAGTCATGCTAATCTTAGACCAATTTAGGAAACCTTCCTTTATTTTCTATCTTTGTAATAGTTTCTAAAACAAAAATTTTGTGTTTTTGAAAACTTTGGCAGCTATAACCTATGGAAGATAAGGAATTGGTTGCCTTTTATATTACAGATATTTGGATATCTTCTCCATGATTTTTTTACTTTCTTCCTTTTATTTAAACTCTTCCTTAGCCAATTTGGGTACTGCTTTTCTATAAAATTTTCATTTCACATAGATTTTTTTACATAGCATGCTCTTGTAATTTAAAATTTTCATCCAGGCTCACCTGGGTGGCTCAGTCAGTTGAGCGTCCAATTTGGCTAAGGTCATGATCTCACAGCTCATAAGTTCAAGCCCCATATTGGGCTCACTGAGGTCAGTGCAGAGCCCACTTGGGTTCCTCTGTCCCCCTTTCTTTCTGCCGGTCCCCTACTCATGCTCTCTCTCAACAAAAACATTAAAAAATTTTATCTATACCTATAATTATGTCTTCTTTCTCATATATGCTTCATTATACTAGGATTCAATGTATCAGTGGAACATCTGATACCAAGTAGATGCTCATTTAGTTGAGCTACCTCTAGCTCTAATTCTAAGAAAGTTTTAAAGATTCTCTTCTCTAAGATTTTATATTATTGGTATCTTACATTTTACCAAAATGTATACAAGCAAGAGATTTTTCCACTCATTCTGCTCAGCACTCAACTTGCTCACTATGTAATATGAAGATCCTTTCTATCCCTATAGGTTTTCCCTCCACCTACCTCATCCTTTATATAATCTCTTCTGGGATGAATATGGGAACTTTTAATCTATCCTTGATACCACTTAAATTTTCTCTCATACTTCCCAAATCTTTGCTATTTTGAAGTGTTTTCTGGAAGAATCTTTACTCCTTCTCACTATGTGCATTCATCTGTTTTTTATGATCACATTTTTTTTTTAATTTCCACACTTCTTTTGGGTAATGAAGTCTTTTTTTCTGGATATAATACGTTCATATAAACTTCTACAGATGTTGACCATACTTTAAGATATTCTTCATGGAGTTAAGATGGTGGAGCAGCATGGAGACCCTGAGCTGGTCTCATTCCTGAAACACAGCTAGATCAGCACCAAACCATTTTGAAAACCTAGGAAAGTGATCTGAGGATTAACACAACAATCTGCATAACTTGAGCCACAGAACTTGGCAGGTACACGGTATGGAGAGGTGAATTGGGAGAGAGAAAAGCCATGGAGGGTAGGGAGCCGTTTTTGTGGAGACAGCACAGAGAAAGAGAAAGGGGAGAGTGTGATGCATCGGGATCCTGAAAAAAAGGCACTCCCCCAAAAGTAGCTGGAGAGAAAGAGAAAGAGTGAAAACACTTGCAGGGACTGAAAAAGAAACCTGTTCCCCAAAACCACTGATGGGGAGAAAGGAGAGGGTTTCCATACCACAAGGATTCTATAAACAGCGGAGCATAGAGTCTGAAGTTCCAGAGCCCAGTGTCTGGCAGTGCTCTGGTGAGGAAGCAGGGTGAATCCCCAGGAGCAGGCAGCGGGGTCTGAAGGGTCCACGTGCCATACATGGAGAAGTGGTTCCCTTGTTTGGAGTGCATTTGGTTAAGGCCATATGGTCTCCTCACAGGCAAAGGTCCTAGTGGACCCCAGAGAGCAGCCACGTTTGCTGGTATTGGGAAAAAGACACCAGAGTGCAGTGGAACCTGATGACAGCTGTGTTTTGTAATTTGCCATAATCTCTGAACCTCTGCTGCTGTGCAATCACACATACATTTTCTGGGGCAATCCAGCACCCAGACATTGCTCAGTGAGACCTTCCCGCAGAGAGTCAGATGGGGTTCCAAGCGGTGGGGTCTCTGAAGTGCAGGGCTTTGAAACACAACCCCATCTGAGATAAAACTCTGGAGGAAGGTGCAGACTGGCAGGCAGATAGCTTGTAAATGGACAGAGTAGAGGCAGGAAGTAGACAGAGGTCTGAGACAAAGGAGGGGTGCTTGACTGTGGGTCAGTGAGAGTGCAAAGTTTCTGTGCCAGATACCAGAGAGCTAAGTGAAGCCATTTCCACCTCTACACTGATCCATCCCAGTAAGCTAAGCAGTGGAGAATGGAGTAGAGAACAGAGCTGTTGCACCAAGCCCCACCCAACTGCACCCTCCAAGTACATCCTCCAGAAGACCAGCACAAGTCACTTCACCTGCTTAGTGTATAGACTATAGAGGGCTACATACTTTCAGTACTAGGGGAAAGTGGATATAACTTCATTCAGGTTTCATTCTGTTTGCTTGTTTATTTGTTCATTTTCTTTGATTCTGTTTCTGTTTAAATAGTTTTCTTCTTTCTTTCTTGGATACAGAAAGAGAATATTATATTTTATTTTATTTTACTTTACTTTTTATCTAAAATTTTTTATTCTATTTAATTTTCTTTATTTCATTTTATTCTGTTTTATTCTATAATTTTTTTTTAGTTTTTAAATTTTTTCTTACCTTTTTTTCCTTTTATTTTCCTTTTTTCTCTATTCTATCAAGCTTCTTTCAACAACCAGACCAAAACACACCTAGGATCTAGCTTCCTTTGTTTAATTTTTTGTTTTGTTTTTAATTTTAATTTTAATTTTTTTTCTTCCTCCAAAATGACAAAATTAAGGGACTCACCCCAAAATAAAGAACAGGAAGAAATGACAGCCAGGGGCTTAATCAACACAGATATAAGCAAGATGTCTAAACTAGAATTTAGAATCATGATAATAAGAATACCAGCTGGGTTTTAAAATAGCATAGAATCTCTTTCTGTGGAGATAAAAGAAGTAAAAGCTAATCAAGATGAAATACAAAATGCTATAACCAAGATGCAATCTTGAATGGGTGCCATGACGGCAAGGATGGACAAAGCAGAGAAGTGAATGAGTGATAAAGAAGATAAAACTATGGAGAATAATGAAGCAGAAAAAAAGAAAGAAACAAAAGCAAAAGAGCATGATACAAGACTTAGAGAACTCAGTGACTTATTAAAAAGGAATAACATCTGAATCATAGGATAATTCCTCTACTCTTTGAGCGCAGAAAAAACAAAACAAAAAAGATCAAAAACAACAAAGACTGGAAAGGACCAGAGGATACCACCAGCAACACCAACTCTACAAGCAACACAATGGCACTAAATTCATATCTTTCAGTACTCACTTTAAACGTCAATGGACTAACTAGGGGCACCTGGGTGGCTCAGTCGGTTAAGCATCAGACTTCAGCTCAGGTCATGATCTCAAGGTCCATGAGTTCAAGCCCCACATCGGGCTGGGTGCTGACCAGCTCAGAGTGTGGAGCCTGTTTCAGATTCTGTGTCTCCCTCTTTCTCTCTCCTCCCTCGCTCATACTCTGTTTCTCTCTTCTCAAAAATAAATAAGCATAAAAAAAAATTTAAATGTCAATGGACTAACTGCTTCGAACAAAAGACACAGGATATTAGGATGGATAAGAAAACAAGACCCATCTATATGCTGCTTATAAGAGACTAATTTTAGACCCAAAGACCCTAATTTTAGACCTGCAGATTAAAAGTAAGGGGATGGAGAAACATCTTTCATGTTAATGGTCGTCAAAAGCTAGAGTAGCCATAGTTATATCAGACAAACTAGGTTTTAAAATAAAGATTGTAACAAGAGATCAAGAAGGGCATTATATCATAATTAAGTGGTTTATCCATCAAGAAAATCTAACCATTGTAAATATTTATGCTCCCAATGTGGACATAAATATATAAGTCAATCAATCACAAATGTAAAGAAACTCATTGATAATAATACCATAATACTAGGGGACATCAACACCCCACTTACAGCAAGTGACAGATCTTGTAAGCAGAAAATCTACAAGGAAACAATGGCTCTGAATGACATACTGGAGTGGATGGACTTAACAGATATATTCAGAACATTTCATCCTAAAGCAGAATACACATTATTCTCTAGTGCACACAGAACATTCTCCAGAATAGATCACATACTGGGTCACAAATCAGCCCTTGACAAGTACAAAAAGACTGAGATCACACTTTGCATATTTTCAGACCACAACACTATGAAACTCAAAATCGACCACGAGAAAGAATTTGGAAAGACCATGAATACTTGGAGATTACAGAACATCCTACTAAAGGATGATGGGTTAACCAAGAAAAGAAATTAAAGAAGAAATTATAAAGTACATGGAAGCCAATGAAAATATAAACACTAATGCTCAAATCCTCTGGGATACAGCAAAGGCAGTCATAAGACTGAAGTATATAGCAACCCAGGCCTTCCTAAAGAAAGAAAAAGATCTCAAATACACAACCTAACCTTACACCTAAAAAAGCTGGAAAAAGAGCAGCAAATAAAGCCCACAACCATCAGAAGGGAAATGATAAGGATTAGAGCAGAAATCAATGATACCGGAATCAAAAGAATAGTAGAACAGATCAATGAAACCAGGAGCTGGTCATTTGAAAGAGTTAACAAAACTTTATAAACTTCTAGCCAGATTCATCAAAAAGAAAAAGGAATGACCCAAATAAATAAAATCACAAATGAAAGAGGAAAGATTACAACCAATGCCACAGAAATAGAAACAATAATAAGAGAATATTATGAGCAATTATATGCCAACAAATTGGGCAATCTGGAAGAAATGGACAAATTCCTAGAAACATATAAACTACCAAAAGTGAAAGAATAGATATGTGAACATACCCATAACCAGTAAAGAAATTAAATCAATAATAAAAATTCTCCCAACAAAAAAGAATCCAGAGCCAGATGGCTTCCCAGGGGAATTCTACCAAACATTTAAAGAAGAGTTAACACTATTCTTTTGAAGCTGTTCCAAAAAATAGAAATGGAACAAACTTCCAAACTCATTCAATGAGGTCAGCATTACTTTGATTCCAAAACCAAAGACCCCACTAAAAAGGAGAACTACAGACCAATTTCCCTGATGAACATGGATGAGAAAATTCTCAACACAATACTAGCAACCCAGATCCAACAACACATTAAAAGAATAATTCACCACAATCAAGTGGAATTTATTCCTGGGATGCAGGGTTGGTTCAATATCTGCAAATCAATCAATGTGGTACATCATATTAATAAAAGAAATGATAAGAACCACATGATCCTCTCAATAGATACAAAAAAAAGCATTTGACAAAATATAGCATCCCTTCTTGATAAAAACCCTCAGGGAAGTAGTGATAGAAGGATCATACTCAAGATCATAAAGGCTATATAAGAAAGACCCACAGCTAATATTATCCTCAGTGGGGAAAAACTAAGCTTTCCCCCTAGGGTCAGGAACACAACAAGGATGTTCATTCTTACCACTGTTATTCAACATAGTGTTCGAAGTCCTAGCCTTAGCAATCAGACAACAAAATGAAATGAGAGACATCCAAGTTGGCAAGGAGGAAGTCAAACTTTCACTCTTTGCAGATGACATAGTATCCTATGTGGAAAACACAAAGACTCCACCAAAAAACCTGCTAGAACTGATAAATGAATTCAGCAAAGTCACAGGATACAAAATCAATATGCAGAAATTGGTAGTATTTCTATACACCAATAATGAAACAACAGAATGAGAAATCAAGGAATTGATCCCATTTACAATTTCACCAAAAACCATAAAATACTTAGGAATAAACCTAACCAAAGAGGTGAAAAAGTCTATACACTGAAAACTATAGAAAGCTTATGAAAGATATTGAAGAAGACAAAAAGAAATGGAAAAACATTCCATGCTCATGGACTGGAAGAACAAATATTGTTAAAATGTCAATACCACCCAAAGCAATCTATATATTCAATGCAATCCCTATAAAAATAACACCAGCATTATTCACACAGCTAGAACAATCCTAAAATTTGTATGGAACCAGAAAAGACTCTGAATAGCCAAAGCAATCCTGAAAAAGAAAACCAAGCTGGAGGCATCACAATTCCGGACTTCAAGATGTATTACAAAGCTGTAATCATCAAGACAATATGGTACTGGCACAAAAACAGACACTCAGATCAATGGAACAGAATAGAGAACCCAGAAATGGACCCATCAAAGTATGGCCAAGTAATCTTTGACAAAGCAGGAAAGAATATCCAATGGAATAAACAGTCTCTTCAGCAAATGATGTTGGGAAAGCTGGACAGCAACATGCAAGTAAATGAACCTGGACCACTTTCTTACACCATACACAAAAATAAACTCAAAATGGATGAAAGACGTAAACATAATACAGAAAGCCATAAAAATCCTAGAGGAGCAAACAGGCAACAACCTCTTTGACCTCAGCTGCAGCACCTTCTTACTTGACATGTCTCTGGAGGTAAGGGAAACAAAAGCAAAAATGAGCTATTGGGACCTCATCAAGATAAAATGTGTCGGCACAGTGAAGGAAACAATCAGCAAAACTAAAAGGCAACCAGTGGAATGGGGTAAGCTACTTACAAATGACATATCAGATAAAGGGTTAGTATCCAAAAATCTATAAAGTTATCAAACTCAACACGCAAAAAGCAAATAATCCAGTGAAGAAATGGACAAAAAATATGAATACACACCTCTCCAAACAAGACATCCAGATGGCTAATAGACACATGACAAGATGCTCAACATCAGTCATCACTAGGGAAATACAAATCAAAACCACAATGAGATACCACCTCACACCAGTTAGAATAGCCAAAATGAACAACTCAGGCAACAAAAGATGTTGGTGAGGAAGCGGAGAAAGAGGAATACTTTTGCACTGCTGGTGGGAAAGTGAACTGGAGCAGCCATTCTGGAAAACAGTATGGAGGTTCCTCAAAAAAATTAAAAATAGAATTACCCTAGAACCCAGAAATTGCACTACTAGGTATTTGTTCAAAGGATATAGGAGCGCTTATTTGAAGGGGCACATGCACCCCAATGTTTACAGCAGCACTAACAACAATAGCTAAAGTATGGAAAGAGCCCAAATGTCCATTGACTGATGAATGGATAAAGATGTGAGATAGATACACACACACACACACACACACACACACACACACACACACACATACACACACACACACACATACACACACACACACACAATGGAATATTACTCAGAGATCAAAAAGAATGAAATCTTGCCATTTGCAGCAACAGGGATAAACTGGAGTATATTATGCTAAGCGAAATGAGTCAGTGAGAGAAAGACAAATATCCTATGATTTCACTCATATGTGGAATTTTTGATACACAACAGATGAACATAGGGAAGGGAAGCAAAAAGAAGATAAAAACAGAGAGGGAGACAAACTGTAAGAGACTCTTAAGTACAGAGAACAAACTGAGGGTTTCTGGCAGGGTACTGGGTGGAGGGAAGGGGTAAAGGAGTCAAGGGCATTAAGGACACTTGTTGGGATGAGCACTGGATGTTATATGTGAGTGCTGAATCACTAAATTCTATTCCTGAAATCACTATTACACTATATGCTAACTAACTTGGATTTAAATTTAAGAGAGAGAGAGAGAGAGAGAGAGAGAGAGAGAGAGAGAGAGAGAGATTCTTCTATGTGTTCTAATAACTCTTCTGCTTATGGGTTATTTCATCTTGTGTGTACCTTTGTACTTAGTTTTCTTCAAAGGCTTTATGATTATTAGTAGCACTCTTCTTTCCATTTAAGACCCTTGTTCACTTTTCTATGAAAGTTGCTCTTGTTTATCATAGCCTGTCTGGTTGGAGAGGAGGATGGGCTGACTGGTAGGGTATGCCATGGTTTAATTTGTTATTCTAGGGCTGAGTCCCTTTTCTTTCTCAGGGCTAAGAAAGTTATCTAAATCAATTGTTGGAAAATTTATTCTATAAAAGGGTAAATAGTAAATATTTCAGCTTTGTGGGCCACATGAACTCTCTCTCCACTTCAACTCTGGGTATAGAACAAAAGCAACTGCAGACAATATATAAACTAGTGGGCATGACTGTGTTCCAATAAAATTTCACTTAGAGAAATATGTTGTCAGCCTATGAGTCTGCCAGCCCCTGCCTTACACCATCTTCAAAGATGGCAGTGATGGTGCTTCCATTATCCAGTACTGAATGTGACAGGTGCTGAGAAGTGGTGGCAGGAATTTTTAGCTAGAGAAGCACCAACATGATAGGGCATTATTTAGGACTGTGTAACTTTACAGTTTGACCCTATTTTTCATTAGCCATTCTGGGAGATAGTTACTACTTGCTAATAAATTTCTTTCCTGCTTAAAGTGAGTGAATTCTGTTATTTGAAACTTAAAGTCTAATTTATACAGTCTCATCCTTACATTATAGTAACTCTTCTAAATTTCTGTTCAATTACAGTGCTTGTTTTCTTGCATTAGTATAAATTAATTCTGTCTTTATCATTGTTTTCTGTCAACTTTGCAATGTACTCATTCTGTCACCTTGCCTCGCCACTGCTCAGCTAGTTTTGAAGGAATTTTAAACAATGAGTGTTCATTCTCCTCAGCTATGCCCTGAAGATCTTGTAGCTCTGACTCTTGTCAGAGAGAATGTATTTCTCAGCCTTCTCCTTATATTTAATGCTTAAATCATTCATATGTGTATGACACTGCAGGTGCTATTCCCTCACCTTGAAAGTGCCACCTATATACAAAACTGAGCTCAGTTACCATCTCCATAAAGCCAATTCTGACTTCTCTGGCCTTCATCAATGTATCTGTGCTCTACAGGGCAAGAAGGCAGCAAAGTAGGGGGACCCTAAGCTTGCCTCCTACTATGAATACAGCTATCAAATCATCTTAGATACCCAGAAAGCACCTGAAGACTGGCAGAACTCCACAACTAAAGGTAGGAGAGGAAGCCACACTGAAGCAGGTAGGAAGTATGGAGATGTGGTTTGGGAGAGAAATGGATCATGACCCTGAAGTGAGGAGTAACAGAGAAGGGAAAGAGATTAGCATAGAGAGGAATGCATGGGAAAAAATATACACAACAACTGGCTTGGAAAGCAAGAGGGACTGAATTTTCTGACTTCTTGCAACCAGCGGGGGTTGGCTTAAATAAAACTCAAAGAGCACTGGGGTCGCTCTTGGGGAAAAGACAGGGCAAATAGTGCACACACATAAGCATGGAAATAGTGTTCTGAAAAGTACCTGGGGCACACAGTGGGGAAGTTATTTGCTCATCACAGAGCATGTCCCAGAGCCCAGAGAGGCAGTGTTTACAGAGATACCCCTATGGGAACAAAGGAACTGACCAGTGCCATTTTATTCCCCTGCCCCTCAGCATATGCATAGGGCCACCTGGGGGAACCAGTGCAGTGTCCATGCTCACTACCTACCTTGCTTAAACCATCCCTAACTCCCCAGGCTCCCTCATGCTTCCCTCAATCCCAACACAGCAGGCCCCATCCCCTAGAAGACCAGCCTGAAACCATGCTCACGCTGCATCTCCT
This sequence comes from Herpailurus yagouaroundi, assembly GCF_014898765.1. Lineage (NCBI taxonomy): Eukaryota > Metazoa > Chordata > Mammalia > Carnivora > Felidae > Herpailurus > Herpailurus yagouaroundi. The sequence goes on from NW_024412377.1 coordinate 68,324,649, forward strand.
GATGCAACAGTTTTTCTTTTTTCCTTTTCCTTTTTTTTTAAACATTTATTTATTTTTGAGAGAGAGAGAGAGAGAGAGAGAGAGAAAGAGAGAAAGAGAGATCAGGGGAGAGTCAGAGAGAGAGGGAGACACAGAATCCAAAGCAAGCTCCAGGCTTTGAGCTGTCCATACAGAACCCGACACAGGTTCGAACTCACAAACCATGAGATCATGACCTGAACCGACACTTAACTGACTGAGCCACCCAGGCACCCTGGAGTTTTTCTTTTTTAAATTCAGGATGCAGTTTGTTTCTCTATTTTTAAGTAAGTTCTATGCCCCATGTGGGGCTTGAACTCATGATCTTGAGATCAAGAGTCACATGCCCTACCAAAAAAGCCAGCCAGCCACCCCTCTGATACTGGAGTTTTGTAGAGCTTTGGTCCTGGCAGTGGTGGCAACTGCTTTCATTTCATAAACAGACCAGAGCAAACCTAGTTAAAATGTGCCACATTCAGGCCAGGGACCAAACACTGCCCATAGCAGTCAAAGAGAGCCTCCTCAGATGACTGGCCTACAGGATAAAGTGGCCAGGAGACAAAAGCAGAGCACATGCAGCACATATTGGAGACACTCCTTGCAGTGCCAGGTCCTGAGAAACAGGGGACACTATACAGCAGGGCACTATAGGACCTCCTCTTCATACGGTCATTGCCCTCAAGAACAAGAGATATAGCTGACTTTCCTAACATGGAGAAACAGGCACAGACACTTAGACAAAATGAGAAGTCAGAGAAATTTGTCTGAAATGAAAGAACAGAAAGGCCATGCAGATCTAAGTGAAACAGGTGTAAGTAATATGCCTGAGGGAATATTTAAAGCAAAGATCATAAGGATACTCACTGAACTTGAGAAAAGAATGAGGGACATCCGTGAGACCCTTAACACAGAGATTAAAAAAAAATCAGAGATGAAGAGTGCAACAAATGTAATTAGAAACACACATAATGCAATGAACAGAAAACTAGAGGAAGTAGAGGAACAAATTAATAACCTAGAAGACAGAGTAATGGGAAGTAATCAAGCCAAACTAAAGAGAAAAAAGAATTATGCAAAATCATAATAGACTTAGGGAACTCAGTCATTCCATCAAATGGAATAACATTTGTATTAAAGGAATCCCAGAAGAATAGAGAGAAAGGGGGGCAGAAAATGTATTTGAGGAAATAGCTGAAAATTTGCCTAATATGGTTAAGAAAACAGATATCCAGATATAGGAGGCACAGAGAACCCCCCCCACACACACAACACAAATCAATAAAAGCAGTTCCACACCAAGACATAGTGTGATTACACTGGCAAAATATAGTGGTAAAGAAAAAAAAATTGAAAAGCAGCAAGAAAAAAGAAGACAGTAACATACAAGGGAAATCCTATAAGGCTATCAGGGGATTTTCAACAGAAACTTTCCAAGCCAGAAGGGAGGGGCATGATATACAGTAAAACATCGGATTGTGAGTAACTTGTTCTGTGAGTGTTCCACAAGACAAGCAAAGATTTCTAATAAATTTTAATTTGGTAAATGAGTGATGTCTTGCAATATGAGTAGTACATGATGCCAAACCTCACAACTGAGCCAATAGTTCTTCTGTCTCTCTCTCTCACTGCAGGATTGTGGGTGATCGTCTCCCATGCTCAGATGCTCGGTGTCAGGCTGTGGTGTCTGGCAGAAATCAGTGATTTTTTAGAACGTTAGAAGGTGGCCACAACTGGCACTGGTGTATTTTTGGTCACTTCAAAGCACCTATGCACAGTCCTTTGCTTTTCCATTTAAAAGTATAGGAATGCTTACTTTCATTCTTGGTCTGACTGCCAGTAGATATAGATCCTTTCCTCTGCTGCTTTATTGCCAGTGACATTAAATACAGTATATAATAAGAGTTTATTAATACTGTACTATATTAAACATCCACGTAAGCATATACAATGACCACCATGCAGCATAAGGTTGAAAAGAAAGGTGTTAAGAAGGAGATGACTATGGTGGAAGTTAAGAAGGAAATCATTGAAAAGTATGAACAAGGTATGTGAGTGGCTCAAACTGCAAGATTTTATAAGAAGTCTATGTCTGCATCTCATCTGCAGAGGAGGAGGAAGAAAAGGCAGAGAAATCCCTCACGCTAAATGCGATTATGGAGATGTGTAAAATGTGGGAAGAAGTGCTAAATTTTGTAGAAAATCACCACCCGAATAAGGCTGTAACAGTGTGAGTAATGAATCTGTTTAACAACAATGCGAGGTCACATTTCCATGAAATTCTCAAAAGGATGCAAAAGCAAATGTCATTGGATAAGTTCGTTGTTAAAGCTGCATGAAAAGAAAAAGCTTCCATTAAACCAATAGATACCAGTGATTCAATTAGTGATAGTGAAAGTCATCCTACACAGTAACCCCTCTCTCTCTCTCTCACACCAGCCATGAAGGTTTTCAAAGGGAAGTGCAGGTTTATTTATTTTTCTTTATATTTTATTTATTATTTTGTATTATTTTACAGCACTGTGATCATTTTCATAAGAATATTTTTGGGCAGTGGAATGAATCATCTGAGTTTCTATTATTTCTTATGGGGATATTCGCTTTGATATACAAATGCTTTGGATTACAAGCAGGTTTCCAGAATGAATTATTCTTGCAAACCAAAGTTTTACTTTGTATATTCAAAGTGCTGAAGGGAAAAAAATCAGTAGCCAAAAATACTCTATCCAGCAATGTTATCATTCAGAATATAGTGACATATATATATCACTCAGAGACAGAAAGAATTTCTGAAACAAAAACTAAAGGAGTTAATGACCACTAAACCAGTCCTGCAAGAAATATTAAAGGGGACTCTTTGAGCGGAAAGACCAAAAGAGACAGTATGAAGGTAGGAAACAGTAAAATCTGTAAAAAAAAAAAAAATAAAAAAAAAATTAGTATTTCTGTAAAAAAAATCAGGCAAGGAACTCTAAGAATAAAAGCATGTAAAATATGACACCATATACCTAAAATGTGAGAAAGAGGGGAGTAAGGAATAGGTTCAAACATAAACAACCATCAACTTAATATAGACCACTATATGCAGAAGACGTTGCATACAAACTTAATAGTAACCATACATCAAAAACCACAAAAAACATGCAAATAAACAGAAAAAAAATCCAAATATATACCTAAATGTAATCCTAAAACCATGAAAGAGATAAAGACAAGAAAGGATCAGTGAAAATCTTCAGAAACAACCACAAAACAAATAATAAAATGGCAATAAATACATATCTATCAATAATCACTTTCAAGGTAAATGGACTAAATACTCCAAACAGAGTGAAAGAATAGATTAAAAAAAAAACAAGGCCCACTTATATGCTGCCTACAAGAGACTCATTTTCAACCTAAAGACACCTACAAATTCAAAGTGAGGGGATGGAGAAACATCTATCATGAAAATGGATGTCAACTGATTTTGTACCCTGCAACTTTGCCAAATTCATGTATCAGTTCTAGCAGACTTTTGGTGGAGGGTATTATGCTAAGTGAAATAAGTCAGGCAGAGAAAGACAGTTACCATATGTTTTCACTCATATGAGATCCTGAGAAACTTAACAGAGAACCATGGGGGAGGGGAAGGGGGGAAGTTACAGGGAGGGGGGGAAGTTACAGGGAGGGAGGGAGGCAAACCATAAGAGACTTAAATACTGAGAACAAACTGAGGGTTGATGGGGGGGTGAGGGAGAGGGGAAAGTGGGTGAGGGGGATTGAGGAGGGCACCTATTGGGATGAGCACTGGGTATTGTATGGAAACCAATCTGACAATAAAGTATATTTAATGAAAAAAAAAAAAAGAAAAAGAAAACGGATGTCAAAAGAAAGCCAAAGTAGCAATACTTATATAGGACAAAATAGACTTTGAAATAAACACTGTAACAAGAGACAAAGAAGGATCTGTATAATAATAAAGGGGACAATTCAACAAGAAGATATAATAATTGCAAATATTAATGCATCCAACACATGAGAACTTAAATACATGTAACAGTTAATAATAAACATAAAGAAATTAATCAACAGTAATACAATAATAGTAGGGGCCTTCAACACCTCACTTACATCAATGGAAAGATCATCTAAACAGAAAATCAGCAAGAAAATACTGGCTTTGAATGACATACTGGACCAGATGGATTTAATGGATATATTCAGAACATTCCATCCTAAAACAGCAGAATACACTTTCTTTTCAAGTTCACAAGGAACATTCTCCAGTATATATCACATATAAGGCCACAAAACAAGCCTCAACAAATTCAAGAAGATCAAAGTCATACCATGCGTCTTTTCTGATCACAAGAGAATGAAAGTAGAAGTCAATCAAAAGAAATAATACAGAAAGACCACAAATACATGGAGGTTAAATACCATGCTACTAAACAATGAGTGGGTCAACCAGAAAACAAAAGGAGAAATTGAAAAGTAGATGGTAACAAATGAAAAACTAAACACATGGTCCAAAACCTTTGGGATGCAGCAAAAGTGGTTTAAGAGGGAAGTATAGAACAATACAGACTTACTTCAAGAAGAAAAACCTCAAATAAACAAGCTAACTTTACACCTAAAGGAGCCAGAAAAAGAACAACAAATGAAGCCTAAAACCAGCAGAAAGGAGGAAATAATAAAGATTAGAGAAGAAATAAATAATATATAAACTAAAAACAAAACAAGACAAAACAAAAAACAAACAAAACAATGGAACATATCAATGAAACCAGGAGCTGGTTCTTTGAAAAAACCAGTAAAATTCATAAACCTCAAGCCAGACTTACCAAGAAAAAAAGAGAAAGGACTCAAAATCACAAATGAGAAAGGAGAAATAACCAACACCACAGAAACTCAAACAATTATAAGAGAATATTATGAAAAACTATAGGTCAACAAATTGGACAACCTAGAAGAAATGAATAAACTCTTAGAAAACATATAACCGGGGGGGGGGGGGGGGGGGAAACCAGCATGGGGGAGAAGTAGGATCTGAAGTTCCCTCATCTCTCAAACACAGCAGTGTTGAGGCCAAAGGACTTTGAACTCCAAGAGTCTGGTGGCAAAGTGACAGAGATGCCTCCAGAGATCCACTGAGACAATCTGGGCAGGTCATATGTGCATGATTGTGAACTGGGAGAGATAAAATCGGTGGCGGAGGAATGGAGGGGAGGGATCCCCTTCTTTGGAGAGACAAAGGGAAGAGACAGAGAGGCTGGGGGAAGCATAGGACTGTATCTGGACAAGAGAAAAACCATGGACCAGGATGGAAAAGATCTAACCTCTAATTGTGGCGCTTTCTCCCGACTGAGGCTGGCTGCCCTGTTTGCACACCAGGGAGGAGGAGAGCCAGTCCAGGGCTTAGTACCTAGTTTAGAGGTGCAGTCCGCAGTGGGAGAAAGCAATCCCCTCCCTGGAGTGCTGTGAGAAGAAGGTATATAACCGTTTAAAGGACAAAGATTGCCTGCGCCCACTAGCCAAAGATCATATGTCAGGTGGCATGGAGTGGCACTTCCCCAAAACTGAGGCTCATGGAGTGGGAAACTTTAGGACATCAGGGTTTAAGTCTTAGCTGAGCACTAGGGAGGTGTGGGAGTCGGTGGAGTGGGACAAACTGCCTTGTTCGCACCCACAGCACAGTGGGGACAGCCTGAACAGAGTAGTTTGGGATACCTGGTCTGTGGAGGAGAGACTGGGGTGTCTCCATTTTTCTCCCCATCACCAACAAGGTGGGGCTTCAGGGAACGGACAGCAGGGCCCACAGTGGAGGTGGGATCTGCCTACGCCAAACCAGGCCCCTCTGCACCTGGTAACTGCGTATCTACTGGAGCAGGATTGACACTGACCAACCAGACAGCCCCTCCTCCAGACCAGCGCTGTTGCATTGCCTGATTTAAGTCTCAGACAATTCTAATTATATAGATATATTCTTCCTTCCTTTTCTCCTCCTTATCTCTTCCCTCCTCTAGTCTGGTTATTCTGGTTATTGGTTTGCTTAAGCAGACATATTTAATCTATTCTCTTTATACATGTTCTACACCTCCTTCTTTATTTTCCTTTCTCTCTCTCTGGATTAAGCCATATAGTTTCTCTTTCTGGTCAATTTTCTTTTCTTTACTTTTTCCCCACCCCAGTAATTTCTCTCTTTGTATGGGATAAGGCCTCTTCCATCAGCACCTCCAAACTGTTGTTTACTTGTAGCTGTGTTTTTGTTTTTTTTCTTTTTGTTTTTGTGGGGTTTTTTTTTGTTTTTGTTTTTCTGTTTGTTTTTTCCTTTCCAGGGCTACTTCAACAAACAAATCAAAGCACACCTGGTGGATGGTCCAAAACATCACTATGAGTAGGGAGATAAAGTAACCAAAGTCACAACAACAGAGAGCACATAACACACTCCAAAAAACACCTCCTGAAGGTCCAGGCCCTGGGCATTGTATGACCCCTCTTTAATATAGTAGCATGCGCAGGTGCAGGGCACATAACAAGCTTTTAAAATGCATAAAGGACAGAAAACTAGCCAAAATGACAAAACAGAAGAATTCTCCTCAAAAGAAATTCCAGGAAAAAATGACAGCTAAAGAATTGCTCAAAATAGATATAAACAATATAACTGAAAAAGAATTTAGAATAATAGTCATAAGGTTAATCGCTGGGCTCGTAAAAAGCATAGAAGACAGCAGAGAATCTATTGCTGCAGAGATCAAGGAACTAAGTGATAGTCATGATGAATTTAAAACTGCTGTAAATGAGGTGCAAAATAAGCTGGAGGTGATGACAGTGAGGAATGAAGAGGCAGAGGGGAGAATAAGTGAAATATAAGATAAAATTATGGAAAAAAATGAAGCTGAGAAAAAGAGAGAGAAAAAAAATTCTGGACCACAAGGGGAGAGAATTAGAGAACTAAGTGATTGAATGAAACGGAATAATATCCATATAATAGGAGTTCCAGAAGAAGAAGAAGGGAGAGAAAAGGGCCAAAGGTGTAGGTCAACAAATCATAGCTGAGAAACAGGCGTTGAAATCCAGGAGGTACAGACAACTCGCTTCAGATGTAACTTGAATCGATATTCTGCAAGACATATCATAGTGAAACTGGCAAAATACAAATATAAAGAGAGAATTCTGAAAGCAGCTAGGGACAAACATGTCTTAACCTACAAGGGTAGATACATAAGGTAGTGGCAGACCTATCTACTGAAACTTGGCAGGCCAGAAAGGAGTGGAAGGAAATTTTCAATGTGTTGAATAGGAAAAATATGCAGCCAAGAATCCTTTATCCAGCAAGCCTGTCATTCAGAGTAGAAGAGATAAAGGTTTTCCCAGACAAAAACTGAAGGAGTTCATCACCACTAAACCATCCCTACAAGAGATCCTAAGGGGGACTCTATGAGTGGAATGTTGCAAAGACCACAAAGGACCAGAGACATCACTACAAGCATAAAACCTACAGATAACACAATGGCTCTAAATCTGTATCTTTCAATAATAACATTGAATGTAAATGTACTAAATGCTCCAATCAAAAGACATAGGGTATCAGAATGGGTAAAAAAAAAAAAACAAAAAAAAAAAAAACACAAGACCCATCTATTTGCTGTCTACAAAAGACCCATTTTAGACCCAAGGACCTTCAGATTCAAAGGGAGGGATGGAGAACTATCTATCATGCTACTGAAAGTCAAAAGAAAGCTGGAGCAGCCATACTTATATCAGACAAACTAGATTTTATTTAAAAAAAAATTTTTTTTAACGTTTATTTATTTTTGAGACAGAGAGAGACAGAGCATGAACGGGATTGGGTCATAGAGAGGGAGACACAGAATCCGAAACAGGTTCCAGGCTCCGAGCTGTCAGCACAGAGCCCAACGCGGGGCTCGAACTCACGGACCGCGAGATCATGACCTGAGCTGAAGTCGGCCCCTTAACCAACTGAGCCACCCAGGTGCCCCCAGACAAACTAGATTTTAAACTAAAGTCTGTAACAAGAGATGAAGAAGGACATTATATCATAATTACAGAGTCTATCCATCAAGAAGAGCTAACAATTATAAATGTTTATGCATTGAATTTGAGAGCACCCAAATATATAAAACAATCACAAACATAAGTGATCTCATTGGTAAGAACATGGTAATTGCAGGGGACTTTAATACTCCACTTACAGCAAGGACAAATAATCTAGACAGACAATCCATAAAGAAACAATGGCCCTGAATGATACACTGGATGAGATGGACTTGACAGATATATTCAGAACTTTTCATCCTAAAGCAGAATACACATTCTTCTCTAGTGCACATGGAACATTCTCCAAGATATATTACATACTGGGTCACAAAAAAAACCTCAATAAATATAAAAGAATTGAGATCATACCATGCACACTTTCAGATCACAATGCTATGAAACTTGAGATCAACTGCAGGAAAAAGTTTGGAAAACCTCCAAATGCATGGAGGTTAAAGAACATCCTACTAAAGAATGAATGGGTCAACCAAGCAGTTAAAGAAGAAATTTAAAAAATATATGGAAACAAATGAAAATGAAAATACTATAGTCCAAACCCTGTGGGATGCAGCAAAGGCAGTCCTAAGAGGAAAATACATGGCAAATTCAGGCCTATCTCAAGAAATAAGAAAAAAATCCCCAATACAAAATCTAACAGCACATCTAAAGGAGCTAGAAGCAGAAGAACGAAGAAACCCAAACCCAGCAGGAGAAATAATAAAGGTCAGAGCAGAAATAAACAATACAGAATCAAAAAAAAAAAACAAAACAAAACAGGTGAACATATCAATGAAACTAAGAGCTGGTTTTTTGAAAAAATAAACAAAATTGATAAATCCTAGCCATACTTCTCAAAAAGAGAAGACAGAGGACCCAACTAGGTAAAATCAAGAATGAAAATTGATTTATCACAACCAATCCCTCAGAAATACAAACAATTATCAGAGAATACTATGAAAAATTATATGCCAACAAACTGGACAACCTGGAAGAAATGGAAAAATTCCTAAACACCCACACACTACCAAAACTCAAACAGGAAGATATAGAAAATTTGAACAGACCCACAACTAGTGAAGAAATGGAATCAGCTATCTAAAATCTCCCAACAAGTAAGAGTCCTGGACCAGATGGCTTCCCAAGGGAATTCTACCAGACATTTAAAGTAGAGTTAATACTTATCCACGCTGTTTCAAAAAATAGAAATGGAAGGAAAACTTACAGACTCATTCTATGAAACCAGCATTACCTTGATTCCAAAACCAGACAGAGATCCCACAAAAAAAGGAGAATTATATGCCAATATCCCTGATGAACATGGATGCAAAAATTCTCAACAAGACACTAGCAAATTGAATTCAACAGCATATAAAAAGAATTATTCACCATGATCAAGTGGGATTCATTCCTGGGCTGTAGGGCTGGTTTAATATTCACAATCAATGTGATACATCACATTAATAAAAGAAAGGATAAGAACCATATGATCCTGTCAATAGATGCAGAAAAAGCATTTGACAAAATGTTTTCTTAATAAAAATTCTCAAGAAAGTCAGGACAGAAGGAACATACCTAAACATCATAAAAGCCATAAATGAAAAGCCCACAACTAATATCATCCTCAATGGGGAAAAACTGAGAGCTTTCTCTCTGAGATCAGGAACACTACAGGGATGTCCATTGTTGTTTAACATAGTGTTGGAAATCTAGCATCAGCAATCAGACAACAAAATGAAATAAAAGGCATCCAAATTGGCAAAGAAGAAGTCAAACTTTCACTTTTTGCAGATGACATGATACTCTACATGGAAAACCCAAAAGACTCCACCAAATGACTGCTAGAACTGATACATGAATTCAAAGTCACAGGGTACAAATTCAATGTACAGAAATCGGTTGCATTTCTATGCACCAATAATGAAGCCACAGAAAGATAAATTAAGAAAATGATCCCATTTACAATTGCACCAAGAATCATAAAATACATAGGAATAAACCTAACCAAAGATGTAAAAGATCCATATGCTGAAAACTATAGAAATCTTATGAAGGAAATTGAAGAAGACACAAAGAAATGGAAAAACATTCCATGCTAATAGACTGGAAGAATAAACACTGTTAAAATATCAATACTACCCAAAGCAATCTACACATCCAATGCAATCCCAAACAAAATTACACTGGCATTCTTCTCAAAGCTAGAACAAATAATCCTAAAATCTGTATGGAACCACAAAAGACCCCAAGTAGCCAAAGTAATATTGAAGAAGAAAGCCAAAGTGGGAGGCATCACAATCCCAGATGTTAGCCTTGACTATAAAGTTGTAATCATCAAGACAGTATGGTATTGGCATAAAAACAGACACATAGACCAATGGAATAGAGAACCCAGAACTGGACCCACAAATATATGGCCAACTCATCTTTGACAAAGCAGGAAAGAGCATCCAATGGAAAAAAAACAGTCTCTTTAGCAAATGGTGCTGGGAGAACTGGACAGCAACATGCAGAAGAATGAAACTAGGCCACTTTCTTACACCATACACAAAAATAAACTCAAAATGGATGAAAGACCTAAATGAGAGACAGGAAACCATCAGAACCCTACAGGAGAAAGTAGGCAACCTCTTTGACCTCAGCTGCAGCAATTTCTTATTCAATACATATCCAAAGGCAAGGGAATTAAAAGCAAAAATGAACTACTGGGAGCTCATCAAGATAAAAAGCTTCTGCACACCAAAGGAAACAACCAACAAAACTAAAAGGCAACCAATGGAATGGGAAAAGATATTTGCAAATGACATATCAGATAAAGGGCTAGTTTCCAACATCTATAAAGAACATACTAAATTCCATACCTGAAAAAAAAATAATCCAGTGAAGAAATGGGCAGATGACATGAATAGACACTTTTAAAAAGATGACCAACAGACACATGAAAAGATGCTCAATGCCACTCATCAACAGGGAAACACAAATCAAAGCCCCACTGAGATACCACTTCACACTGGTCAGAGTGTGTGAATCTCTGAAGAACCCAATCAGGAAACTACAGATGCAGGCAAGGATGTGGAGAAACGGGAACCTTCTTGCACTGTTAGTGGGAATGCAAACTGGTGCAGCCACTCTGGAAAACAATGTAGACATTCCTCAAAAAATTAAAAATAGAACTACCCTACGACCCAGCAATAGCACTGTTAGGAATTTATCCAAGGGATACAGGAGTGCTGATGCATAGGGGCACGTGTACCTCAATATTTATAGCAGCATTTTCAACAATAGCCAGATTATGCAAAGAGCCTAAATGTCCATCAACTGATGAATGGATAAAGAAGATATGGTTTATATATACAATGGAATACTATTTGGCAATGAGAAAGAATAAAATCATGCCATTTGCAGCAACATGGATGGAACTGGAAGGTAATACGCTGAGTGAAGTAAATCAGTCAGAGAAGAACAGATATCATATGTTCTCACTCATATAGGGATTTTGAGAAACTTAACAGAAGACCATGGGGGACGGGAGGGGAAAAAATAGTTACAAACAGAGAGGGAGGGAGGCAAACCATAAGAGACTCTTAATTACAGAAAATAAACTGAGGGTGGATAGGGGTGGAGGAGAGGGGAAAATGGGTGATGGGCATTGAGGAGGGCACTTGTTAAGATGAACACTGGATATTGTATGTAAGCGATGAACCACAGGAATCTACCCAAAAAACCAAGAGCACACTCTACGCACTGTATGTTAGCCAATTTGACAATAAGTTATATTTAAAAAAAAAAGAAAGAAAAAGAAAACATGTAACTTAACCAAAACTGAAACAGGACAAATGATAAAATTTGATCAGCCTTATTACTAGCAAAGAAATTGAATCAGTAATCAAAAACTGCCAACAAACAAAAGTAAAGGACCAGATGGCTTCACAGGTGAATTCTACCAAACATTTAAAGAGGAGTAGGGGCAACTGGATGGCTCAGTCGGTTAAGTGTCTGACTTCAGCTCAGGTCATGATCTCATGGTCTGTGAGTTAAAGCCCTACATCGGGCTCTGTGCTGACAGCTCAGAGCCTGGAGTCTGCTTCAGGTTCTGTGTCTCCCTCTCTCTCTGCCCCTCCCCTGCTCATGCTCTGTCTCTCTCTGTTTCAAAAATAAATAAAAACATTTTTAAAAAAATAAAAAATAAATAAAGAGGAGTTAATACTTGTTCTTCTCAAACTATTCCAAAAAGCTTAAAAAGGCAGGAAAACTTTCAAATTCATTCTATGAGGCCAGCATTACCCTGACACCAAAACAAGATAAAACACCACAAAAAAGAGAACTATAGGCCAATAGTTCTGATGAAAACAGACACAAAAATCCTCAATAAAATACTAGCAAATAGAATCCAACAATATATTTAAAAAACACTCATCACAATTGAGTGGGATTTATTCCTGGGTTGCAAGGGTGGTCAATATTCACAAATCAAACCACAAGATTTATCACATCAATAATAGAAATGATAAGAACCTTACAATCATTTCAAAAGATGCAGAAAAAAACATTTGACAAAGTACAACATCCATTCATAATAAAAACTCTCAACAAACTAGGTTCAGAGGGGACATACCTCAACATAATAAAGGCCATATATGAAAATCCCACAGCTAACATCCTCAATGGGGAAAAACTGAGGGCTTTCCCCCCTAAAGTCAGGAGTAAGGCAAGGATGTCCATTCTCACCACTTTTGTTTACATAGTACTATTAAGTCCTAGCAACAGCAATCAGTCAACAAACAGAAACAAAGGCATCCAAATCAGTAAAGAAGTAAAACTTCCACTTTTGCCGATGACATGATACTATATATAGAAAACCTTAAATACTGTACCAAAATGCTGTTAGAACTGATAAATTCAGGGGGCTCCTGAGTGGCTCAGTCAGTTAAGCATCCAACTTCAGCTCAGGTCATGATCTCACGGTCCGTGAGTTCGAGCCCCGCGTCGGGCTCTGTGCTGACAGCTCAGAACCTGGAACCTGTTTCGGATTCTGTGTCTCCCTCTCTCTCTGCCCCTCCCCTATTCACGCTCTGTCCCTCTCTGTCTCAAAAATAAATAAACGTTAAAAAAAAAATAAAAAAAAAAAGAACTGATAAATTCAGTAAAGTCACGGGACACAAAATCAATGTACAGACATCTGTTTCATATCTATATACCAACAGTGAAGCACCAGAAAGAGAAATGAAGAAAACAGTCCCATTTACAATGGCACCAAAAATACTGAGATACTTAGGAATAAACCTAACCAAAGAGGTGAAAGACCTGTACTCTGAAAACACTCAAAAACTGATGAAAAAAATAGAATATGACACAAAGTCATAAAAAGACATTCCACACTCATGGGTTGGAAGAACAAATATTGTTAAGATGTTCATACTTCCCAAAGCAACCTACACATTTAATGCAATTCCTATCAAAATACCAACAACATTTTTTGCAGACCTAGAACAAATAATTCGAAAATTTGTATGGAACCACAAAGACCCTGTACAACCAAAGCAGTATTGAAAAAGAAAAGCAAACCTGGAGGCATCACAACTCCAGACTTCAAGTTATATTACAAAGCTGTAGTAACCAAAACAGCGTGTTACTGGCGCAAAAATAGACACACAGAAAATCCAGAAATAAGCCCACAACTACATGGTCAATTAATCTTTGACAAAGCAGGAAAGAAAATCTAGCAGGAAAAAGACAGTGTTTTCAACAAACGGTGTTGGGAAAAGTGGATAGCTACATGAAGAAGATGAAACTGGACCACTTCCTTACATCACACACAGAAATAAATTGAAAATGGATTAAAGACATAAATGTGAGACCTGAAGCCACAAAAATCCTAGAAAAGAACACAGGCAGTAACCTCTTTGACATGGGCCATAGAAACATTTTTCTAGATATGTCTCCTGAGGGAAAGGACATAAAAGTAAAAATAAACTATTGGAACTACATCAAAATAAAAAGCTTCTGCACAGTGAAGGAAACAATCAACAAAACTAAAAGGCAACCTATGGAATGGGAGAAGAAATCCGCAAATGACATATTCAATAAGGGTTAATATCCATAATATATAAAGAACTTTTAAAAGTCAACACCCCAGAAAAACAAATAATCCAATAAAAAATGGGCAGAACATATGAACAGACATTTCTGCAAAGAAGACATCTGGACAGCCAACAGATACATGGAAAGATGTTCATCATAACTTACCATCAGAGAAATTCAAATCTAAACTACAATGAGCTATCACCTCACACCCTGTCAGAATGGCTAAAATCAACAACACAAGAAACAACAGGTATTGGCGAGGATGTGGAGGAAAAGGAACACTTGTGCTCTGTTGGTGGGAATGCAAAATGGTGCAGCTGCTCTGGAAAACAATATGGAGGTTCCTCAAAAAGTTAAAAATAGAAATACCCTACAATCCAACAACTGCTCTACTGGGTATTTACCCAAAGAATGCAAAAACACTAATTCAAGGATACGTGTACCCCTATGTTTATATCAGCATTATTTACAATACCCAAGTTATGGAAGCAGACTGAGTTTCCATTGATTGATGAATAAAGAAGATGTGATACACACACACACACACACACACACACACACACACACACACACACAGGAAAACTATTCAGCTATAAAAAAGAATGAAATCTTGCCATTGCAACGACATGGATGGATCTAGAGAGTATAATGCTAAGCGAAGTAAGTCAGAGAAAGACAAATATATGATTTCACTCATATGGAATTTAAGAAATAAAACAAATGAGCAAAGGGGAAAAAGAGACAGAGAGAGACACAAACCAAGAAACAGACTCTTAATTATAGAAAACAAACTGATGGTTAGTGGGGGCAGGGAGGGAGTGAAATAGGTGACAGGGATTAAGGAATGCACTTGTGATGAGCACCAGATGATGTATGGAATTGTTGAATCACTATATTGTGTGCCTAAAACTAGTATAACACTGCATGTTAACTGACTGTAATTAAAATGAAAATTAAAAAATAAAAATAAAAAAATATATACATCTGGGCTCTAAGTTCTCAACATGGGTAATATTCCATTAATTGGTCCTGAATTAACTTTTTTAAGGTAGTTATTATAATAAGATCTAACATTTATCAAGCCATTACTATGGCCTAGGCACTGTTCAAAATTCTTCCAAGTATTTACTCATTTAACCTTCACAGCTCCCTGAGGCAGACATCATTATAATTCTAGCTTTATAGATGAGATAACCAAGGCATAGCATGGATTAAGAAAACTGTCCATGGTCTTACAGCTAGTATGTAGCACAATCAGGATTCAAATCCAGAGAGTCTGGCTATAGAGCCTCAGCTTTATTCTCTATATTACCTGCTGTGCGTTAGGTTTTTTCCCCCCTATTAATTGTAAATCTGCTTTTCTCTAGGAGCCTAGTAAGGGTAATGGATGAGAATATAATTTGGTTCTTGCAGAGTCATGATATCACCATATGATGGCCATGTATTTACCATGATATAATACCAAAACTACTCTGATTCATCTTAGTTCCTCCAAGTCTAACAAAGAAAAATAGTCACCATTCTCCCGGGAAGTTCCTAAGACATTCTGATGCTTATTTGACTATGCCCGTTGGGAAGAGCCCATATTGGACGTGCAGGTATCTAACAGTTATCACAGGTGGCCCTTGGTCCCTAGTAAAAGACACACAGTTTACCTTTGACAACTCCATGTTCTAATCAGTTAATTGTCTCTGATGGAGACCATAAGTGTAAGGTCCCAATACTCATCGGGTTCCCGTTTCTGTTCATTTTCAAAAGACCAAAGCTCTGAGTGTCTTTAAGTTAGAGAACATAGTACATATTTTTATCTCTTAAAAGTTGCCACTAAAGGCACAAAACCAACACAAAGTATTCAATAAATATTTACAGAATTTAAAAGAATCTCACATTATCTCATTGGCCACAAGAAGATAGCTGCCAGATGGCTTGAAGAACTAGGAAAAAGCCATGTATAGCAGGGTGACAGCTTCAAACCAAAGGTTTTGAATGCTGGGATTGCTGTAGGTAACAAGCTTCATCTCTAAGCAAACAAAAGCAAACAGAGGGATTTCACAAATGCTCCCATTTGTAGCACCTCAGTTTTTGGACACCTTGTGAATCAAATACTAGAGACAAAGGACCAGATCTTCCTTTGCCTCACTTGAGAAATGACCGAATCCTTTCTTGCCTCTAGTAAGTGCATTTGTTGGCAAGTTGAGGTGTGCGTGCAGGCGGAAAAGGAAGGTGAGGTGACTGGGAAAGAAAAGTATTCTAGGAAAGGGTGGAAGGATAAAGATCTCCAGATTTTTTTTTTCTTTCCAAACAGTCTTTTAAATTTCCAAATTTGCCTTTAATTTGTAAATGTTTCACTTTTAAACCATCATGATGCTTCCCCTTTAGTTTCTTTCTATCAGAAAATAAACCTTGCATTTTCAGGGTACATAATTATTCTTCTTTCTAGTATTTTCTGTCTCCATTGATTTCTCAGTGCATTCTCTGAGGTTTAGAAAGGAAAGGACGTAGTGACAGAGGCACAAGTTTAATAGCATGGAGTCAACAATGACATTTTTTGATTTAGGGATGAAGGAAGTCTCATGATACTCAGCCATCAAAGTCATCTTAATGCAGACATTAAGATGAGTTCCAGGCTGCCAAATATGAAGCCTTGAGAGTCTGACTCTGAGCATGGGCTTCTAATAAATAATTTTGGAATTATTTCCCACATCCGCAGGAGAAAAATCCACCTCTGTGCAATCTAAAGGGAAGCCTTGAGAAGAAGCCCAAACTACCTCATAAAAGCCCGGATGTTCACACAGCTCAATGAACCCAACCTCACTGTAATCCATAGGGGTGAAATGTTTGCATTGTTTTCAAGGTGGAAAATTGCTGTTAATCTTGAACTCTGAGGGAAAGGAGAAATAGGAAGCCACCGGGAACATAACATGCTGAACCTTGAAATTAAAACAGGAAAAGCCACTGCCTGACTTGCCCTCTGAAAGCAGCTTTCACAGGCCCTTGAAGAAAACAAAAGCAATCTGTTCATGTAAGATTCACTGGGTCATGTATGTTTGCTCAAAGTGTTTACCGTAACTTGGAAATCTGACTGAAGAAACTTGCTCAAGTAAGAGGGTCTGGTTTTAAAAAGTTTTCAGAGGTGCCTGGGTGGCTCAGTTGGTGAAGCGTCCAACTTTAGCTCAGGTCATGATCTCGCAGCTCCTGAGTTCGAGCTCCACATCAGACTCTGTGCTGCCAGCTCAGAGCCTGGAGCCTGCTTCCAATTCTGTGTCTCCCTCTCTCTCTGCCCCTAACCCACTCACATTCTGTCTCTGTCTCTCTCAAAAATAAATAAACATTAAAAAAAATTTTTTTTTAAGTCTTCAAATACCACCTCTCATTTTTCCTATCCTTCATGTTCATGTTCCTTGTGTTCTTTAATTCTAAGGTCTATAGAAATTTCTACTAATATCTCATAAATGTTTCCATACCTAGGAAATGCTACATTAACTCATGGCATGTTTGTCAGTTCAAGGGGCTCCTCAAACTTTTTCCATTTGCACCGTGTGGTGCAAAGGACACTGGGAGTCTAAGACCTAGGATCTATTTTAGCCCTGTCAGGGACTGATTATGAACAAGTAATTCTTCTGTTCTACAGCTTCCTTTTTTTTTTTTTTTTAAAGGGGGTGGATATCAACAGAAAATATAAACTCCTTGTTAAATGACCAGATCTCAGGGATCAAGCTTGCCTATGTTTAAATTATATAACGTTCACTAGAATATAAACTATTTGAGTGCTAGGTATTGGTCTGTTTTGTTCACTACTATTTTCCCAGAACCTAGAACAGTACCCGACTCTCAATAACCATATATTGAATGACAGATGGATGACCAAATAAATAGAAGGCATTTGTTCATTAAGGGCTGTGATCCAAGCAGAATTACTATGTTGAACAACATAGTAAGATTCAGTTTTCCTCATCTCAAAGGGAAGAACCCAGGGCACCTGGGTGGCTCAGTTGGTTAAGCGTCTGACTTTGGCTCAGGTCATGATCTCATGGTTCATGAGTTTGAGCCCCATGTTGGGCTACGAGCTGCTCAGAGCCTGGAGCCTGCTTCGAATTCTGTATCTCCCTCTCTCTCTTTCTCTCTGCCCCTCCCCAGCTTGCATGCGTGTGCACGCATGCTGTCTCTCTCTCTCTCTCTCTCTCTCTCTCTCTCTCTCTCTCTCAAAAGTGAATAAGCACTAAAAATAATAATAAGGATAATAAATTTTTTTTAAAAAAAGGGAAGAACCCACCAGGAGCTGAAAATTTAAGACAAGGTAGGGTCTAGAGGAAGGGGCCCTTCTCCCAGCTTCTGAAAAATACGTGCTAGTTCTATGAAACCAACATGGAGAAATGAGTAAGAGGTTTAAGGTTGACAAGAAAAAAACCCTCAATTTCAGAGGCCAGATGAGCACCAGTTTCAAGCACTGGCGTGTAAAGCCATATGCATAGATATGGAAAACCACAGATAGAAGAGAGATTAACCCAACCTACACAAGTATGATAGAAAAAGACCTGAGGGTCAAAGAGACTATATATGTAACCAAGAAAGCAGTATGTGCTGTTACTATGAAAGCAATCTTTTTGTAATTGCTGGCACTGGTAAGATTCTTGTTAGGGTCACAGATCTTGATTTCTATATTTTAAATGAAGAAGGAATCTATAAAGGAGGAGAAAATTAGGCAAAATAAGAAATTATATTTAAAGGGAAGAAAATAAGCTGAAGAATTCAGTATTGCTTTATTTGTAGGAAACTAAAGGATGATGCTTTTGGTATTACTTTCAAATATAGAAAGTAAGTTTTTTGATTCATTGTGAAGAAAAACTTCCTGATCAAGGAAATAAGTTAAAAAACCATGCAACTAGAGACGAGGGTGACATCCTTGCACTGTGCATATAGTATTTTCAAAAGTAGACATTCATTTGGAAAACAGTCTGGTAGTTCCTCAAGCAATTAAGCACAGAATTACCATAAGATCCAGCAATTCCACTGCTAGACATACACCCATGAGAAAACATACGCTCACAAAAACATGTACACGTATGTTCATAGCAGCATTATTCATCATAGTCAAAAAGTAGAAATAATAGAAACAATTCAAATATCACCTGACAAATGGATAAACAAACATGTGGCGTATCTATACAACAGAATGTTATTCATCAATAAAAAGAAATGAAGTACCAATACAAACCACACGGATCAACCTGGAAAACATCGTTCAAAGGGAAAGAAGCCAGTCACAGAAGGGCCACATATTTTATGATTGCCTTCATATAAAATGTACAGAATAAAGAAATTAATGAAAACAGAAAGTAGGTTGACGGTTGCCTAGGTCTGGAGCAGAGAGTAGGAGGAATGGAGAGTGACTACTAATGGGTACAAGATTTCTTTTTGGATAGAAACTACTCTAAAATTAGACTGTGGTGATGGCTGCACAACTCTGTAAATATACTAAAAACCACTGACTTCTACACTTTAAAAAGGCAAATTTTGTGGCATGTAAGTTACACCTCAATAAAGCTATTACATTGTTTTAAATTCACCTGGACTGAAAGGGTCCGTTCACCTGGACTGAAAGGGTCTAAGTGTAGACAGGCTGAGGAAAAGAATGTACCATGAGACCTCTCACCAGCTCTGGAAAACAATTTTTCTATGACTTAGACCCATGAAGATACCAGACTTATGTGATCCAGACTAAACAGACTGGATGTTTAAAAAGGTCACAAATACCTCTTCATAGAGACCAGAAGGGCAGATGCTTTACTCTGAGCGCACTACTGGAAACCAGTTAAGACTCAACTTTTAGTGTCCAGAAATGAAAAGTCCAAATGTAGAATCCAAGCCACATGCCCCCATTCCTAAATGACTGTCTTTTACTCCAATTTTCGTATCCTATCTTCCTACTTCCACTCTCGCAATCCCTCACATAAAGAAGACAATGTGATCTTTTAAAATGTAAACCAGAACATGCTACTCTTCCTTTGGTATTTAACGTGAAGTCCAAATATTTACCTTCTCCTGTAAGTCTCACAAGAGCTGACCCCTGCTTCCCTCTCCACTCTTACTTTTACCCACAGGCTCCAGTCACAATGGAGCTTTTATCGTTCCTGGGGTGCAAAACGTGTTTCCATCTTAAAGCCTTTGCGTTCATTAGCTATGCCCTCTGCCAGAAATGCTCTTCCTCCTGAATCTATGTGGCTGGATGCTTTCTTCTCTTTACTAAAGGCTCACCATCTAATTAGCATGTCAATCCCATACAAGCATACTGTTTTCTCCTTGGTGCTTTATCATAAAATAGCCGTTCAATATTTTTTGAAAGAACGAAGAATGATCTCTTCACTTTGAGGAACTATGATATTCACCTCCTATAACAACCCTGTGGGATCCCCACTTTATAAATGGGGTAGTAGAGATATGATCTATAAGAGGCTACATAACACGCAGAGGTGGATTTTGTCCTGTGTGAGGATAATTGAGTGATTCTCCCTATATTTTCCCATCTCTCCTTTGCTAAAAAGGTTGTCAGGCTTTGTATCTCCTTGTCTTAGGGACTGCCTCTGGGTTGTTTGAGGGCAGGGGCTCTTCCTGTATTTGTATCTCTTTCCTGTATTTCTTCTCATTAAAGAGCTGATGCTAGTATCTGGAGGGGAGAGACAGGAGGGGCATGCCTTTGACAGACATCAGTCTGAAAAGGAAAATGACCGAAGACTGAGAATGAGACTGGAGTCATGGAGAAGCATGTTCAGTGTATTGCAATGACTCAATAGAAAGCAAGGCTTCAAAGGGATACGGTCCTAGGTATGACTCAAAAGGCCACAGCTATCTTGCTTTAGCACAGTTTCACCTCTCTGGGCAAGTTAGAGGGGTTAGAAATAGAAATAGAAATCTAAGATTTAGTAGGATTTAGACCACAGTGGTCAGTGTGACCGTGACAAATGGAGGGAAGAAAGCCATATCCCCTGGTATTGATGCTATGTTATCTCCCCTTTGAGGCTGCAAAAAAATCAAGCAAAAATGAGAATCTTCTGTTTTCCTGGAAAAAAAAATCAGAAATTTGGGTAAATACCTGAACAAGCCAACATGTACACTAGGAATCTATTCATACCCACCCAGGGTAGAGCAAGCACCTGTTCCAGGACTGAAGGAGAGAAAGGCGGCTAAAGGTGTGAGGCACCCTGCAGAGAAATCAGAGCCAGCACCTCCTATGTAGTGCACCGAAGAAGGAAGACAGGTGTGTGCTTTTAAATAGGAAGGCAATTTGGTTTTCTTAGCTGTTGGTTCAGAGGTGCCAAGTTAAAGATAAATCATTGCCATTTTCCAAAGTGTACCTGAAGGGAACTGGCAAGTCAGTCAATGACCTGTCAAGGGATAAGCCACCGGGGAGTGTTATCCTCTCAGTGAGGCTCACTGGGTAACTGACAGGGCTCTGCTTCATTGGTTTGTCTTTCCTTGGCATCCGAGGACTTGCTCTGGCCTCAGGTTCCAGCTCCTTCTCCTGAGTCACCACAGCCTCCCTAGCGGAGGCCATGTTGTCCTCACCCAGGGAGACAGAAATTTTCTGTTCATATCACCAGCCCTCTGGAGGAGGCAACTAATCTCCTTCACCAACTGGAGGGAAAACAGAACTCTGCCAATATTTAACTGGTTAAACAGCTTAAGTGAAATCCCAGCTAGGCTAACATGAGAGCATTAAGTGTTTAAGCAAGATTTATGAGGTGGCACATTCCTGAGCAGTCAGGGTTACCACCATAGTCTAGGTATCAGTGGACTGAAAACTGCAGATGGTTCCAATCATTCAGTTGGAATTTCCATAAAATAGTACTTTCCTGTCTTCAGAAATCCTGATAAATCCCAAACTTTCTCACCAACATGAATAAACAAAGAGTTAAACATACACTCTCATTCTGCCTTTGCTGGGTTAGTTTTTTCCGCCCTCCCTCTTGGCACTTCACTAGAAGCTCCCATGTCTGGTCTGTCTCAGCACGCCAAGCTCCAGGTGTGCTGCCTCAGGCAGGGCACCCCTCTGGTTATTCCCTAAATGAAGCTGGGTATCCAGCTGCCCAAATATCAGACTATGGTACAAGGAGCACGTGAGACTCCTGCCCCTCCAACAAGCCGGACTCCTTGGGCTTTTGGGAGGAGCCCAGCAGAAAGGCAGATATAGGCCCAGTCTCTGCCCTTTCTCCTGAGAGATGCCTCCATGGGAATGTTTTGTAGACATGACAAATGGAACCTAGCCAGAAACTGATCGCCTGTTCTCTTCCAAAGGGGCCCCCTGTACCAGACACATCTTTCTCTTAGGGGTACCCACTCTCATTTCCAATTCCCAATCTAAAATTCATCAAGTCATCAGACTTCCTTCACCTTCATTTCCTATACTCATTCTACCACATCTAAGAGGTTTCCATCTGTGGAGCTCTTTCACTGTCTCTCCTTTCCCATACTCCCAGATTCAAGAACATGGCTTCTCTCTCAGTCTCCTGCAGGCTATATCCAACTTCTTTCTCCCAAGCCCACGACCAGGTGACTCTTCATCATCTACTTTCCACTGTTTTTTTGGAAAAACAAATATTTTATCATGCAACAAGTATTTTTTGAGTTCCTACTATGTGTTGGATACTATTCTAGGTACTGAGTATAAATTGCAAAAAAAAAAAAAAATGCAGTCAGTACCATTTTGGAGGTTACATTTATTAGTGGAGGGATCACAATATAAACAAATATACAGCAAATCAGATGTTGGCAAATGGTGTGGGGGGTGGGGAAAGAAAACCTGTGATCAGGGAAACAGGCAACACTAGGAAGGAAATACTACTATTGTATATTGGGCTGTGAAAGAATGCCCCCCTGGGAAGTCAGTATTGTAGCAGAGACTTGAAGGAAATGAATGAGTGTGTGCATGAGTCATGGGAATATCTGGGAAAGGAGTAGTCTGTGTGTAGGGAGAACTGAATGGTACCAAAGCCCTGAGGCAGAGGCAGATGTGATGTGTTCCAGGATCAGCGAGGAGGCCAGCGTAGCTGGATGTGTATGAAAGGGCAGTAGGCAATGGGGACTGAGAAGGAGCAAAGGGCAAAGCCATCTAGTGTGGGTTCTTGTAGGCTGCTGTAAGGACTTTAGTGTTTACTCCAAGAGTGAGACTCAGAACCTCTGGGGGTTTGGAGCAGAGATCTCATTAGAATTTTAAAAGAATTACTCTAGCTACTTTATTGAGAATAAGGGGGTAATAGTGAGACAAGGGAGCCCAGTGGGGAAGCCATTACAGTAGTGCTGGTTGAGAGATGATGATGGCCTAAACTATGGCTTAGTGGCAGAGGTATTGAGAAATAGATTTTGGAAATATCTTAAAGGTACAGCAGTAGGACCTACTGATCAATTAAATGTAGGCTGAGAGATAAAGCAGGCTCCAACATCTTTCATCTAAGCAATTGAAAGACTGGAATATTCATTTATTGAGATGTGGAAGATGGGAAAGAAAGCTGATGTTGGGGTGGGTGTGGTGAAAATCAGGAATTTGTTTCTCGACAAGTGAATTCTGAGATGCTTTTCAGGTTGCATGGCAATGTCAAATAGACACTTGGAATATGTGAATATGGAGGTCCAAGAGGCTGGGTCTAGATTATGTACATCTGAGAGCTCTTAGCATATTGATGGCATTGATGGGACCAGTGAGATCACTAAGGAGGGAGTGCATGTGACATCCGGTAAGGTGAGAAATGGCCCTGAGGATATCTCAGTGTATACAGAGAACAAAAGCCCTTTGCTCCTTAGGCTGCTCCCCCAGGGTGACCCTGGCTGTTCCAACACCCTGTCTTTCCTTCTGCCCGATAACTACACCAGTTATTACTTTCATCCTCCCTTCACTGAGCCCCAGGCACACCTTACACATTTTTTATTCTAAGCCTCAACTGCTACCTATCTTAAAAGGTCCAATTCAAATCCTACCTTTATTTATTTATTCACTCACCAAATATTTTTTGAAAATCTACAGTGTTGGATGCCAAAAATATAGCAATGACAAAGAAATCATTTTCCAGAAAGCCTTTCTTTACCCCTTGTCTAACTGCCCTTTCCTTGATTTTCTACAGCAACCAAACCCAGACACTTTCATTGGCCCTGACTATGGGACAAGCTCTGTGATAGGCACTAGGACAAAATCAGAAATAAGAAATGATCACAGGTTACTGGAAAAGCAGGCAAGTAAATGTGAAATCACAAAAAAGCATGTTGCTTGCTATGGTAGGAGAATGCACTGTGGTAGGCAGAATAATGCCCCCTGCCTTCCACCAAAGATGTCCACATCCTAATGCCTAGAACCTGTATGTTACTTTGCATGGCAGCAGGGAAAATAAGATTACAGGTGAAATTAAGTTTACTCATCAGCCGACCTTAAAATAGGGACATTATCTTGGGTTCAATGTGATTGCCGAGTGCTTAAAAGTGGAAAGAGGCAGAAGGGAAGAGTCAGAGAAAGATGCGTGACTGCAGAAGTAATGTTGTGGGCTTTGAAGATGGAGGAAGGGAACCACACACTACAGAATGGAGGTGACCTCTAGAAACTGGACAACACAAGGGAATGGGTTCTCCCCTAAAGCCTCCAGAAAGGAATACAGCCCTGTTGGCATCTTGAATTTAAAAGCCCCATGAGTCCCGTGTTGAACTTCTGAACTACAGACCTCTAACACAATAAAGTTATCTGGTTTTTAGCCACCAAGTCTGTGGTAATCCATTAGGTTAGCAACAGGAAACTAATATGGCGCTCCATGGCCACTTAACTCTTTCAAAGGTGTGTAGTATCTCCCCAATATTGCCCATTTCCAAAGATGAGAAAAAGTGAAAATACCTTTTAAAATTCCCTCTGTTAATGCTCCCATTAGTCAGGGTTCTTTGGTTGCAAGCAACAGAAAACTTGGTAAGGTTTTTCTTAAGCCAGGAAACTGGCTCACCAAATGGAAAGTTTGGGGGTAGGTCTAGGGTCAGGCACAGCAGAAAAGAGGCGGTCAGATGGTGCTGATGTCAAATATCCATCTCTCCTCTGTTCTTTCCTCTCTGCTCACACGATTCTCAGATGGGCTGTTTCTACATGCTGGCAGAGGTGTTCAACGGCAGCTCCAGGTTTATGTTCCACAGGCTTAGCAACTCCAAAAGAAAGAGGGTACCTTTTTTCTCAGTCCTAGAAGTTGACACTCGCTGGCTTTATATTGTGTTGTCTGTCTGACCCTGATCTAATCATGGTGGCGAACAGGGTTCCCGAGGTTCACTGCCAGACCTGGGTCATGTGCCCATCCTCCAGAGATCAGGAGCAGGGTCAGAACCGAGCCCAGTGTGTGGAGAGGATGAGGAGGGTCCACAGTGACCTTCCTGACCCTATAATGCCAGAGCAGGAAACAGTTGCCAGAAGCAGGATATCAGGAAAGTAAAAGGACTATACACTCAGAAAGACTTAGGTTCAAATTCCATCTCTGTCCTTTATTAACTAAGTATCTATCAGTAAGTCTTATTACCTTTCAGAGCTTTGGTTTCCTCATAAGCAAAGTTATGTAATAGTATTTGCCTCATTGAGCACTTTTTAAACCAGATCATGTGCATAAAACTGCCTAGCACTGCACCTGGTGTGGACAAAGTGCTCAGGAAATGTAGGTTCCCTTCCCTCTTCGCATATAGTGAAGATGAGTGTCCTACAGCCAGACAGCCTCCTACAGAGTACCTCTACCCCACCTCATATTCCACTCATCTCCAGAAAGCCTTACTTTTCACTACCTTAATGCTATCTTGAGTCTAGCTCTTCAGGGACATCTCAGAATTCTTCATCTTCTCTAGCTAAAGGGGAATTCTCCTCAGTTACTTATTTAGAAGCAATGACTCCCTGCACTCCTTCAAGATTTCTCTCTCACAGAATATATTTGCTAGGGCCTAATCTGCAATGGAAGGAAATGCAAGAGCCAACGTGCACACAGAGCTTCTACTTTCCACCAACTCAAAGCATGCCAGTGCCCTGGAGAGGAGGGAATGCTGCTTGTACTCTGAGGTGGAGAAAGCAAAACTCAGAGTGGCTACAGAATTTACTAAAATTTCAGCAAGTCAATAGCAAAGCTGGGAATGGATATTTACAACCAAACTCGGGTACTTCTCCAAGTTATCAAACTAAGGAAAAACCCATTCATGATCTCACATCTTACCTCAAGCTATCACTACCCACATCAAGTGCTAAAATAGGATTGGCAGAGCCCTGCACAGAATTCCAACCAGTACTAGTCCATTTCTATAAAGACTCAATAAAGAAAGACTTGATAAAGAAAAACTAGGGAAGAGGTAAAGAGGGTGTCTCCAAGTCCTTAAGACCCATCGCTAGTTTTTTTATTTTATCTGTTCTTTTATTTCTGGTGTTATTTTATATATTGGCTAAGGCACCCTCAACTCTAGACCTCAACTATTCCTGGCGGCTAAGTATTGTAACGCCCTCTGAGCCTTGATGGAGAGAGTTTTCCTCATCACCCACATGTAGCCAGAAGATAGAAAAACTTCTAAAAATTCCATTCCACTAGAATCCAAGTGGAAAATCACATTGCAGCCCTGTTTCCAAGCCAATAAAGATGAACAATCCAATAGTGGGGAGGGTAGGAGAAGAGCGGGGAGACTTTGGGAGAGAATGAATAGAGGGAAAAAGAAAAGAAAACCCTAAAGCTATCTTCAAATGGCAGGGGACAAAATGAAATTAAGTTGCCCAGATGCACAGAATGAAAACATTATTTAGTCATTCCCTGAAATCTTCAGGCATAAATAATAGGTTCCATCTTAGCCTAACCCAACTCAGCATGGATCCCATTCACAGGTCTACTTTAAAAAAATCTCTGAAGACATCATTAAATCACCCTAACCCTGCTTCCAAAGGAAAATGCTAAGTAATGAAATTATATTAATAGAAAGATGTGGGTCACAAACAACGGAAGGCTGTGGAGTGAATAGCATCCTTCTACAGACCTTTAGGGGGAGACTGTGAAAACGGCGGGTTTTGCTCTTATAGAAAGGAACGCTCAGTTTGCTTACTGAGCCAGCCTTCATTTTTGGTGTTTTCCTCCTGAGGCAGCAGGAGGATTTGTGAGGTCTTATTTTGCATCCTTAGCTTCACAGAAGGAAAGCAATATGGTGCACCATTGGGGGGGAAATGACAGCAGTCTACACATATGAAGCAAAAATTGAATCCAAGCATTACCATGTGAAACTTCCATCAAAAACTGAGTTAGATTCATGTTCAGACTGGTTGAAGTTTGGCAGGGAGGGTCATAGCTTCACTTATTTCTTTCTGAGCCACAGCAGATTCTATGGCAGTTCTTAACACTTCTGACCCTACCTCCTTTGGGGACTTTTTTTTCTCTGTGTTGTGAAAATACCACACTCTCAAAATAGTTTCTCCTACACCTCTTTTGACAGATCTGCTTAATTTCTGAAGGGGGTGACTCTTCTCTTCTTGATGTTCCACAAGCATTTGATCCAGGCTCTTTACTGGGCTCACTCTCCTTAGGTGTTCTGGTCTGTTCTCATGACCCCAGTTGCCATCCTTGTGCTCAGGGATGTCTTCCCTGAGTTTCAGAGTTTTGTAATAGCTGCTTCATTGTACATCTCCACTCTGGTTCCTCAGTGCAGCATGTCCTTCAAATTCTTTAACTTCTCTTCCCAAACTGCCATGTTTTTGGCACTTCGGCCTCAGTGAATAGACCAACTGTAATAAAAAACTGGGTGACATCCTTAACATCTACTTGCCCATTCCCTGCCTCTATTTAACACTGAGGTCCTGTCTATTGTATCTTCTAAATATATATTGAATCAATCCACCTTACATATTCATTCTGCCACCATCCTTGTCCAAACTATGACATCAGGAGGCAGTATAGAAGAGAAATGTCCCTGGAGCCAGGGTTTACATTATAGCTCTACCGCATGCTACCTTGGGCAAGTCATTTAATCTGTTTATGTTTCTCAACTGTAAACAGAGATGGTAATGCAACAAACCTCGCAGAGTTGCTGTACAAATTAATGACAATACATGTGAAGGCTGAGAAGAGTGCCCAGCACATGGTTAGCTCAAGAAAGTATTAGTTGTGGTTACCTAGATTATCATTGCTATTATTACTGTTTTATTATCACCCACCTTGATAACTGAATCTCTCACATAACTTCATCTCCGTATATTCACGAATACTTCTCTCCAATGTTTTCTTCACGTTTTCTCCAAACTCTTCTTCAAGCAAGAGTTATGGTTCCTAAAGGCAAATCCTATTAGGACACCAGCTTGACTATTCAATTTCCCTCAGGGTAAAGTCCAACTCCCTTAACCTATCTTAAGAGGCTCTTCAGTGCCTAGCTCTTCTCTGCACCTCTCTTGCAACTAGTGCTTTCTGACATCTCTGGTCTTCGCCACATGACTGAAATACTCTTCCTCTTCTACACACATAATTCCTGCTCTCCTGTAAATTCTCCACTGGGTGCCCCTTGTCTCTGTTGGGGAATTATCACTGGAAACAAAATCTTCTCACAGCCTAGAAAACCTCCTCACAAAGGTAGCAGAGACAGAAAACAGTTTTATTATTAAAGAAACATTAAACCAGAATGTGATGTGCACCGCAGGCAATCCCCCAAGAGACTACAAGGACAGGAAGAATTCTCATCCTTGTGGTAGCCAAGCAGATACAACCCATTAATACATGTTTTCAAGATAAATAATAACTAGTCCACAAGTAAGGGAACAGCACCATTTGTCACACAGAGTGAGCCCTAACTTTACCTTGTAAGTGGGGTGACCATCTGTGTTAGCCTATTGGCTTCATCCAGAAGAAAAACAAATTTCTAATATCTTTATAAAGGGAAACAGTTTTGCAATTGGAACAAAGCACCCATCAAAATTAGGCTCCTACCCTCCCACAGACACTGGACTACTGGGGTGCCACCTCCCTTGATGTGTACATTTCAAGGAGATGGATCCCAAGTCCTTGACAAAGACATTCCTGGTCATAAAGCTGACAACAGGCCTATCTAGTTTTCAAAAAGAATTTTTGTTTTTGTTTTGTTAAGAATTTATATACATTTCAAAGAGGAGAAAATAATTACAATTTTTCTAAGGTAAATGCTCTGAGAAAAAGGAAGACACAAAAATTTCTTCCCTTATTTCCAACAGGGAAGATTAAGTCTCTTATTATTCATTTGTATTTGTCCTTACCAGGATAGGTTATGAGCCTGCCATGTCTGCTTAAAAAGCACCCTTTCCTTCCCCTCTTTTGCACTTGAAGCAGCCAGTCAGTATTTAGTTCATTAAATATTTAATGAGTACCTACCAGGTGCCAGATACTGGCCATACTGTGGTTAACAAACTGACATGATCTTACCTGAATGAAGCTTACATTACGTAAGGAAGTTAGACAAATAAATACATAAATAACTGTATAATTAAAAATGTGATAAGTATAAAACAAACATGCTGCTTTCAAATAGAAACATTTTGTTCAAGAACCAATTAATTTTTGAATAAATGCATTTTCAGAGCTCTATAACTTAGGGACGAGCAATTGCTTGGACAAATAAAAAGTAAAAATTAAGAATGGAATTGATCTCGGGGTGGCTACGTGGCTCGTTGGTTGAGTGGCCAACTCTGGGTTTCAGCTGAGATCATGATCACAGTCATGGGATCGAGCCCCACATTGGGCTATGCTCTGACCTTGAACCCTGCTTGGGATATTTGTTCTCTCTCTCTTTCTCTTTCTCTCTCTCCCCACCCCTTCTCCCTGCCCCTCTCTCCTGCTCATACTCTCTAAAATTAAAAAAAGAAAATTAAAAAGGAATAGAATTGATATCTAGCCCCCACAAGAGAGTGACTGCCTGTAATGTGGACTGAATGGATTGACAGTAAGGAAATTAGTTCATTGCTGCCATTGTCTGCAGCCCTCTTTACAGGATAGTAGGATGGTGTAAACAAACTTAAAAAGTGAAATATTATCAGTGCTGATCCAAGTTCAGGCAGTCGAGTTGTGTGGCTTTAAAAGCAGTGTTCTATTTCCTAGGACATTAATTAGGAGAAATATTCAATTCTCTAGATGTTGTTTGACTAGTAACCTTAGCCCAGACCATATATTTCATTGCAGGTGACTTGTGAGAAAGGGTTGAAAATTAGAGATTTACACGAGAGAGAGAGAGAGAGAGAGAGAGAGAGAGAGAGAGAGAGAGAGAGAAAGGCAACACCATAGCCAATTCCAGGTGGCCTATTTCCAAGGGCCCTACCTCTCTGGGCAACATCTGCACCTCATTTTTACTCCCATCCTATATCTCAGCCAAAAATATGTCTCACTGCTCTGAAGATAAATTCCATTCTGCTCTATGCCCTAATCTAACATATATATTTTTTAAATGTTAACTCTGATCCAGCCAAGAAGGCTCCCTCCTTGGAAGATGTAAGGGTGACATAAACAACTCCTCTGAAGCTGACTTTGGTTGTCTGGTGGAACAGCTTTAAAGACGAACACCAGGGGTATTTATCTCTGAAATTACAGTAGTGACCTCCAGCTCTTATTTAGTGGGCATGGGAAGGAAGAATCCAAAGAGAAGCATGATTTTGTGTTTATCAGAATCACCTACAGATACTACAGTTTCTAATTCAGTAGGAGCCTGAGAATTTGTATCTCTAACAATTTTCCAAGTGATGCTAATGCTACTGCTCTAGGGACCAAACTTTGGGGAAAAAAAAAAAACCACTGTATGATGTTAACAGTTGCTAATCTTGACTGCCATTGGAATTATCTAGAGTGCTTTTTTAAAATATTGATGTTGGAGTACTACACTGGACCAATAAAATCAGAATCCCTTGGGATAGGGCCAGCCATCTGCATCTTGTAAAGTGGCACAGAGAAACCAGGGTTGAGACAACTATTTTAGATAAATACCTGGAGAAAGAAAGCAAAGTCAGGGCACCTGGATGGCTCAGTCGGTTAAGTGGCCGACTTCCGACTCAGGTCATGATCGCACAACTCAAAGGCTCATGAGTTCGAGCCCTGCATCGGGCTCTGTACTGACAGCTCAGAGCCTGGAGCCTGCTTCCAATTCTGTCTCCTTCACTCTCTGTCCTTCCTCTGCTCGTGCTCTGTCTCTCTTTCTCAAAAATGAACATTAAAAAAATTAATTAAAAAAAAAGAAAGCAAAGCAATGAGGAGAAAAGTAGAAAGGGTAGTGTGTGAACATCAATGAACATCCTCTCTAAACATGTGGGAAGGTATAAAGTGGAATGACAGCATGGTAGATATGATAATATGGTCCAAGCTTCTTCTATGAAAGATGGAGCAGTGAAGGGGAGTGATTTGTCCAACATTTCAAAGCAGATTAATGGTTAATTTGGATGTTAGCCCACGTTCTCCTAAGTTCCAGTGATTTGTCCTCTCACCAAACTTAGATTTCACCTCTGACATTCTTCAAAACACTTATGAGATATTCATCCTCAGAGATTGGCAAAAAAGACATAAGAATACTATGTGATTAACTCCCATGCTGTGGGATCAGGAACACCAAGGTGGGTCACTTAGTTCAGTCTAATAGGGTAAAGTCATCAGCCAGCATTAACTAATGGAGAGCAAAGGGCAGTTCAGAGAGAAAGGAACAAGCCAAAATATAGAAGATGGTTGGTGAGGAATGTGCCAATCTTTCAGAAGAGCTGCAGCATAAAGAGAGAAGCAGGTAGGGCTCAGATCAAAAAGGACCAGATCTTATAGGTAAAAGGGAGACACTGCACTTTAAATAGTGAGTATGAAATAACAGAATAAGATTTGCATTTTAGATATTTCACTTTGTCAGTAGTGAAGTTGGTTTGAGGAGAGCTAGTCTGCAGGCAGGAGAATGCTTAAGGTACTGCTGAAACAGTTCAGGAGATATGTAAGGATAAAACTTAGGGACTAGGAAGAAACAATGGATTTGAGAGACTTTGAGAACTGAATACCCCAAGATTTAGTGACTGATTTGAGATGGCATATGGGAGAGGTGGGTGGATTGAGCATGATGCCCACTGCTCTGGACTGATCAAGGAGCAGCAGTTGCACTGAGAACTGAAGGGTCTGTAGTTTATCCAAGTGGAGATGTCTAGTATCTGCTGGACAAGAGAAAAACTGTTTACAATTCCCATTCAGAGAGAAAGTTAGAATCACAAGCAATGCAATCATGGACACTTGGGGGGATGCCAGCATTTCAGGGAAAGGCAGATAAGATGGGTCAATTAAAGAGAACAAGCCTGTAGTGGAACAAAAGTACTCATGTATGAGTCAGCACCCCTCTACATGGCTTTTCCTCTATTTCTCATCCATGCTTTAAGAAGAAACCAGTATTTGGCCTCTCATTTCTTGTTTCTTCCCCTTTCCAAAATAGTAGAGAAACAAAAGGCAAGCAAATCAATATAATAAAGAGATGGATGAAAAAGAACCTCCCATCTAGAGCTCCAGAAGAGAATTTTGGAGACTGTGGTATGAGAGGATCCAGATCAGCTGTGTGATTTAAGATTTAAGGAAACTTATGAGTATTCTAGGAGTCTTTGGTAAGTGTGGTGAATCAGATTCCCTTTAATATTCTTTGAGGGATGTAAGGCTAAGTTGCTTTTACCTGTTGCTCTGGGCATCTCTGAAAAGTCTCTGCATTGAGACTGAGCAACATGACATGACAGATTTACCAGAATTTTAAGAAGGAATCATCAGGGAGGTAGGAGGCACACAGGATAAAGTAATGCCACAGAAACCAATGACACAAGGGAGCAGTCCACAGCCCTGTGTGTTGCTGAGAGATCAGATGAGCACAGTTAACTTCTGCCAATGTAGGTTTCGGAAGAGTTGAGAATCAGAAGTCAATGGGCCAAGAATAAATGGGAGATGACGAAGTAGGGCAATGAGTTCAATCTACTCTAACAAAAAGCTTGACTGATACAGAGAAGAATTCGAAGTAGCTCATGGGAAATAAGAAGACCATTTGAAGTGAAACATCAGTTTATGCATGTTCTAAGTGATTGATCTGAGCAGGTATTTTCAATTCAAATGCTTTGATTCTCTCTTGCTCAGTAGTCAGAGGCCAGCTCCTCTTCCCTGATGATTTAATCTCAGAGCCACTTCCCTCATTGTTGGTCAACCATACATTACTTTCATGGAATAATGCTAAAGGAGGAGTAGCAAATTAGAAAGAATTGGGCTTTTATACAAGAATATTTGGAAGAGGACTTCCCATGTTTTGTCCTATGTACTCACTAGAGCAGTTTTGTTTGATTTTTTCTTTTTCTTTTTTTTAGCTTAGAAAGTTCCCTTACAAAAATTACAGAACGTCAAAAATGAAGTCATCTGACTTCAATTCTCTTTTAATTAAAACGTTTTAAAGTATATCTACCTATTCAGTATACAGTAATCATGGTGTCCCTATACAGGCTAGCATTTGTGCATACTAGGTCTCGAGCTTATCCTGAATGAGGCAATAACTTCTTTACAGAGGAAGATTTACCTATAAGGAGAAAAGTTAAACCCATGACCATCCTTACGTTCCTACTTGAAAATTCAAAACGCTCTTCTTTGAGGATTTCTAGTCAAGATCAGCTTGCCTGAAAATAGATTTGACAATAGTGTGCTACAAAAGTAGCAAATTATCTTTAAATTATTGTAGTAGAGCTGACAGTCTGCTATTAGACATCCATTTGTTAGGGTTTGGTATCTTCCTGCCTCAAAATGTCTGATTAGTGCTACACTAAATGTGATCTATAGAATAGGGGCCCAGGCCACACCAGGAATGTGTCAGAAATGCTAATTTTCCCATCTCACTCTAGATCTGCTGAATCGGAACTGCTGGAGGGTAAGGCCCAAGAATCTGCATTTTAACAAGGTCTCCGTGTGGTTCTCTGATCTGCTGAAGCGTAGGAAGTGCTGTTGTAGGCTCCTGGGACAGATCCCTGTCGTTTGTGTGTGACGTGTCTTCCTTTGCCCCTCCAGCTCCACAACCCTGCATTCTCAAGACCGCTGTGTCTTAAGAAGCTGATCTGTATTGATAATACCAGCAGTGTCCTCTGGGGTTTAACTGATAGAAGGCACCAAAAGGAGATGAACGTTCAAAGGGTGAGGTAGACATTTATTTTTCCCCAATGCCGTTCCCACAAGGTCATCAGGACCGTCAGATTCCTTTACTGCAGGTCATGGCTTCCTAACATCGGCCTTCTCTCCACAGCTCTCCCTGACTCAGTCTCCTCTCCCCTCTTCTTGCTTCCTGGTGCCAATGACTTGCCCACCACTATTAACGGCCCCAGGAAGCTGCAATGTCCTTTCTCTGTGATTCAACTCAATCCAACTGATAATATGTAAATAGTCATTTTATGATACTGTCTTCAAATCACCCAACTTAAGTGTGCCATCTGTTTCCCTTCAGGACCCTGACTGACAAAATCCATAGGTTCCCAATGCCTAGCATAAAGGTTAATAACTATTTACAGAATAAAGGAATATATATATGAAAAGGAGTAACCCACCTCATGAACATCAGTTATTAGTAGCTTAGTGACTTTATAAGGTTTTTTAAATGCCATCCAACAGGCTAATTTGAAAACAGGATATGGATTTTGACAGGCATGACGTCCAGAGCACTGGCTTTGGCAAGTATCAGCATGAACACAACCCCACTGCATTAAGTGGCAGGTGACTGATCTCAAAGAGCATCAAACTTCACTGCCCTCACCCTGTTTTAGTTTTGAACACAACCACAAAGGAGGGAAAGACATGGTAGACAATTCAAAAGTAATGAATAAACCTTCAGGAATTAGCAAGGATGGTTGGTGGGAAAAGAGAATCTTATGGCAATAAATTAAATCCTGGCTCTTTGGGGAGGTAAAAAAAAAAAAAAAAAAAAAAAGTCTAACGGGTGAATGCTTAAGATGTGACAATATTAGGGACAAAACTCTAATGCTTGAAATGGTGCCATGTGTGTATTATTATTCAACAGGCCATTTTCTTTGATCAAAGAAGAGACCTACAAATATTACCATCCCTATCTTAATAGAATGGAATATTTATACTTGTTAACCGACCTATGGTACACTCCCTAGCCTTTGCCAGTATTGGAAACCACAGGGACTATGAATCAAAAAGCCTCAGAAAACTTAGCAGTTTGGGACCAGTGCACAACTCCTCCTCCATACTCCATCACCTGGTTTTATTTCCCCCAGCTAAAGCACTTCTGTAAGCCATCTGTAAGCACTTATCACTGTATACACAAACACAAATAGACTATGGACATTGTTTAGAGTTATGATATCCTGGCTATGTATCCTATAGATTTTTAAAATTCTTTTCTAAGAGCAACTGGATTTACCAATTAGCTTATCCAAACAGACAATCCTGGGAAGTTTTTTGTTTTTGTTTTTGTTTTGTTTTTTAATTTTTTTTTTCAACGTTTATTTATTTTTGGGACAGAGAGAGACAGAGCATGAACGGGGGAGGGGCAGAGAGAGAGGGAGACACAGAATCGGAAACAGGCTCCAGGCTCCGAGCCGTCAGCCCAGAGCCTGACGCGGGGCTCAAACTCACGGACCGCGAGATCGTGACCTGGCTGAAGTCGGACGCTTAACCGACTGCGCCACCCAGGCGCCCCGTGTTTTTTTTTTTAAACAAAGTTTCCGTCTGCAGCATAATGTTGTTATACCCAGACTTGCTTCCCTCATCACTGCTTTCACCCAATGTTCCCTCAACACATCTTGATTGAACTCTTCAAATTTCTATTCTGGCTCACCACATGTCAAATCTTGCTAAGCAAATGGAGAAACAACACTCAACATATCTCTTCCTGTCAACGGCAACATCTGTGTTCAAGTCATTAAAGACTAGAACCTGCATTTCATCCCACTGTTTACTCTCATATCAAACTCCGCAAGGAATGTACAGAAGAACTTTCCCTTATTATTATGGACTGAGGTATGCAAGGGCTCAGAATCAGTGCTCTTGTGTTCAGTATCTTGTGCCTTGATTACTAATTAAAGTAACTAATCTCCAACTAATTCTTCAATCACATGATGCATGTCTTGCCTGAGAGAATGCAAATTTAGCTACTCTGCCAGACACAGTATACCTTCTACTGAAGATGGGGAAATTGTAGTCACTAGTACGAAATGTCATCTTAAGTCATTTTAACCCCAGAATAGTAGTTTCTACATCTGTACCTAAGTTTTTATATATTTGTCTCTGCAAGGATTATTTCTACTTGAAGACACCGAGTGTCAGGAGATTCAAGTTCTCAAAGCAGAAAGTTACTAAAGCCAAAATATTTACTGTGCCCAAGAAATGACACCTAGTCCAGGAAGAAATGAAAACGTTTGGGTAGCTAGTAATTTGCAATATTTTGAAACCCACCTGAATAAATTGTGAATGAAGGAATCACCCCCTTCATCTAAAAAGCTTAGTAGAAGAGTTACTTTATATACATTTGAAAGGAAGCCTTTGCGTTTTAAAAAATCAGTAGGAAAGAAATATTGACAACAGTTGGTTGTATGTGCAGGTTTCATCTCCTCAGTATATTCTATTCACTATATACTAAGTGACCATCATATCAGATTATTCTGTTGGAAAATTCAGTCACTTCAAACTCAGCAAACCCAAAATAGATCTGATCACTCCTCCCCTTCCACTATTCTCTTATCTTCATTGTTAGCTCTGTGAATGGTAATCTACTTACCCAGAGGCCCAAAGCAAAACTTCTACTTATCACACTCAGATCCTTCACTTTTTATTCTTCTCAACTGCCAATGACTTCATTTCGTTCCTCAACATTTCTCACCTGCATGAGTGAAAAACCCTTCTCATTAGTCTTTCTGATCCCAGACTATTTGCCTTTTCATTAATTCTCCATATGTAAGTCAAACTGGTTTTCTGAAAATACAAATATGATTCTTGGCTTAAATGTCTTCCAATGGCTCTTCATAATCTTTCAGTGATTCTTCAAAAAATCCAAACCCCTTATTATGGCACACAAACTTCTTTATTACCTGGGTCCAGCCTATACCTTCAGCCTTTTTCTTGCTACTTTCCAACTCTCATTTATTCTCAAACTGTAACGAAGTAACAGTTTTTCTGAACAGGGCCTGGTGTCTCTCTCTCTGGCTTTCACATACTAGCTTGGATCTGTCTGAACTGAGACGTCTCTGACCCCAAAGCACATTTGGCAACGTTTGGAGACACTTTTGATTGTCAGGATTGAGAGGGGTACCACCGACACGTACAGGACAGCCTCCCTCAATAAAGAATTATCCAGCCCAAAATGTCAACAGTTCTCTGGCTGAGAACTTTAACCTGGCCCCTCTTCCACTGTGTGACAGAAACTAATTATTTATGGTATTTATTCTTCATCTTTCAGTAATCAAACCTCCCAAGTTTTAGCTGGGCACACAGAATCTTATCTGGACTATATTCCCCAGCTTCTACTGCACCCAAGTGTAGGCATTTGTGTGAACCCAAGTCGGTTACCCTTGGAAAGGCTCCCTGTAAGGTTGACTCTTGGCTGGCATCTGGAAACTCAGATGTCAGGAGAGTTGCCACCAGTCCCTGTAAAGAGTGGCTCACTGTGCCCAAATTGCATTATTTTAATGCAATTTTATATATATTATATATATTTTATAATATATATATTAATATATATTATATATATATTTTATATAGGTTATGCTGAACACCTGCTTTGATTGTAATAAATCTTGGCCATGAATAAGGCTATATGCTGAGACCTATTGACACTTCTAGTGACTCACTAACACTAGCAAGAAGTCTGGGGACACCTAACAAAACATGCAACTAAGTTCTGGCCAGTGAGAAGTGAAGAGAAGTCAACTTCTGGGTCACATCCTTTAAATAAATTGTTGGCTCTTCTTCTTTCCCTCCCCCTACAGCTGGATTGTTGATGTAGTACTCACCAGTCAACTTCAGTCAGGTGGAGAATGACCATATCCTAGAGCAGAGATTGGCAAACTTTTTCTGTGAAGAGGTCATATGGTCTGCATGGAAACTAATTATCTCTGCCATTGTAGCATTAAAGCCACCACAGACAATACTTAAATGAATGTGTTCAGCTGTGTGCCAATAAAACTTTATTTACAAAAACAGGAGGTGGGTTATTTTGCCTCTGGGTCATAATTTGCCAATGCCTGCCCTAGAGGACAGAGATAGATGTTAAGAGATAATTCTCCATGGATTTAACTTTTCTGCTGATCTGGTGAGCAAAGGCATTGACTACCTTTGTTCCAAATGTGGGGTTTTTTTTTTTTTCCTTCTTTTCAAGGACATCGTGTTGCAAACATCTTTAGAAGATAGAGATAGTATCTCCATCCAGAGCGAAGGACAAGTCTGTTAACTATCCAGGATAATAAAGATAATGTCTTCCTTTGGGGTAAAAGTCAGATGGACGTAATGCCAATTATGAAAGATTTGGTTTCCTAAATATGGGGTTCCTCTCTTGTAAAGTAACTGTTCGCTGTTACAAGTATCTCCTGCCCCTTTTAGGGTGCCCTGAGAGATTTGCGACTCAGGTAACAGGAGCCAATGCCGATACTCTGGCTGCTGCTACTGCCAAAAATAGCGTACAGTCATTTGTCTCTGAATTAGGAGTCTTGTGTCTATTCCCATCCATGAAACTGTGGCATGCTAAATTGTCTGAGGCAGTGTGGAGCAATTTAGTCCATACCTTAATATTCCTTGGCTAATTCTAAATCCTCCTTCAATTCATAAGTTAGAGTTCATTACCTAAAGGAAACGGCCTATGACATAACCCAACCGCTCGCACACAATAGCTACACAAATTCCAGAAGAGTCATTCCTAAGCATTTCCACTTCATCATATATATCAAAACAAGTACTTTTCTGAATTATTGTCCTCCCACCCATTCACTGAGAGCAAGCTGAGAGCAAGGATTGCTCATCCCCGTATCTTCAATCCCTATCACCGTGACTACCATATAGCAGGACTCAAAACATACTTGTTGATATAGTGAATCAAGTACACCTTGCTTCTTATTCTCTCCACTACTCATTCCATGCAGTGTATTCTCTCCACTACTTATTCTCTCCACTACTCATTCCTGGCAGTCAAATGAATGAAGGCAGTATTACTTATCCAGGAAGACCTTTCCCAAAGTCTTCTAGTCTCTAAGCTGCATCTCAAAAGGATACTCACTTTCGGGGTTTACATGTCTCACTTTGGGGGTGTACTTGTTCTAGACCTTAAATAACATTTAATGCAATTAAACAGGATATACACTGAAAGGACATTTATATCTCATTCCTAGAATCAGGTCCAGCATTTTTAAATTTTATCAAATAAAATTTGTGTTCATTTATCAAAGAATCATGCTTCCCCCTTTGTGAAAATAAGGATACTATAAATGTCCCAATAATTCAGGTGTTGTCTCTTTTAGGAGTATTTTCTAATGTAGCCAAGGAACAAATGGTACCCAATGGGATTTGTTTTGCTTGTGAGAGACAAAACTGCTCACTCTTTGGCCAGAATATCTGGCTCTCATACATACTCCAAACTCCAAATCCTGTTCCACTGTGCACATTCAGTATCTCTACAATGGAGTTCCAAACACCTTCCAATAAATCCTCCTCTATTTATAAAACAACAACAACAACAACAAAAACAGAAACAAAAACCAAAAACAGCCCCACTGGGCATGTTAAAGCTATGGTTGCTTACTTACACAATTGTTCTTCCCTTTTCTCATAGCCATGCCTCAGTGTTAATCCTTTAGTGAACTCACCCCAAACGTGTGTGAGACACAGGCTTGGTCATAACTTGGAACCATCAGGTACAACTCAAAACATGTTTTAAGGGTAGATTGTCCAAGTGCAAAGGTCTGCACTTGGTCTGCACAAACTTCCTTGTGACCAACTGTGTTGTCTCCTGCAGTTCTGATTATATTACCCATATGAAGCACTGTCTGGTTCTAAATACTGACATTGTTCCCATCATGGATATCTTTCTTGGCACCTGTCTTCAACACTGAGATTGCATTGGCCCCTTCATAGGTCCGTGAGGGAGTTCCTGAGCCTGTTTCTGGCCTCAGGAGCTCCTGAAGCTGCCAATATATCTCCTTTGGATGTCAATTGTTGGTGGCTTATTGTTTCATATTTTGAAATAGATTAATAAAAGGCCACCAAGACTTTTTGAAACACAAGATGAATGTGAATTACATATATGAATGTGAATTGCATCTTAACGGACTAGACCATTCATGAGACAAAAGGAACATATGTTATATGAAAGTTATATGAAAGGGACTGGGAAAAGCCATGGGTAGAAATGGATCTGATCACAAGCAGACAATATCCAGCACAATAATATAAAATTATTGGCTGAAAGAAAATGTTGTAATGTTGAAGGAGCATATGGTGTTTTGGCCAAAGTTCATGAGAATCAGGAATGTCATCCTTGGACCCAAAGAGCAGAGTTAAATAGGGACTTAGATTATTTGAATCTGTATCAAATAGAAATCTTACTTCTTTTCTTGTACCAAATAAAAAGATAATAAAAGATGTGAGGCAACATAATAAACCTAATCTAATAATAATAAATAATAAATAAATAAACCTAGACTATTGTCCAATGCTTTACCTAGTTCACTATTTTCTACTATCTGAATGAATTCAGATAATTTTCTTGCATAAAAAGTCTTCATTATCCATCCACTGTTCAGCTTCTACCCATCCTATAAGCCTACCATAAATCTGTTTCTGCTTGAAAGCATAGCCATAGCTCTCCCTTTCAATTCCATGTTCACAGACCTTGTCCGCCACTCACAATTAGGGCCTTCATGACACTCTGCCTTATGTTACTCAATATTCCTTTACAAGAATTATTTTTATCATTTCACTTTGGTGATAAGCTTCTTGAGATCAGAAGCTCTCACTAAAGAAGTTAACTTAGCACAGTTATATTGCAGCTGCTCATTAAATACTTGTTTATTGGTAAGGTTTTAAACACTGCAGAGTGAACAAAAGCAAGAACATAATGCATTCCATCTACAATGGACATGAACAATGTGAAGGCCAATATGTATGGTAGCTGGGGCCTTCCCAAAGAGGTTCAGTGCTTTCACCCAAGAAGTTCCCAGGATGTCAAGCCTGGAGTCAGAGTTCCTAGGACAGCAGCTCCCTGGATATTCCCTTTCTTGAGCTCTGAAGTCAGTAGAAAGGAATATCCAAGGACCCCAAAATTCTCTGTCCAGAAGGAAAACCCACCGTGTGAGGGGCCACCTTAGAAGACAGGCAACAGACTTCAACAAATGTCTTCAGTGACCCAAGCACGAGTGGGACATTCGTCAGTTCTTGGATCCCAGCACAAGGCTGTGCAGGGTGGGTCACGTGGGGCCTGAGAAAAACCAGATGCTTGGGAAAGAAGTAACAGGAGATACTGGAAATACTGTACGGTCTAGACTGAATGCTTCAGTGGTCTGGAGATAAACAAAGTAGGCCAAGGGTGAAATGTGTGATCTCAGTCAGCTTTACCCATGAGAGTTCCAGCTCCTATCTTCAGGAAACAGCTAAGGCTCATTTATGTGACCACAGGCAAACTTGGCATGTGCTATACTCACTTTCTTTTAGTCTAATCGGTGTATTTGATTTTTTGGATGGCACATTCCTGTTGCAAGCATTTCCCCAGATTTGAGGGCCTGATCTGGGGGCATATGGAAAGGAACTCTCCACAGCCATTTCCTTCCTGCAGAAGGTGCTGACCAAGATGCCCTCCACTGTCAAGGAAGGATAGGTATTTGGGGGCTGGGCTCCAGCTGTTAGCTCTCCTTAGATGTCACCTGGCAGATCAGTATTGATGTTCTGCATGTTCACTGGGGATAGATTTGCAAAGTTTCAGGGAGAACTGGCTGGTTCCAGGACAGACACAAGATTAATGCTTTAGGTGCCTTATCCGGATGATGTCAGAGAATGTTAGTAGCATTCACAAAAACACAAGAGAACATCAACACACATCTCTCACTTGACAAACCAGGAAAACAATGCTTCAAAACTGGTGCCTTCAAACTTGCCTCGATACTGCTTCCTTCCCAAGAAATTATGAGGATCCATCCGGGCTCTGGTGCTGTCAGAGCAAGGGCTCTGTCCAGCTGGGCTCACTGGCCTGTGCATAAGATGTTGCCAGAGCACTGTCCCAGCATTCCCAGGGTGAGTTCCTGGGTTGGCTTTGTTTCCAGTCATCCTACTTCTGACCCTCACTTTGATCCTTTGGATCATGTCCCACTTAGCTCCTCCAGCCTGATGAACTTTTTGATTTATTAATCTTTTGAGTCAACTTAACTGGACTTTTAATTAACTTTCTTCCTGTCTCTTGATAGTCCTAGGCAAGCCTCCATTGACACCCTTCCAGAACCCCCACCCAAGCTTGCAGACTCCTCTGGACAGCCCTGATTGGAGATTAACTAACTGCACAGTCCCACCCTCACCATAACTTTGCACGGCAAGGCTGTAGGAGGTAGGTCTGCAGCAACAGATGTGTAATCAAACTATACAGAAAGCTAAGGTCTTATGTAGTAAAACTATTATAATATTTAATCTTATCTGCTCAAATTAATGTTGAAACCACCAAGCCCTTTGAGGACCACAGGTGACAAGTGTCAAAGAAGGCAACTCCAATTGACCTCAGGGGCAAGTAAACTTTTAACTTCCTGGAAAAAATCCAGGCTTGAGATCCCAGGCTTACAAATGAAATTCAAAGTTAGGCTTGTGACCTATGAACACAGTGGCAGTGTATAGAATGAAAAAACTGAAGAGATGCAAGTCTTCTAAAAAAAAATGGAGAAATTATATCCACATGAACATAATTTAAGTAAGTGCTCTGAGCACTAATGCAATGCTGTTCAGATTGTCAGTTTTTAAGGCACCTTATTCAAATACCTGAGTCTACATTCCAAGATAAATTCCATTTTTCATGCCTCTCATCCATAGTATGGGAAGCTAAGGATTTTAAGTAAGCAGTAATGTTTTTCTTTGTTTCAAGTTGGTATTTATTTATTTATTGTGCCCAGCATTGGGTCTGTGCTGTTTCTGTCTGCTCAGTGGAGAGAATAAAGCATCTCATAGTTTCTTCCTTCGGACTTATAGTCCCACTGTGCCTTCTTCCCAGAAAAATGTCCCCTCTCATCTGTTTTTCCAAATCCAACTACCTTTTGAAAGACAGATCAAGCTCTACCTCTTCCTTGAAGTCTTCTGTGACTGTACCAGCCATGTTTTGTCTTCTGAACTCACAGTGCTCACTGTCCTTCCCATTCCTCCAACATGATTGATTATATGAACTAAATACTGAGACTTATGAAAACTTATCTGGGGATTCAGATTAACATAGGACCTCATTTAGTATTATTCCCATCAAAATAGAGTTCCTCAGGGTGCCTGGATGGCTCAGGTGGTTAAGCATCTGACTCTTGATTTTGGCTCAGGTCATGATCTCTCGGTTCAGAGATCAAGCCCTGCATTGCGATTCTCTCTCTCCCTTTCTTTCTGCCCCTCAGCCACATGTGTGCACACACTCTCTCTCAAAGTAAATAAACATAAAAAAAAACTATATATATATATGTATACACATGTATACGTACATATATATATTTCCTTAGTAATTTGGACATATTATTTTAATAATACCTTAGTTCTAGTATTAAAAATGGCTTCTTTTGGGGCGCCTGGGTGGCGCAGTCAGTTAAGCGTCTGACTTCAGCCAGGTCACGATCTCACGGTCCGTGGGTTCGAGCCCCACATTGGGCTCTGGGCTGATGGCTCAGAGCCTGGAGCCTGTTTCCGA
The DNA here is from genome assembly GCF_014898765.1 of Herpailurus yagouaroundi. Classification (NCBI taxonomy): domain Eukaryota; kingdom Metazoa; phylum Chordata; class Mammalia; order Carnivora; family Felidae; genus Herpailurus; species Herpailurus yagouaroundi. The sequence goes on from NW_024412377.1 coordinate 68,368,644, forward strand.
TTCTGTGTCTCCCTCTCTCTCTGCCCCTCCCCCGTTCATGCTCTGTCTCTCTCTGTCCCAAAAATAAATAAACGTTGAAAAAAAAAATTTAAAAAAAAATGGCTTCTTTTTAAATGGGTGGTGAATTGGCAGCTCATGGACTATATTCAACACAAGAAGTATTTTTGCCCTATACATGTTGAGTTGCCCAATGTTTTTAAAGACAGATTATTACACGTTTGATATTTTCAAAATGGGAAATTTTATCAAAAATATATACTTCTGGGGTGGCTGGGTGGCTCAGTCAGTTAAGCATCTAACTTCAGCTCAGGTCATGATCTCACGGTTGGTGAGTTCAAGTCCCACATCGGGTGAGTGCAAGCCCTGCTTTGGGTGAGCCCCACTTCTCTCTCTCTTTCTGCCCCTCGCTCACTTGCACCCTCTCTCTAAAATACAGATCACTAACCTTTCTGCAATTACCTAAAGATTTGGCAACACAAGGTCCTCCTGGTCACCTATAGGAGAAAGCACTCACTTTAGACAGGGCACCCTGGATTGTCACAGTCCTTTGTCACACATCTCTACAGTGTGGATACCAAGTGCCCATTGCCCTTCCCTCATCTTCCAGTCATCTCACTTTATATATTTGCCTTATCTGTCACATCTCCCTAAACACGTGAGTTTGCAAGGTCCCTCTTCACTAAACCGTTTTTAACCACAGTTTAACTCCTTTTTCCTTTCTTCAAATTTTAGTAGCAATTCAAAACCTCCTCTTGTCTTCACTTGAGGTGTCAAAATTCTTCTACTTAGCTCACTGGCTGCTGAGAGTCTTCAGAACTTCAAAGCAACTTAATTTCAAAAGCTCTTAACCATGTACTTTGAAATAATCTGTCTCCTTAACTCTTAATTACTGAAACACTTCTAATTCACTATTCTCTAACTCTTTTTTGAAGAGAAACTGATTTCTGATCAGTACTGCCTGCTCCATTTAGTTTGGTCTAAGTTAGAAAGAACACGATGGTAGCATCGTCCCTGCCCAGGTCCCTAAACTGTGGGGAGCAGCTGATTTCTCAACGTAAGTGCGAGAAGGCTTCCACAAGTGTGAGAGTCATGCTGATATTCCATATTATGGAAAGTCAGCTCCAGGAAGCAAGTTGATACCTACATGGACGCGAATTGACATGATCTTCCTTTTGAATGAGGCCCAAGGAACCAACCTAGCACTCATGGAAACTAAGCTTGGAGACTAGATGTGTAGCTCAGCATATTCTCTCCCTGATCCAGTCCGTAAATACACAGTTAAGTCTCGTGACACTCTGAGCTAATGGAGTTCAGCTACTAGAAGGTCTTTGGAGGGCAATCAGGTGCTATTAAAAATATGCTAATGGCAGCTTGTGATCTAGCAGCAGGACCCCAGGATTTGGAGTTGGCATGGCAACTGCCAGCAGATAGTTCACGCAGAACAGGAACAACGGAAAGAATTAGAATGAGCTGCTTAAATGCAAGTGTTAATGAAAAAATATGGAACACAATTGAAGATCAGAGAGAATGTCTGGTGCCCTCAGTGGGAAAAACAAAACGCACACAAAACACAAAACCTGAAAGTAAAATTTATGCCTTCCACTCTGGTATGGCCACAGAAGAAAAGCCAGCCATTGGGGATAATTTAGCATTTAGCCTGATTTTTTAGGGGACATATGACTGTTGAAATCTGTGTGTTTCATATGTGGATGACAGAAGTGTCCTATGTGTCTGTGTCTCCTCGCCAAGGCTGGAAGAAGAGGTCTGACAGGGAACAGCTTTTAGCAATCCACTATATCAAAGGCAGTACAGATGGCTGTTTTCGCTTTTAGCTTAACTGAATGTCAAAAAAAAAAAAAAAAAAAGGAAATGGGCTCCTCACAAGCACATATCCAACATGTAGCAAGAGGTTGAACCTGGGGCTTGAACCCAGGTGCATATCAGTTTCTGGGCAAACCAGATGCACGTTTAAATGTGCGTGCACATGCGTGCATTCCTGTATTTAGGTGTGTCCTACACTCTTTCCCCTCTTTGTCTGAAGCTGGAACTTTCATAACAACTCAGCTTCTGCGGCTGTGGGCTTCAGACCATGAAGAACAGGATTCTTTCCTGCCTTCCCACTGCAAAGAGTAAATGCCATTGGAAGTGATTTCTCTGGGTGGGGATAGACAAAAAGTACGCTAAGTTCACTGTCTCCATCAGCCTTGCTAGCTGATGACACAGAATAAAATAATGTGGAAGGGAGCCGTCCGAGACAGGCAGGGATGGGAAGGACTCCAGGAAAACAGAGGTAATATATCTGCAGCCAGCACAGAGGCTCTCACATGCCGAAGATGGAAATGAAGCCAGCAATGCAGAAAGTAGGCACGCACATCTCTGGGGGCTGAGGAAAAAGGAAAGAGAGAGGCAGACAGACCATGAATTAAGTGAGCTTGGGAATGCAGAGGGGACACTGGGAAAATTCATGAAATCTCAAAGGGCAGCGTGTATGCCGAAGACTAGGAGTGGGGCCAAGAAGGAATTCAACCCCTCAAAGATACACGTTTCATCCACACTGTCTGTAGCCTGGCCCGCAACCCCTACTTTGGGAAAAATTTTTATCATTTGAAAAATACACTTTTAAAATGACTTCGGCATAACTTCCTTTTCTTAGTCACTTCCTTCCTTCTCTTTGATACAATAGCCCCTTAAAGAACAACCAGGGGAGAAAAGCTGGTGGAAATGCGTACAATTTAAAACAATCGCTATTGTCCTGGATGTGTCCAATCCAGCAGGGGCTGACAGGTGCTCTGCCACTGAAAGAATGGATATCAAAATGGCCTTATAGAAATAACGCCTGGAGAAGCAAGGTTTTTCGGGACACCCTGAAATTTATATCATCTAGAGAGCCCCATTGAAGAAAAAAAATTACAGAATTATAATACAAAGTTGCCAGGACCCTCCTAGAGCCTTGGAAAGGGCCTGTGCACATGAGGGGCCACGTCAGATGATATCTACCATGTATTACGAGGTCCACACCTGTTAGGGGCAGGGGAGTGCCTTTCCAGTAAGGGGTCTCTATGCAAGGAAAAAACGGTCCATTTATTGTTTTATATTAAAGCAGTCCTCCAAGACACGGCTTGGGTTTAAAATACCCACATTGTTATCTACTCATTAGACTAAATTCTGCATCCTGTACTGCTAATAGCACTTCCTGAGGAAATGGGCTGAAATTCCAAGATTATATCACTAAGAAACCAAGTGACTTTAAGGTGCCAGGCATATTACTAGGGATGCCTAAGCGACTGTAGTATTTCACCTAAAATAAGACACAGTTTCTTGGTCTTACAGAAGACCTGATGGTGATATGTGTGGTGTAAAAATGAAAGAAGCCAAAAGGTTCACCTTGAATCCTTCTAAATGCTAAAGACAGGTATCTCATTGCCTATGTGGTAAGTACGAATTTAATCAAAGCTATTATAAATAATCTGAAGCTCCCCAAAAATGATAGGACGTAAGAAAATAGAGCACTGGGCTTCTAATAGGAATCTTTTGTTTTGGAATCACACCTGTGATTCAGCTGCACAGGAATTTAAGTGGGCCAGTGTATTCACTGTTGTCATCCGGGGGCGGGGGAGGGGGGTTCCTGCAGAGGGGCCCCTATGAGGGCCTTCATTTCCTCAGGTTGCTGGTGTCAGTTGGGACAAAGGATGTGAATGGATGACAGAGGACTTTCTTCTGCAAGGGCGCCCTCTTGTGAGCATCTCATCAGTGATCTTGCAGAGGAAGGAAACCTCTACCCCACCGTGTTGCCTCACATAAGGCACAACTATGAAGATTCACAGTGTTTTCTATAAAGCCTCACTCATCAGACCTCATCCAGAAACGCTCTCTCCTCTCCTCATCGTGGCGGAACTGGTGTATTCATTCCTCAATTCCAGGAGATCCTTCTATAACAAGTTACCCTATAGTTTCCTGTCAAAGCGTCCTGAACACACACTGCTTGCACACTGCTTGGACATCCACCCGAACCTTCCTAAAAGCACAAGACCCTGGGGCGTCTGGGTTCGTGGGCTCAAGCCCCCTGTCAGGCTCTGTGCTGACAGCACAGAGTCTGCTTGGGATTCTCTCCCTCCTGTCTATGCCTCCCCCACTTGCATTTTCTCGCTCTCAAAATAAACACCCAAACATTAAAAAAAAAAAAATGCAAAAGACACTGAATCAATTGCCCCTTACTTGCCTCTTCCCTTGCTTTTGCCTTTCATTCCCTCAAAGCTTCCCAATTCACTTTTACCTCCAGGCTCACTGGAAGGCAATTTTCTTCATAAATGTTTCCTGTTTCCTCATAACCCTCTCCAAATGTTCGTTTTCCTTCAGGTCTCAGCCTCAAAGTCGGGGAGGCCCACTCTCCTCCTCCAAGGCAGGAGCTGGTTCATCTCCCGTGTGCTCCCATGGTCCTATGCTTCCCTAAAATAGCTCCTACTAGGCTCTATTTTGATGGCCTTTTACTTACCAGCATCTCCCACTAGACCAGGCTACCCCAAGGCAGAAATTCTGTCTGCTTCTACTTATTTGGTTCCTGGCTGTGACCCCAGTGCCCAGCCTGTCGTCTGTCACTTAACAGGTGTAAAGTAGGGATTAGGTGATGAAAAAATGAGTTACATGTAACCAGACACCATTCTCTAACATGGCACACACTCTTCTTGAGCATGAATGCATACCCTTTCAGCACAATTCCTGGGCAGTACTCTATACGAGTAAACAACTACCCACCACCTACTACATGTCACACACAGGAGCTTGGCATGGCACAAAAGGAAGTGGCAGAGAAATTAAAGACAAATAGGACCACAAGCAGGGAAGGATGGGGTCTACAGTGCCAAAGGGGGAGAGGGTGCCACACAGGAGAGGGATGATAAGCTAAAGCTTCACCTGATGAGAGGGCAAAATTCTCAAGCCTTGACCACTTAGGTGGTCCTTGTTAGAAACATCGGGAACAATTACAGTAAAGTGGTGAAAATCACTGGCTTGCCACTTTTAATCACACTTTGAATAGTGATAGAAGAGTAAGGAAGGAGTAAGCACTTTTGTGTCTACTCTAAGAACGCCCCCCCCCCC